>NC_140068.1:99982611-100377611 GCF_964194135.1 Talpa europaea | reverse complement strand
CTGCTGGCCTACACCACAGATCTTGTATGCATAAATAAATAAATCTTAAAAAAACATTTAACATTGTGAAGTAGATTCATTTTTATGACAATTCATTTTTATGAAAATTAACACAGATGTCTTCTATTTTTATTTATTTATTTTTTAAACTGTTTACTTTTATTTATTTATTTGTTTGTTTGTTTATTTATACAAGCACTGGGTACAGTCAGAAGCGCGGGAGGGTGAGAGAATTCACCAGAGCCAGAGCAGGGAGCAGAGCAGGCAGAAGGACCTAAGTACACAGCTGAGGGGAGCAGCGGACGGCCAGAGAGGTAGAGCGCCATGTGAGACCCTCCTCCGGTGGCCAGGGAGCAGCTGGGGATTGAACCGATGCCACAGAGACTGCGGGCAGCTTCGCAACCCAGCACTCAACCGCTGCACCACCGGGGAGGCCCCAGATGTCTTCTAAATCATCCTTTCTTCTATCTTAATATGATACTCTAACTTATATTTTTTATAATTTATATTCCTACATGATTATATTATCAGATTATTTACTATAATTTAATTAGAATATTTTGGTTGTGATCACAATTTTAATGTAATGGGGCTGGAATTTTGGAAGAACTTATTGTGTGGTCCTATTTATACAGTTAGATGATTGATTGATAGATAGATAGATAGATAGATATGTAAATAGATAGATACAGTTATATAATCAATCATTGAATTTTCCTTTGTCTATTCCTGTTATCATGAAATTAAAGTCAGTCAGAACATATTGTGTAAAATAAAGGCATCATCTCAGAAAAAAAGGGAACAGAGGGAGGTAAAACTTGGAAACATTTCCCCAGTTACCAGGTGATTTAATTTACAGAGATAGGGTGCCAAAAATTTACAAATAATTTAGCATTATGGAAGACAATGCTGTTGAAGTAAATTGGAAGCATATAACAAAATGGCCAATTTGTTTAAAGCACAGTGTGTAGCATAAGACTCTTACTCTGCACATTTAAATACAAATTCCTATATTTCATTTCCTCTGAAACAAAAATATAATTTAGTAGTGCCATTAGAAAACAAGATCATTGAGCTTTTAATCATGATATTTTATTTTTGTAAAAATATTACTTTTGGGGGCCTCCCTTACTGGCGCAGGCGGTTGAGTGCCACACTGTAAAGCTGTCTGCAGCCTCTACAGTGTTGGTTTGATCCCAGCCAGCCGGGGAGGGTCCCACATGGCGCGGCAGACCTCTCCTGTCTAGCCCGCTGCTCCCCTCAGCAGTGTATTTCATCCGTCTGCCTATTCTATTCCCCACTCTGTTTCTGGTGGATCCTCTCACCCTCCTGCACATCTGGGCTGTACCCTGGTTCTTGTATAAATAAATCTTTAAAAAAAATTACAAAAAAAAATTAAAAAAATATTACTTTTTGGTATTCTTGGATATAGCTTCTGATGTGATCAACAGAAGATTATAGCACTGAGAGATAATTTATTGATAGTTTTTCCATAAGAAGTGATGTCAGGGCCTCCCTGGTGGTGCAGGCAGTTGAGTGCAGTGCTGTGAAGCTGTCCACAGCTTCTACAGTGCTGGTATGATCCCTGCTGGCCTCAGAGCAACCCACACAGCAAGCAGACCTCTCCTAGCTTGCCCGCTGCTCCCCTCAGCAGTGTATTTCAGTCAGTCTGCCTGTTCTGTTCCCCACTCTGTCTCTGGCGAATCCTCTCACCCTCCCACACATCTGGCCTATGCCCCGATTCTTGTATAAATTAAAAAAAAAAAAAGAAAGAAAGTGGCTTTCTTAAAAAAAAATCATTTAAAAATAAATAAAAGAAGTGATGTCATACTGCAATCATTGTGTTTTTGAAGTTATTAGGATAATCTATTGTGCACATGAAATTGAATATATAACTATTTCATAATGGAGGGAATGAACAGGAAACAATATTTAAAGTATTTTTGAACCTGGAAACACTTATGCAATATATTAAAAGGCAGTGAAATAATGATTTTAAAGTTGAAAGTTTGCCTTACAATTATTATACAAAGCACAAAGCATATGAATTTATAAAGATTTTAATAGGAGAAAGAATGGAAAAATATTGCTGATCAAATTTGGAGACCTGTCTCATTTCTTAAGGTTCATAGAGATTTCAATTTCAAGTAACCCTTGACCTTGAAACATTATTATTTTTTTAAATTGATTTATTGGGCCTCCCCTGGTGGCACAGCAGTTGAGTGCTGGGCTGCAAAGTTGCCCACAGCCTTTGCAGTGCTCAATCCCTGGCCACCAGCAAGGTTCCCACATGGCACAACAGACCTCACCTGCCGGGGCCGCTGCTCCCCTCAGCAGTGTATTTCATCAGTCTGACTGTTCTGTTCCCTGCTCTGGCTCTGGGGAATTCTCTTACCCTCCTGCACTTCTGACTGTACCCAGTGCTTGTATAAATAAAAAAATAAATCTTTAAAAAATAATTTGATTTTTTTATTTATACAAGAACTGGGGTATAGACCAGATGCGTGGGAGGGTGAGTGGATTCACCAGAGACAGAGTGGGGAACAGAACAGGCAGACTGATGAAATACACTGCTGAGGGGAGCAGCAGGCACTACAGGAGATGTCTGCCACGCCATGTGGGACCCTCACCTACGGGCAGGGATTGAATCGGCACTACAGAGGCTGCAGACAGCTTCATAGTGCTGCGCTCAACTGCCTGTGCCACCAGGGAAGGCCCCCTTGAAACATTATTAATCAATGGATTGATTGCCAAAAAAATGATTTTAAAAGTACATGTATGTATATATGTGTTATGTAAGCATTTCCATACATTATGTTGAGAATATATATTGTTCATATTACATTTACACATAAATATGTTCACATGTTATGGAAGTGATTCACCATAAAGTCAATATCCCACATCTGCCAAAATCTATAGTGAATTTATGTCCAATTTGGAAGACAGAAATATCTAGTGTTTGCAAGTAAGAATAGATACGGAAAGTGAAAATATGAAATGGAAAAGATGGAAGTTAAGTAGAATTAATGGATGGAGCTTACTTTGGGAGACATATATTATACAAAACTTTAAGAAGTGCTTGAAGGCATTCACATGAAATGTGAGTCTACAAGTATCATATTAAGGAAAAAATGCAAAAATAATTATAAAAATTTTGGAAATAAAGTTATCATTATTAATTTACCTAGTTTTGTCTTGTTACCTGAAAAAGAAAATGGAGAGATTATTGTAAATGTCATGCAAAAACAAACATGAATAAATACAAATTTATTTTAAAACATTCATAAAAATTCAGGCTATTAAGAGTCCTCTGAGCACATACAAGTGAGGCATACATACACAAATGTAGGACCACTCAGTAAATTCATAAAGGCCCTTATTTGTTGCAAGAGTATCATTCAAACTTTAAAAGGGAGAAATTTGTTGAGTATAGTTAATTTTAAAATAATTATGAATTTAGTCCTGAACAGCTGTCTGCCTGTGACAACGTATTGACATCTCACCTTACTTTTTTCTAAATTAACCTCTTGAAAATAAGAAAAGGCATATAGTTTTGAGTTACCACAGGGAATCATCTTCTTTTGATAATTTCTAGGCTTTTATCATTTGGCTTGTTGGATTTATTTATTTATTTATTTTTTACTGCTGAATGAAGATAGCCAGACAACAGACAGTTAGTAGAAAGATGGATAGATGGAAATTTCTTATATTAGCACTTGCCTTGCTATATATAATGATATAGATAATACTGACCCACAGTTTCTAGAAGAAATTTCACATGGGTTCCTGAGATTCACATATTCCACTCAGAGAATAACCTTGTTTTATGTGATTCTGTATGTCAAACCATACCTGAATGAAGTTCATCCTAATTATGTGACACAAAGCAATGGATGTGGCATATTAAAGAACAGAAAAGTGGATTCTGAATCAAATGAGTTACTTTATGTTAGAGAAACCATACACATATATCACTTTGAAAAAGACAATATGTTAGAAACATTAAATTTATAATCATAAAAATAAGAGCTTAACACATAGGAGTAAAATGAAGAAACATGCTGAAAATCATATGAAATGAAACTAAAAGGTATTGTTGAAAGAAATATAAGACAGTATGTAATGGAAAAATATTGCTAGCTCATGGATTCAAACAAAATCAACTTTTAATTTGTTAATAAATTCATCTTATGCAAAGCAATATATAGGTTCTAATATGGGCCTCCCTGGTGGTGCAGGGGTTAAAATCTTAGCTATCAAGTAATCCCCAGTCACAGTGCAATGAGCTTGATCCCCGGTCAGGGAGCTAGCCCACATGATGCAGCAGACCTCTCTTGTCTTGCCCACTGCTCCCTTCAGCAGTGTATTTCAGTAGATCTGCCTATTTTGCTCCCCACTCTGTCTCTGGTAAATCCTCTCACCCTCTGCACTGTGGCTTAGAAGCCAGTTCTGGTATATATAAATAAATAAAATAAATCTTCAAAAACATAAAGGTTCAAATGCAATTTCTATCAACATTTTAATGAAATTCTCCAGATAAATAGAATGTACATTACTGAACTCTACAAGGAGTCACAAAGGACTCTAAATAACAAAAACAATGTCAATGGGAAAAAGAGAGAGTGTGAGAATGAAGAAGTGGTACTGTCATATTTCCAGACTTCAAACTATACTACAAAGCTATAATATTCAATACTTCAAGGCATTGAATAAAAGCAGACTCACAGAGCAATGGAATAAAATTGAGAACCCAGAAATTAAACAACACATCTATGAACAACTATCTATGTCAAAGGAACCAAGGGCATACATTGGAGAAAGGAAAGACTCTTCAAAAATGGCTTTCAGAGGCCTCCCTGGTGGAGCAATGGGTTAAGCATCAGCACTATGAGGTAATCCACAGCTACTCCAGCACAAGTTCAATCCCCAGCCAGGGAAGTGACCCACATGGCAGAGCAGACCTCTTCTGTCTTGCCTACTGTTCCCCTCAGCAGTGTATTTCAATAGATCTGTTCTGCTCCCCACTCTGTTTCTGGTGAATCCTCTCACCACACCCCCTGCCCCATACTTCTGGCTGCCACCCCAGCTCTTGTATGCATAAACAAGTAAATGTTTTTAAAAAAATGTTTTCAGAAAACAGGACAGCTATTCACAAAAAAAATAAATAAATAAATAAATAAATAAATAAATAAATTTCACCTATATGTTACATCATACACAAATATAACTGAAAATGAATTAAAGACTTGGAGAAAAACTGAAAACCAAAAGATACAGAAGAAAATATAGGCAAAATATTCCATGATATTGACTTTTTTTTTTTAAAGATTTATTGATTGATTGATTGATACACACATACAAACACTGGGTACAGTAAGAAGCACGGGAGGGCGAGAGGATTCACCAGAGCCAGAGCGGGGAGCAGAGCAGGCAGAAGGACTGAAGTACACTGCTGAGGGGAGCAGCGGGTGGCAGGAGAGGTCTGCGCGCCATGTGGGACCCTCCTCCGGTGGCCGGGGAGCAGCCGGGGATCGAACCGCCGCCGCAGAAGCTGCGGGCAGCTTCGCAACCCAGCGCTCAACCGCTGCGCCACCGGGGAGGCCCGATATTGACTTTTAAGTTGTCTTTGTGCAACCCACACCAACAGCAAGGGAAACAAAACAAAAACAAAAAAAATCATTCTGCATCAAACTTTAAATTATCTTTAGATTGGGGCATAGAGCGTTATTGCTTGCTTGAAGCTGATATTCTTAAGAGAGAACAACTGTAACCTGAATCAGGTCAGAGCTCCTAGATTTTTCTTTAGAAAAATTTTTCTAAATTTCAGGATGAAATATGATATTCAAAATACCTATGACTTCAACCCGGGAGTAAGATAACTATGACACCTGCTTCTACCCACAAAGAAATGGCTAAACAATCTAGAACTGAACTAACCTGCCAAAAACAGAAGCAGACATTCCAAGATGAAACTCTGAGCAGGGAGGAACAGAGAAATAACTCCTGTTTGATGACCCCATATCAACTCAATTCATGTTCCATGTTCAATACAGTCCCTAAAAAGACACTAGCATATGTGGGACAAGATAATATAAGAGATACTGAAAATGAGGATCTGATCTGCAAGAAGAGATCACTGTGAATCCCCATCACTAAATTCTGGGAACCACAACATAAGAAATTCAAATCTCTGTGTCTCTTACAGTTGTTTTTTTTTTTTTTTTTTTTTTGGTGCATTTTGGCCTGGTCCTCTTTTTTACTAACTACTCTTTGCAGGCAACTCCTTAATTACCCCAATAGATGTATTGAAAAATTTGAGAATCTATCCTTATTAGTACAACTGAAAAATTGAAAATGAACTGACAGAAGAACACAGCAATAATAGCACAACAGTGATTCATTGGTTTTGGAGAACATGATATAAGGGGAATTCAAGGCAACATTTCTTGCAAGGTTGATGGAACTAAAAAAAAAAAGAAGAGGAAGGGTATAAAACAATACAATAAAGAAAAACTATGATGTAGCTATAATTACAGGTAATAGATCTTGTAATTATACAATAGATTTAAGAAACACTATTACTCATTTAAAGAATCTATTATGTAGAGCCTCCCCAGGTAGTGCAGTGGTTGAGCGCTGGGCTGTGAAGCTGCCCTCAGCCTCTGCAGTGCTGGTTCAATCCCCGGCAACCAGCAAGGGTCCCACATGGGGTGCAGACCTCTCCTGCCACCTGCTGCTCCCCTCAGCAGTGTATTTCGTCAGTCTGTCTGTTCTGTTCCCTACTCTGGCTCTGGGGAATTCTCTCACCCTCCTGCACTTCTGACTGTTCTCAGTGCTTGTATAAATAAATAAATAAATCTTAAAAAAAAAAGAATCTATTATGTAATAGATCTAAGAAACACTATTACTCATTTAAAGAATCTATTATGTAATAGATCTAAGAAATACTATTACTCATTTAAA
Source organism: Talpa europaea (assembly GCF_964194135.1). Classification (NCBI taxonomy): domain Eukaryota; kingdom Metazoa; phylum Chordata; class Mammalia; order Eulipotyphla; family Talpidae; genus Talpa; species Talpa europaea. The sequence continues at coordinate 100,370,645 of NC_140068.1, read as the reverse complement.
GAATATAATTGAAGTTCTCAACAGCAGCGAAAAAATGGAGAAAATAAGTTTAAAAACACAATGTTGAAAAACAAAGTAAAGAAACAAAAATTAAAAGTAATTTAATAAACTGGTTTAAAATTTATGTGGGACAACTTAAAGAGAACTAATATCTGTAAAATGGGAGGTTCAGGAAGAAAAAAGAAAGAGAAAAACCCTCAAAGATTATTTAAAGATATACTCATTTAAAACATCTCAATCTGGAAAATGAAGCAAAGATTATAATTTAAGAGAGTCAAGGAATTCAAGCAAAATAATAATAATCCATACAAAAACCTACACACATTATAATAAAGATGTTGAGAACCAACAACAAGGAAATAACATTAAAGACAGCTAAAGAACAAAAGGAAAAACCAAATCAGACAATCAGTAGACTTAGTAGAAACATTAAAATCACAAAGAGGCTGTAAAGAGATGTTGAGGTACCTGGAGAAAAAGAACTCAAGGCCCGAATCTGTTACTCAGCAATAATGACAATCAAGGCAGAGTGGCTTCACTGAAATGCAAAAACTAAAAGAATTTATCAATTCAGGATGTACATGAAATAAATTCTAAAAAGGTTAGTATAAAACAACAGGACAATGAATATTAAGACAACAGACATGTAAATCACTTAACATGGAGGAGCAAGTGGAAAGTAAATGTGGCTTATCAGAACCTGCCAAAGACCAGAACATCCAGTGGGTCACACCATTAATTCATCATACAGTAACTTCAGTAGAACCTCAAAACAAACAAAATAGTAGAATTAACACATAAAATAATAGAAATAGAAAATTAAAAAAATAATAGACATAGAAATTCTTTTAAAAATTAAACAGACAATCCAAAACAAAAATCGTAAAACTACAATTAGCACTTATAACTCAATAATCGCTTTAAATGTGCATAGTCTGACAACAACAGTCAAAATAGATAGAATGTCTTAAAGGATTTTAAAATGATGTTAAAACCTTTTGCAGTTGACATGGAATCCACCTTACCAACAAAAACATGTCATAGACTTAGAGATAAATCCTGAAAGAATTTTATACAAGCAAGCAAATGGCAATCAGAAAGGGAAAAAGAAAAACTACAATTATATTAAAAAAAAGATTTCCAATTAAGAAACTAATAAGAAATAGAGGACACTATATTATGATTAAGTGCCTAATACAAGAAGAAATAACGCTCATAAATAGGCATACACAAAATTATGGAGCTCTGCGATACATAAGACAAAAAAAGAATAGAACTTAAAAGAGATATTGATAACAATGCAATAATAGTAAAAGACATTAATATTCCAATTAAAATAAGGGACAGGTCAACAATACAAGGCATAAATATGAAAACGACAACTTTAAATGAGATAGTAGACGCAAGTAGGTCTATAGACACATACAGAACACTCCACACAAAACCCATTGCACACGTTTTTTTTTTAAGGTATGTATGAAACATCAGAAATAGACCAATTTTTACCTATACCTTTTCTACCATAAAATTATACAATTAAAAATTAACTAGGGCTCCCCGGTGGCGCAACGGGTTGAGAGCCGCACTATGAAGCTGTTCGCAGCCTGTGCACGCAGGATCTATTCCTGGCTGGCCAGGGAGAAACCCACATGGTCAACAGACCTCTCCTGTCTTGCCCGCTGCTCCCCTCAGCAGTGTCCTTGGTCCGTCTGCCTGTTCTACTCCCCGCTCAGTTTCTGGTGAATTCTCTCACCCTCCCGTGCCTCTGACTGTACCCCAGTTCTTGTTTTAATAAACAAAAAATAAAAATTAACTACAAGGGGAAAAACAGGAATACACAGGAAAATATTGAGGATAATTTACATAGTGTTTACTTTTTAAAGATTTATTTATTTATGCATACAAGAGCTGGGGAATAGGCCAGAGGTGCAGGGGGTGAGAGGATTCAGCAGAGACAGAACTGGGAACAGAACAGGCAGACTGACTGGGAGATCTGCTGGGTCATGTCGGTAGCTCCCCGGCAGGCCGGGGATCAAACTACTGCTGCAGAGGTTGTGGATAGCTTCACAGTGCTGTGCTTAAATACCTGCACCACCAAGGAGGCCCATGAATACTGTTTAATAGCAATTAAATAAAAGAGAAAATTGAAGCAGAAATTTGAAAATACATTGAGATGAACAAAAATATGATACAACTAATAGAATATACAGGATGCACAAAAGCAAGTCAAGGGGGAAGATAATTGCAATAAAAATTCACAGTGAAAAGCCCAAAAAACCCAAATATAATACTTAATATTGCATTAAAGTAACCTGAAAAGGAGAAACAAACAGATCTAGAGTTAGTAGGAAAGAAAGAATAATGGTGGGCAATAAAAGCAGGAATAGTGCTAAAAATACATACAAAATAATCAGTGAAACAAAGAACTAGTACTATGAGATGAGAAACAAAATAGATAAACCTCTGCTAGGCTATGAGACACAGAGAGAGAGAGAGATAAGGAGGGAGTGAGGGAGAGAGAGAGAAGGAAAATATTACTAAACAGAAACACAAATGAAAGATGAGACATCACAACAAATAGCATAGAAATATAGACTATCATAAGAAATTACTGTTAGCAACTTCATAACAATAAACTTGATAACCATGAAGAAATTAATATATTTCTAGATGAACATAATGTACAAAGATTAACTCAGGAAGAAATAGAGGAAATGAACAAATTGACCAAAAACAAGAATTGAAAACAATAGTAAAGAAAATATTTGGAAAAACTCAGAACTACATGGCATTACAAATGCATTTTATAAAGTTTAAAAAAAAGAAGAATTAATGCCTACCTCCCTTTATTTTTTTCTGAAAATACAAATATAAGGGATAATCTCTCACACATTTAGTTGTGACAACACTACCCTAATACAGAAACCAGACAAAAATAGCATAAGAAAAAAAAATATATAGGGGCTTCCCTGGTGGTACAAGTGGTTAAGACACAGCACTATGAATCTGTCCAAAGCCTCTGCAGCCCGAGTTTGATCCCAGCCAGGGAGGTGACCACATGGGGCAACAGACTTCTACTGACCTGCCTGCTCTTCCCCTCAGCAGTGTATTTCAGTCCGTCTGCCTGTTCAGCTCCCCACTCTGTCTCTGGTGGATCCTCTCACCCCCCACGCTGCACCTCTGGCCTGTAACACAGTTTTCTTAAATGCATAAATAAATCTTTTTTTAAAGATTTTTTTTTTATTTATACAAGAGCTGGGGTACAAACCAGAGGTGTGGCGTGGTGGGTGAGAGAATTCACCAGAGACAGAGCGGGAAGCAGAACAGGCAGACTGACTGAAAACACTGCCAAGGGGAGCAGTGGGAGAGACACGAGAGATCTGCCGTGCCATGTGGGTATCTCCCTGACAGGCTGGGAATTGAACCCGCACTGCAGAGGCTGCAGACAGATTCACAGTGCTGCGCTCAACCTGCTACACCACTGGGGAGGTCATGCATAAATAAATCTTTAAACAAATCTTTAAACATGTAAATCAATAATGTTGATAAATATCAATGCAAAGTATTTCAGCAAAATATTAGCAAAAATGGGATAACAAAAAAAAATAAAGGGGAAGAAGAAAGAGATAGAATTCATGCAGTCAAAGAAGAGTTAAGGATGGAGAGAGACGTCATCAACATGGCAGTGAGGAAACTGCCAGTAAGACCTCCCATAAAAAAAAAAAAAGTTAATAGGGAGAAAAAGTGGCAGGTCCCTGAGAGAATTAGGACATGGAAGATAAAAGGGAGACTCTGGCAAACTGCCTGAAGAAGAAGAAAGTTGACATAAAAGAGGACTAGAAGGGAGGAAATCTCAGAACTCTGCTGCCCTCCCCCACCCACAAAGTCAGCACTCTCCAACCACCAGGAGGGAAAAAGAAAAACTAAAACAACCAACAAGAACAAACTATGCATCAAGTGGGACTGTGAGTGGAAAGGAACTGTTTAAGCCACCACACCCTGTGAACTGGAATTGTGGAGAACCATGCAGGATTCACCACGGAGGTGAATCCAAACTGCTCCGGGTGCCATTGGAGAAAAACAAAGACTTCCAGGAGACCTAAAAATAGCCCAAGCCAGCCGGTAAGCTTGTGCGGAAAAGCAGTGCACTTGAAAATCATACCAGGATCTGGGCTGCCCAGGTCCCCACGCCTGTGACCTAGGCTTAAAGGAGACACATCGGAGCCCTCATTGAGGTGAATGTCCCTCACTGAGTAATCAGAAACCAGGAGACCAGACACGGGAGCGGGGTGCAAAAGGCTCCATTTCTGCGGACACTGAACTGGGCTACAGTCCGTGTCCTGGACCTGAGGGCTTTGGGAACTGAGACCCAGGGCACGAAATTCGGGTTGTGGGATCCCCACGACAGTGGGGCACAAGGCAGACACAGCACCCACACACCGTTGAGGCTCTCTATGCCACTCCCAATCTGTTCTCCCAGAACCCACGGGGTTAAAAACAGTTCCCAAAGGACACTAGGAAAGATCTCTGGCGCCACCTAGCTACCAGAAAAAAAAAGACCAACACCCTATAGTTGGAAACCAGGGATCACAAAAACACCCTCAGGCACTGAGAGAGGGTGGGCTATTCAAACAGGGGTAAGGAGGGAAATAAGGAGTGGAGCAAGACCCCATCCTGGAACTGAGAGCTAGGCACAGGATCTGGGGCATGGGACATGCCATAGCAGCGGGCACTGCACAGGGTAACAGCCAGCGTTTTGGATATGATAGCCCTGGAACTGAGACCTAGAGGGCAGACTTCAGGGCATGGGATCCATACAGCTGTGGGCACAACACCTGGTGAACACAGGGCAGACACAGCACCTGGCTTGAATAAGACTCTGTGTTGAAAGGCTCCCCTCCACCCCCTCTCCACTACTCAGAGAACCACTGGGAAAAAGAACAGGTCAGCAAGTACAGGTCTCTGGCGCCACCTCATGACCAGAACTAAATCACCAACTAGCTGAGTCCCTGTTGGAACTGAGTAAATACATCAGGAGGGAACTGTAAGGGACAGTGCCCAGCAACACAGCATCAACACCCTGGTAGAGTTTTGGCCTACAGTGCTGGTTTCAGTATGGAAACAGTTTCCAACACCCCTAAGAGAGCACTCCAAAGAGATGCCTGCCAACACCAGTGGCACAACGTCCCAACGCATAGAACAAATTAAAAAGCGAACAAATTAAAAAGCAAGGAGTAGAAAAAATACAAATAAACAAGCAAGCCAGCAGAAGGACATACCACAAAAAGAAATACTATCACCAGAGTTCAAAGATGACATGGAAGATCTTCTCGGCCTATCAGATAGAGAATTAATAATCATTCTGATTAAAAAGCAAAAAGAAAATGAAAAGGAAAAAAATGATTTGAGACAAATAATCACTGAACTGAAGTATGAAATTGAGGCCTTAAGAAAGGAAAGAAAAGAAGTGCAGGAGATAAAAAGTATACTAGAAGAGATAAAGAACTCTGGGCAAAGCAATGAAAACAAGATTGATGAAATGGAAGAACGGATCAGTACTATCGAAGATACAAAAATAAAAAAAGCCAAAAGAGAAAAGGAGAGAGAAGTGCAAATGAAACAATATGAGAACACTCTTAGACAATTATCAGACTCCATGAAGAGAGGAAATGTAAGAGTTATAGTCATTCCAGAAGGTGAGGAGAGAGACAAAGGAACTGAGAAATTATTAAAGGAGATAATTGAAGAAAACTTTCCAAGCATGATAAAGGAGATGAATATAGACATAGGGGAGCAAGAAGAACTTCCAGTTACCATAATGAAAAGAAAACTATGGCAAGACACCTAATAGTAAAGATTGCAAGAGTCCAAGACAAGGAAAAAATAATGAAACTGGCAAGGAGGAAGAAACAGATAACTTATAAGGGAAAACCAATCAGGTTAACTTCTGACTTCTCTGAAGAAACATTACGGGAAGAAGAGAATGGAGTAACATATTCAGCAAACTTCAAGACAGCAAATACCAACCAAGAATACTTTACCCTGCAAAGCCTCCTTCCTCTACAAAGAAAAAAAGTGGACCTTCTCAGACAAACAGAAACTCCAGAAATTCCTTACAACTAAACCCCCACTCCAACAAATTCTACAAGAAGTCCTAAAGCCAAAACCAACAGAGGAATGAACAAGAAGAAGACAATATAGCAAGGAATAAAATCACAAAAAAGACAAACAAAATGGCAAACACAGATGCCAACATATCAATATTAACTCTAAATGTAAATGGATTAAACTCATCAGTAAAAAGACAAAGAGTAGCAGATTGGATTAAAAAACAAAATCAAACCTTCTGGTGTCTCCAGGAAACACATTTAACCTCAAAAGATAAACACACTGAAAGTAAATGGTTGGAAAACAATCCTATAAGCAAATGGATCAAAAAAGAAGGCAGGAACAGCAATACTTATATCAGATGAAATAGACTTCAAATTAAAAAAAAGTAAAAAGAGACATAGATGGACACTACATTATGATCAAGGGGGCAATAAATCAGGAAGACATAACACTCATCAACATATACTCACCAAATGAAGGGGCACCAAAATATATTAGACAATTATCAGCTCTGAAAACAGACATTTAAGAAAATACATATATGGTGGGAGACTTCAACACCCCACTCTCACCAATGGACAGATCAACAAGACAAAAAATAAACAAAGATACTAGAGCCCTAAATAAAGACATAGAACTCATGGACTTTACAGACATCCATAGGACACTGCACCCAAAAAAATCCAAGTACACATTTTTCTCAAGTGCGCATAGATCATTCTCCAGAATCAAAAAAAGAAAATTACAGGCCAATCTCCCTAATTAACACTGATGCAAAAATCCTCAACAAAATCCTTGCCAACAGAATCCAATAAAGCATCCATAAAATAATTCACCATGACCAAGTAGGATTTATTCCAGGGACACAATGATGGTTCAACATCAGAAAATCAATCAATGTAATCCAACACATCAGCAAAAAGAAATACAGAAACCATATGATAATACCCACAGATGCTGAGAAAGCATTTGACAAAGTACAACACCCATTTATGATAAAGGCCCTTGAAATTCTCGGGATACAAGGAACATAGCTCAACATCATAAAGGCCGTATATGACAAGCCCACAGCCAGTATCATTCTCAATGGCGAAAAGCTGAAAGCATTCCCATTAAGATCTGGAACAAGACAAGGATGTCCATTCTCATCACTGTTTTTCAACATAATACTAAAAGTCCTAGACAGAGTAATAAGACAAGAGAAAGACACACGAGGAATCCAAATAGGCAAGAAAGAAGTCAAACTATCACTATTTGTGAATAATATAATAATATACATAGAGAACCCCAAAACCTCCACAGAAAAGCTAATTAATCAATCAGTTTAGTAAAGTGGCAGGATACAAAATCAACGCACAAAAATCAGTAGCTTTCCTATACACAAACAATAAATCTGAAGAAGAAGAAATCAAGAAAACCATTCCTTTTATTATGAAAAAAAAATCAAATATTTGGGAATAAACCTAACAAAAGAAGTAAAGGACCTATACAAAGAAAACTATAAAACACTGTGTTAAAAGAAATAGAAGAAGGCACAAAGAAATGGAAAGACATCCCCTGCTCATGGATTGGAAGAATAAGCATTAATAAAATGGCCATCCTACCAAAAGCAATATACAGATTCAATGCTATTCCAATTAAAATTGCAATGTCATTCTTCAAAGAAATAGAAAAAATATTGATGACATTCATATGGAGGCTCCAAAAACCCCGAATAGCCTAAACCCTCCTGAAAAAAAAAAAAAAAAAGAAAGGAATGGAGGCATCACCCTCCCATATTTCACACTATACTACAAAGCCATAATAATCAAAACTGCACAGCACTGGAACCAGAACAGACACACAAGCCAATGGAACCAAATAGAAAACCTAGAAATAAACCCACAGATTTATGGTCAACTAATCTTTGACAAAGGAGCATATAATATGCACTGGAGCAAAGAAAGTTTGTTCAATAAATGGTGCTGGGAAAACTAGGTCACTACATGCAAAAGAATGAAACTTGACTACTACCTTACCCCATTCACAAAACCAACTCAAAATGGATTAAAGAACTAGACATAAGACCTGAAACCATAAAATACATAGAAGGAAATATAGGCAAAACACTACGTGATATTCACATCAAAGACATCTTTACAGACACATCAACCAAAGCAGTGATAGTGAAGGCAAAGATAAACAGCTGGGACTGCATCAAATTAAAGAGCTTCTGCACAGCAAAAGAGACTATAAGCAAAACAAAGAAAAACCCCACAGACAGGGAGAAAATTTTTGCACACAACACTAATGCTAAAGGACTGATCACAAAAATCTACAAAGAGCTGATGAGACTCAACAAAAACAAAGAAAATAATCCAGTCAAAAAATGGGGAGAAGAGCTAAAAAGAAACTTCTCTAAAGAGGAAATACAAATGGCCACCAAGCATATGAAAAACTGTTTGACATCACCTGTAATCAGGGAAATGCAAATCAAAACTACAATGAGATACCATCTCACACCAGTGAGAATGGCACATGTTAAAAAAAAAAAAACTAGCAACAACAAATGTTGGTGAGTTTGTGGAGAAAAAGGAAATCTCCTGCACTGCTGGAGGGAGTGCAAACTGGTCCAACCACTATGGAAAGTTGTGTGGAGATTCCTTAACTTACTAAAGATAGAGCTTCCATATGATCCAGCAATTCCACTCCTAGGTATTTACCCAAAGGACACAGAAACATTAATTCCAAAGGGCACCAACACCCCTATGTTTATAGCAGCACTATTTACAATAGCTAAGCTTTGGAAACAACCCAAATGCCCAAAAATATAAGACTGGATCAAGATGTGGTACATATACACAATGGAATATTACTCAGCATTCAAAAAAGATAAACACATGCAATTTGCAGCAACATGGATGGAGCTGGAAGAGATCATGCTCAGCGGAATAAGCCAGAAAGAAAAAGAAAAATACTGGATGGTCTCACTCATAGCAGGAATCTAGAAAACCTAAATAATGGACCAGGAAAAAGAATGACTGTAAGAAAGAAAAAATCAAAATCAACAAACAACTATGAACCAGAGAGACACACTATGGGGTGGGCAGGGAAAGGAGAGATTGGGGTCAAAATAAGGGGGGTTGCAATTGTATGGGGAATATAAAAATAAAATTAAGAAGAATAAAAAGTAAAAATAGTGTAAAAAAAAAAAAAAAGAAAGAAAACCCACAGGAAAAATTCAAGCCTTTTGTTTTGGAGATTTAAGAAAAAAAGGTATCACATCCTGTACCTTAAAAGTATCAAATCTAGGGCCTCCCCGGTGGCGCAGTGGTTGAGCGCTGGGTTGCGAAGCTGCCCGCGGCCTCTGCGGCACCGGTTCGATCCCCGGCTGCTCCCCGGCCACTGGAGGAGGGTCCCACATGGCGCGCAGACCTCTCCTGCCGCCCGCTGCTCCCCTCAGCAGTGTACTTTGGTCCTTCTGCCTGCTCTGCTCCCCGCTCTGGCTCTGGTGAATTCTCTCACCCTCCCGCGCTTCTGACTGTACCCAGTGCATGTATAAACAAACAAACAAAACAAAACAAACAAACAAATAAATAAATAAAACATGCCTCTATTTAAAAAAAAAAAAAAAAGTATCAAATCTAGGGCCTCCCTGGTGGCACAGGAGTTAAAGTGTCAATGAGATCAAGCTATAGCCAGCCACTGAGACACAATTTCCATTCCTGGAGAGAGAGGTAACCCACATGGGGCAGCAGACTTCTCCTGTCTCTTCTGCTGCTCCCCTCAACACTGGATTCCAGTAGGTGGGCCTGTTGGGCTCCCCACTCTGTCTCTGGTGAATCCTCTCACCACCCACACCTCTGGCCTGAACCCCAGTTCTTGTATGCATAATAAATAAAAACAAGTCTTTAAAAAAGTATCAAATCTAATACATTATTCACCTGATTGAAGTTGAGAGTACTCCATTTTTTTAATTTAAATGTCTCTTAGTTATTAAACACAAGGGATATCAAAATATTCAGGACCCTATATTTTATAACCAACTTTACTAAAAGAGATCCAAAAGGGGAGAACTTTAAAGTGCCACAATTTTGACATGGACATGAAATTTTAATGGTTATCAATAGAGCTGAAATCATGAGCAGTTTTTGTAAGTGTTACAAATTATGATGAAAAACTTGACATCTCAAATATACTGAGGTTTATAGAATACTTCAAGTCAGAAACAACGAAAATGGCAGGAAAGATTTATGAATATCAGGTAAGAGAGAGGGTTCTGACCACAAAATTCCCAGAATTAATTCATAAGCATATATACTAGAATGATAGAACTCCTAGTCCTCTAACTTTATGTAAAATCTTATGTAAAACACTCACACACAGGGCCTCCGCAGTGGCGCAGCGGCTGTGTGCTGGGTTGCGAAGCTGCCCGCACCCTCTGCAGCGCAGGTTCGATCCCCGGCCACCAGGCGAGGGTCCCACAAGGCGCGCAGACCTCTCCTGCTGCCCACTGCTCCCCTCAGCAGTGTACTTCGTCAGTGTGCCTTCTCTGCTCTCTGCTCTGACTCTGGTGAATTCTCTCACTCTCCTGCGCTTCTGACTGTACCCAGTGCTTGTATAAATAAATAAATAAATAAATAAATAAATAAATAAATAAATAAATAAATAAATAAATAAATCTTTAAAAAAAAAAAACACACACAATTTAAATTAACCAGCTAATATAACATACATAAGGTAGTCTAGACTATCTTCTCTACATTTACAAGATGGTGATAAACTATTTGGTATAATAAGAGTAATGACATTTAATTTCTTCACAAGTAAGCTCTTATTGCAATAATTTCAAAGGTCACTCTTGCTCTATATATTCTTTGGAATCAGAGTGTTTAGAAAATAAGGAACAGAAAGTAAGGTAAACTTTACTCAAAGGCCAGTTAATTTCACTTTAACTACCCTCATTAATTTTATTGGCATAAAACAAACTAGTTTAATGGATAAGTTACAACAGCATCCTTAGTCCCATGAAGATAATATTGTGGGCTAAGAACTCTCAATTAATTGTGGTAAAACTCTTAATGGCAATGTTACCAAACAAGGGAGCAGCTTGGCACCTCTTCAGTCTGGCCCCAACCTCTTCCACAAAACAAGACATGTGAATGAGCTAACTTATCAGTCACTATCCACTGTTCCCTTGGCTAGGAATGAGAGGGATGGGCTGCGGGAAAGGCTCTTGAAACTCCCAGGTCAAGACTGATAAGAGGACTCCATTAACACTGGTGAGGATTTACTGATTAGCAAAAGAACAAGAAAAGGGCACTCCAGGGAGTCCTCTATGGGCATGAGAGAAAGACCAGAGTAGGTGCTGGGCTAAGTTTCTGTATAAATTTTCAGGCTAGAGTTTGAGAACAAAATAATTAAATTTTATTGGCTGAGAAAGCAAGGACATTGGACTTGTCTAAAGTTCATTATTGTTGCTAATCTTGGGTGCCAATCATCTGTACTTCAGTGGTCATGCAGAGTGCATGATCATCTCCAAGACAAGCATGTCATGGAAGCTGTGTGCCCACAGTTACAGGGTCTGATTCCATTTTATTTATTTTTTTTTAAAGATTTATTTATTTATTTATTTATTTATACAAGCACTGGGTACAGTCAGAAGCGCGGGAGGGTGAGAGAATTCACCAGAGCCAGAGCGGGGAGCAGAGCAGGCAGAAGGACCGAAGTACACTGCTGAGGGGAGCAGCGGGCGCCAGGAGATGTCTGCGTGCCATGTGGGACCCTCCTCCATTGGCCAAGGAGCAGCCGGGGATGGAACCAGCACTGCAGAGGCTGCGGGCAGCTTCACAACCCAGCGCTCAACGGCTGCGCCACCAGGGAGGCCCTGATTCCATTTTATTTTGGCTCTTTTAACTCCCCCTTTTCATGTAGCAGCCAACTTGATAAGCTGTGAAAAGATAATTCAGGAATGCCCAGGCTAGGAAAAATTAGTAAAAAACAGAAAAAGTACACAAAAATATAGCATGCCAAGGAAATTTATGGCAGAAGGTGTCCAAAGCCTAAAGCCATCAGTTTTTAACCTCTTGTTTACCAGTCCATGGGATCAGAAAATTATTTTGTCCTTAGTTCATGTCTTGCCTTGTCCTGGTCCTAGGACCCTTCCTATTTCAAGAAGAACAGGGTTCAAGTATTTCCCTTTTCTCCGCTGTGTTGTGATAGAAAAGTCCTTTAATAATGCATTCTCTTCTATTTGATCTTGCCTTGAAAGCTCAGCATGAACCGATGGATAAAGAATAGGAGATGCAGAGATATCAAAGTTGGTCTGTGCTCCTTATTCCTGGGTACACAGTATAATCACTTGAAAATGTATTTTTTTGGAATTGATGTTTCCGTGTCCTTTGGGTAAATACCTAGAAGTGGAATTGCTAGATCATATGGAAGCTCTATGTTTAGTAGGTCAAGAAATCTCCACACAGCTCTCCATAGTGGTTGGACCAGTTTGCACTCCCACCAACAGTGCAGGAGAGTTCCTTTTTCTCCACAACCTTGCCTACATTTGTTGTTGCTAGTCTTTTTAAATATGTGCCATTCTCAGTGGTGTAAGATGTTTATAGCAGCACTGTTTACAATAGCTAAGCTTTGGAAACAACCCAAATGCCCAAAAATAGATGACTGGATCAAGATGTTGTACATATACACAATGGAATATTACTCAGCATTCAAAAAAGATAAACACATGCAATTTGCAGCAACATGGATGGTGCTGGAAGGGATCATACTCAGAGAAATAAGCCAGAAAGAAAAAGAAAACTACTGGATGGTATCACTCATAGCAGGAATCTAGAAAACTTAAATAAGGGACCAGGAAAATGAATAACTATAAGAAAGTGAAAATCAAAATCAACAAAAAACTATGAACCAGAGACACTCTATGGGAGGTGGGGGTTGGGGAGGGGAGGGATTGGGGTCAAAATAAGGGGTTTGCAATTGTATGGGGAATATAAAAATAAAACTTATTATAAAAAATGCACTTAATAAAAAAATGTATTTTTTTCATTACTGATAAATAGTCTTATTGTGTCTTCCCCCAGCCTCAGGACATTTCTATTTGAATGGTCTGAGTTGCAACTTTAGCACTGGTGCTTCTATGAAAGTTGCTCAGATGACTCTAAAGGACAACTGGAGTTTATATCCTTTCATCTAGAAATAAGGTTAAAATTTCAACCTACTTGATTAACTAACAGGACTGTGATACCACACTTCATTGCGCTATATCACTCAGACATGAATGTCTCAACAAAGACAATGAGTGTTGGTACATAAATGGTTTGCTGGTCCAAAATTAGAGGATATCTACATCTTATCTAACCAGAGTTTGGGATTAATTTTATATTTTTAATGGAGGAACCACGCAGTGACTGCCAGTGAAGAAACTGAAATGTCAAAGGCAAGGAATACCATAATGCATTAAAAAGGGTTATCAGAGAACATTTACTAAAATTTTTCCTCCTCAGGTTTATGATATTAATTAGAAAGATTAATGCAAATATCAGGGTAAGAACACATAAAGACAATTTTAATTTGTTTAAAAGGGAGAATACAAAGTCTAAACTAAAAAGATGCTAATAAAGATACATGCACATGTATGTGTGCATGCACCCACACATACACACTCACAAATTAGGAGTACTCATGTGTGACTTTGATAATATTCTCTAGAAAATAAAGAGTGGGAGAAAGACTCAATGAGTTTACTGAATTGAGAGAATAAATGAGGAGTAATAGTTTTGGATGGTTATCTTATTTTTCACATATTTTATAATTTTCATAGTCCTTTTACTTAGGTTTTTAATATTTGGTTTTTATATTTAAATATATTATTTAACTTCCTGTGAGAACATGTAAATAATTTTTTAAAAGCAAAAAATATATTAATACCTATTATATGCCTGTAAGTATTATAATACCTATTATATTATACCTATTATATTATAGAATATACTTATAATACCAATTATATTCACATGTAGACATAAAACCACAAAATAAAATGTGTATATGAAATAATCCTAAAAATATTGCATTAACAGCCCCATGAGTACATCTGGTGTCAACATGTATTTCTGAAATAGGTATAAATACTATTCTTTTCCTTTAAAGACTCATTTATATATGCATATAAGAACTGGGGTACAGGTCAGAGGTGTCGGGGGTGAGAGGATTCACCAGAGAAGATTGAGGAACAGAACAGGCAGATTGACTGGAATACACTGCTGAGGGGAGCAGCGAGTGAGACAGTAGGAGTTCAGCTGTGTGTGTGTGTGTGTGTGTGTGTGTGTGTGCGTGTGTGGTTCCATATGAATTTCATCAGTATTTGTTCTATTTTTTTTGAAGAATATCACTGAGATTTGAATTGGCATAGCATTGAATCTGTAAATTTCCTTTGGTAGGATATCCATTTTGATAATGTCAATTCTTCCAATCTATGAGCAGGAGATGTCTTTCCATTTCTATGCATCTTCTTTCTTTTATTTTAAGTGTTATATAATTTTCTTTGTATAGGCCCATCACCTCTATTGTTAGGTTTCTTCCTGAATATTTGATCTTTTCTGTTTCAATTTTAAGAGGGATGATTTTCTTGATTTTTTTCTTCTTCAAATTGATTGTGTATAGGAAGGCTACTGATGTTTGTGTATTTATTTTGTATCCTGCTACTTTACTAAACTGGTTGATTATTTGAGTAGTTTTTCTCTGAAGTTTTGAGGGTTCTCTATGTATATTATTATATCATCTGCAAATAGTGATAGTTTTACTTCTTCTTTCCTTGTTTGGATTCCTTGTATGTCTTTCTCCTTACTTATTGCTTTGGCTAGCACCTCCAATATTGGATTGAAGAGCAGTGGTAAGAGAAGACATCCTTGTCTTGTTTCTGATATTAAGGAAAGGCCTTCATCTTTCACCATTGAGAATAATATTGGCTGTGGTTTTGTCATACATGGCTTTTAACATGTTGAGGTATGCTCCCTCTATTGAGGAATTTCAAGGGCGTTCATCATAAATGAATGTTGAACTTTGTCGAATGCTTTCTCAGGGTCTAATGATATGATCAAAAGTTTTTTGTTTTTTTTTTTCTTTTTGTTTATGTGTTGAATTACACTAATCATTTTTTGTTTGTTGAACCATCCTTTTGTCCCTCTTGATCCACAAAATGGTCTAATAATGGTGATATTCTCTGAAATGTTTATGTTCAGCAAGATAACACTAACACAGTAGTAAGGTGAAATGAGGAAACACTTCAGGTATTATTATTGTTTTTAATCTAAATACAAAATTTGTCACTTAAAAAAAAAAACAAAAAACAAGAGATTTCCCCTAAAAGTGAAGGAATAAGAAACAAATTTTCTATAAAGTGAATTGATATCCCAGAAGGGGAAGAACAGAGTTGAGAGGAACAGAGTTTTTTATTAGGAATTATAGAGAAAAACTTTGCAAACATAGGAAAGGAGCTAAATATAAGGTCTATAGAAATTTAAAAACCAACAAACATGGTCATTTAAATGCCATGTTCATTTGTAGGTTTTTTGCTCCTTACCTCATGCCAATTTCAATACTTTTCCCTTGTGTTGAACTCTTGGAAATTTTACTACTCTATGTCTTGGTTTAGGTCTCATTATATTAAATTACCCTGTTTTTCTTTTCATTTACTATTATTATTATTTTTTAATTTTCTTACATAGTTGCTAATTTTTAGACAGTATTTAAATATTCCATCAGTTGTAGTCCCTGTAGTTCATCCAATACTAGAGGGCCCATAAACCATCTTTCCCATTCCTTATATTCTTCTCTCCCCATTTTTACCACTCTCCCTTCTCTGATCTATGCTTCAGATCAATTTTCAGCTTGCAAGTTTTTCCTTTCCTTTCCATTTTTTCAATTTCTGTATGTGACACAAATAAGTGAAATCATCCCATACTTTCCTTTTTCTCTATGACTTATTTCACTTAGCATAATCCCTCCTAGCACCATTCATGTTGCCATAAATGACAGGCGTTCATCTTTTTTGAACTCAGAATAGTATTGGTTTGTGTTTATATACCACATTACTTGATTGACTCATCTCTTTTTGAAATTTAGGTTGTTTTCACATCTTAGCTATTGTAAATAGTACTGCAATAAACATAAGTGTGAAGATATCCTTTGCAGGTTTTGTGTTCTTTGGGTAGATTCTTAGGAGTGCAAATGCTATTGATTGATCACATGGCAGGACCATTTTGGTATTTTCAGGAAATTCAATGCAGCTTTCTATAATGGCTAAACCAATTTACATTCCCACATCCTCCTCAGCATTTTTGGTCTCCATTTTTTTTAGTATGGGTCATTCTCACAGGTATGAGGTAATATCTCATTGTGGTTTTGATTTGCATTTCCATGACAATAAATGATATTGAACATTTTTTCACTATGGCTAAATGCTATGGCTAAATGCTCATTAGCCATTTCAATTTTTTCATTGGAGAACTGTCTTTTAAACTCTTCTATCAATTTTTTGGTGAGATTATTTCCTTTATTCCTGTTTTGTTATGTAAGCTCTTTGTAGATCTTTGATATAAGTTTGTTATCAGATGTATGCATGCAAATATTTTTTCTTTCAGGAAGGTTTCTGTCCTTATTGCAGTATAGAAGCTTTTCAGTTTGACGAAGTTCCAGCTGTTTATCTTCTTCTTTGTTTTCCTTCCTTTTGGGGATGAGTCCTCAACGATGTTTGTGAGGTGTACATGATTGAGAATTTTCCATATGTTGTTTTCTATATATTTTTATGATCTCAGGTTTTATATCAAAGTATTTTATCCCTTTTTTTTAGAAATATGCTTTTTTAAGATTTTTTTTATTTAAATAGCTGGGGTACAGGCCAGAGGCATGGGAGGGTGAGAGAATTCACTAGAGATAGAGTGGGGAAAAGAACAGGCAGACAGCCCAGAAGCACTGTTGAGTGGCGTAGTGGGCAAACAGGAGAGCTCTGCCACACCATGTGGGAATCTTCCTGGCTGGCCGGGAATCGAACCTGTGCCGCAGAGCCTGCGGACAGCTTCACAGCACTGCGTTCAACCTGCTGCGCCACCGGGGAGGCCTGAAATATGTGGGTTTTCTTTTTTAAGATTTACTTATTTATTTTGGGCCTCCCCCGATGGTGCAGGCAGTTGAGTGACACACTGTGAAGCTGTTCGCAGCCTCTGTAGCACTGGTTTGATACTGGCCAGCCAGCGAGGGTCCCACATGGTGCGGTAGACCTCTCCCATCTCACCCGCTGCTCCCCTCAGCAGTGTATTTCGTCAGTCTGCTTGTTCTGTTCCCCACTCTGTCTCTGGTTAATCCTCTCACCCTCCTGCGCATCTCGCCTGTACCCCAGTTCTTGTATAAATAAGTAAATAAATACACACACAAATATATAAACAAATAAATAAATAAATCTTAAAAAAAGATTTATTTATGCATACAAGAACTGGGGTACATTCCTGAGGTGTGGGAGGTGAGAGGATTCACCAGATACAGAGTGGGAAACAGAACAGGCAGACTGCCTGAAATACACTGCTG
Source organism: Talpa europaea (assembly GCF_964194135.1). NCBI lineage: Eukaryota > Metazoa > Chordata > Mammalia > Eulipotyphla > Talpidae > Talpa > Talpa europaea. Next base: position 100,352,960 of record NC_140068.1, on the reverse strand, counting down.
AGGGGAGAAGCGGACGAGTCAGGAAAGTTCTGGGGCACCATATAGGTAGCTCCCTGGCAGGCCAGGGATTGAATTCTTGCTTCAGAGGCTGCCAATAGCTTCATAGCACTGCACTTAACCCCTTGTGCCACCAGGGAGGCCCTATTTTATCCTTTTGAGTTTATTTTTGTTTGTGCTGTAAGATAGTGGTTTAGTTTTATTATTATTATTTTTTTTTCATGTGGCAGGCCATTTTTTTCTGCATCACAATTGATTGCAGAGGCATTCCTGCTCTAGTATATAATCTTTGCTCCTTTGTCATAGATTAGTTGAGCATATATGTGTGATTTTATTTTAGTTTGACTTCATTCCATTGGTCTCTGTGTCTGTTTTTGTTCTAGTACCATGCTGTTTTTACTATTATGGCTTTGTACTATGAGTTGAAGTCTGGAGACAAGTACCTCCATTCTTCCCCCTTTTAGTCAGGAGGGTTTTGGCTATTAGGTTTCTTTTTTGTGATTCAATCTGAATTTCAGCAATATTTGTTACATTTCTTTGAAGAATGCCATTTCTTTGAAGAATGCCATTGCTTTGAATCTTTAAATTGCTTTGGGTGGTATGGCCATTTGAACAATGTCAATTATTTCAATCCATGAGCAGGAAATATCCTTTGATTTCTTTGTGTATTTTTCTATTTCTTTTAACAGTGTTTTGTAATTTTCCTTGTATAGTTCTTTCATTCCCTTTGTTAAGTTTATTCCCAGCTATTTAACTTTATTGGAGGGGTACATATGTAAATGGGGTGATTTTCTTAATTTCTTCCTCTTTAAACTGATTGCATAAGGAAGGCTACAGATTTATGTTTATTGATTTTGTAAACCTGTCACTTTACTAAACTGGTTTATTGTTTCAATTAGTTTTTCCTTAGGTTCTCTCTAAATATATTATCATATCATCTGTAAACAATGATGTTTTTCTTGTTCGTTCCCAATTTGTATTCCTTGCATGTCTTTCTCTTAACTAATTGATCTGGCTAGGACATCAAGTATTATATTGTTTTATTCCAGTCTTAATGGGAAGACTCTCAGTTTTTCAGCATTGAATGATATTGGTTGTGGGTGTGTCATATATAGTTTTTATTATGTTAAAATATGTGCCTTTTACCCCAACTTTTTTGAAGTTCTTCATCATAAATGGATGTTGAACTTTATCAAATACTTTCTAAGCAGCTATTTATATGATCACATGGTTTTTCTTTTTGTTGGTGTTGTGAATTATGTTAATTGATTTTCAGATGTTGAGACACTCTTGTGTCCTTGGAATAAGTCAAATTTGGTCACAGTGTATAATCTTTTTGATGACTAGTTGGATTCAGTTTGCTAAGGTTTTTTAATTCAGGATTATTATTTTTCTGTTCACTAGAGTGATTGGTGTGTGGTTTTATTTTTTTGTGTTGTCTTTAGTTTTGATGTTAGTATAATGTTGGCTTCATAAAATATATTTGGTAGTATTCTATCTTTCTCAAATTTTTGAAGAGATATTTTATAAGATTTATTTATTTATGTATACAAGAACTGCAGTTCCTGTCCAGGCCAGAGGTGCAAGGTGTGAGAGGATTCACCAGAGACAGAGTGAGAAGAACAGGCAAATCTACTGAAACACACTGCTGAAGGGAGCAATGGATGAGCCAGGGGAGGTCTGTTGCACCATGTGGGTTCGCTCCCTGGCCTGGGATCGAACTAGTGCTGTAATGGCTGCTGATAGCTTCAGAGTGCTGAGACTATCCCTTGTGCCAGCAGGGAGGCCCTGGAAGAGTTTTTGTAGGATAGGCTTACTTCATCTTTGAACATTTGGTAGAACTCACTTGTGAAACTGTCTGATCCTGGGCTTTTGTTTTTGAAGGGTTTTCACTACTATTTCAAATTTACTGCTTATACTTAGTCGTTTAAGTTTTCTATTAATTCTTTAGTCAGCTTGGGTGATTGTATAATTCTATGAATTTGTCCATCTCATTTAGATTGTTGAACTTGTTTGCCTATCATTAAACATAATAATCTCTCTCCTCTAGATTTCTGCTGTGACTTTTATAATGTTTCCTCTATCAAATATGATTGTATTTATTTGAGACTTCTCCCTATTTTCCCTTGGAGTCTGGGGAGAGATTTGCCTACTTTATTTTTACAAAGAGCCAGTTTTTTAGTTTACTGATTTTTCTTGGACTGCTTATTTCTATTCATTTTTTTTCCTGCTTTGGTTTTTGTTATAAATTTATTTGTACTGGCTTTTGGATTTTTTTGTTGTTGTTCCTTTTCTGTTTCTTCAAGATGAGAAATTAGGTAATTCCATTTGGCTTCTTTCTTATCTCTTTATATGGGTCCATATTGCTACATATAATACTGATTTTGCTGTGTCTAATGTATCCTGGAAATTTGTGTTTTCTTTGTCATTTGTCTCAATGTATATTTTTTAAAGTTTTTCTTTGATGTCCTCATTGATACATTAAAGCATATTGAAAATGCTTCTACAGGTACTACAGGATTTATTAGGAACTACTTTATTCACTAAATTTTTATCAAGTGAAGAATGCATAACCTTGTGTTATATGAATTTCTAAATTTACTAATGCTTAAATGAAGTTGATCTTAATTAACCCCCAATAAAAGATCAATGACGATTAAATGGAAATGAAGCAAGTATAAATTAAATACCTGAGCAATGGTGTACCAATTTTCACATCCATCAGTTTTAAAATTGCCAATATTTAAGAATGGCTGGTTAACAAATACCCTACTCAAAAAGTATGTCTATATAGATTATAACAACCATAAATTTTTTTAAAACTCAGGTGGAAATATCGGATTTGATAGAAAATTGTGAAAAATATTTCTATTGTATTTTAGGAAGAGATAATTAGGAGCTGACAAGAAAGTTGCAATTAAAAAATAAAATCAGGGCCTCCCCGGTGGCGCAGCGGTTGAGCGCTGGGTTGCGGGGCTGCGCGCGGCCTCTGCGGCGCCGGTTCGGTCCCCGGCTGCTCCCCGGCCACCAGAGGAGGGTCCCACATGGCGTGCAGACCTCTCCTGCCGCCCGCTGCTCCCCTCAGCAGTGTACTTCGGTCCTTCTGCCTGCTCTGCTCCCCGCTCTGGCTCTGGTGAATTCTCTCGCCCTCCCGTGCTTCTGACTGTGCCCAGTGCATGTGTGGACAAAACAAACAAACAAACCAGCAAACAAGTGAATGAAGCATGCCTCTATAAAAAAAAAAAAAAATAAAATAAAATAAAAATAAAAAAAAAAATAAAATAAAAAAAAAAAAAATAAAAAAATAAAAAATAAAATCAGATACACAGTAAAATATAACAACAATATTAGCCTTTTCCTTATTTTCATGTATTATCAAAATAAGAGGAAGAAATAATTTAAAATGAGGCCAGGTCCTCCCTGGTGGTGCAGGGGTTGGGAAGCAGCCTATGAAGCTATGTGCAGTCACTGCAGCAGGAGTTTGATCCCTGGCCAGCCAGGGAGCAACACACATGGCACAGTAGACCTCTCCTTTCTTGTATGCTGTTCCCCTCAGCAGTGTATTTCAGTCAGCCTGCCTGTTCTCCCCACTGTCTCTGGTGAATTCTCTCACCCGCCTCTACCTCTGGCCTGTAACCCTGTTCTTGTATGCATAAATAAATAAATCTTTAAAAAATAATAAAATAAAATGAGACCACAATGACAGAAAAGTGAAAGCAAACAATTTTCAAATACTTCCATAGTTTTATCTGGTGAAAGTCTTCACTAACAAACATTTTTGAAAATTATAGTAAAAAAAAAAGACCATTTTAACAATCTGAAGAAATGTGGTTTAAATTTCAGACATCCCCTGATACCAAAGGGAATAAGATTGCAAAGAATATCTTGCAAAGAGCCACACTATGACTTACTCTCTGATGAATGATGTTTAATGATCTTGCATTGAGCCATTAACTTTTCTCAGAATAAAATGAAAACACTCAGCTCATACACAAAATAATTGCTTAAAAAGAGAGATGTTAAAGAAAAATTAAAATCACCCATCTTCTCAAAAGGCTGCATTAGCACTAGCCATATAAATCCTGCTACAAATATTAAAGTGTTATATTGTTAAGTTTAATTACATTTGGTGTAAAAATTATCATGGGACAAATTACAAGAAGGATATTCAAGCTCAAACATTGTGTTTGTGTAACAGAAAATATCCTTGATGGCATACCAAGGTAATTGTTTCCCATGACTTAATCTAAATGTGAGACTCAGAAATATATAATAACTGAATACTTCTTGTGATATAAAATCCTTCAAATATTTGCCAGCAATTTCATGTTGCAAAATTAAATTGTATCATTGAACATACAAAAAAGGAAAGAACAGTCAGTAAAATTGGATATATAAAAATGAAAAATTCCAGAAGGTCCATGGCAATATTTGTATACCTGTAAAAACATGGGTAACATGTTCCAAAGTGGTAGAAGAATAATCCTCACAATCACATTTAACAACTAAATGATATAAGAAGGACATTGGATGCATAAACTTTGCTCAGCATGTTAGATGTCTTTTCTCCTCTCTTGAATTTGGGATGATATCACTTATATATTAATAAACCCCACAAAATTAAATGAGCAACACATCCTATTATTGGATGTGTTACAGAATGATATGCATAATGGGTACTACATGCCTACAATCTAATTCTTTCATCCCAGAAGTCTCTTTGAGAAACAATAGCAAATTTCCAGAAACCCCCCAAAAATATTAATGGTGGTAGGGAAAGAAGGCTGTAGAATGGATAAAAAGGGAATGAAAAAATATGGAAAGGTAAGGAAATTGAAACGGAAAAATATGGGGCCTCTCTGGTGGAGCAAGGGATTAAGTTTCAGCACCATGAAGCTGTTGGCAGCCATTGCAGCATTGTGCAGCAAACATCTCCTGTTTCAACTGATGCTCCCCTCAGCAGTATATTTCAGTCAATCCACATGTTCTGCTCCTCACTCTGTCTCTGGTGAATCCTCTCACCCTCCCACACTTCTAGCCTCCATCCCAGATCTGGTTTGTATAAATAAATAAATCTTTAAAAAAAAGACATAGACAAAATATGGGAGAATGATAGCCAGTAAGTTGAAGCATGGACAAACAAATATTTCCCATATTCTCATAGTTTTCCATTACACTTCACCAACAACCATTCTCACTCAGAATTGTAGCCACATATGTCAATGAGCATCACTCTTACTGAGGAAATGTAGTTTAATTCATAGACCACCCTGGTGCCACAGAGACTGAGATCAGAAATGACATCATGCAAATATAGCATAATTCCCTCTGGATTGGCCCAAAGTACATCAATCATTGCCTTCTATAGGGTCATCTATTTTTATTAGAAATGAAGACACACATACCAAGAAAGGTACTTTAAAAATGAGGTAATTAAAGTGTAAAAACATAATCTTACCAGCACTATTTGCAGGTTTAATCACAAAACAGGAGTTTTGTCCTTGAAAATAATTTGAGTTAGAGATACACAATAATCGAAAATCGAACATCCCCTACTATCTAGAAGATCATTATACAAATATTTAACAGGATTTGTGACTTGCCAAGATTAAAATTGTATCATTGAAAATCAAAAGTTAATTTAGTTGGTGTAGCTGTATATAAAAAATAAAATTCCAGGAAATTCATGGGAAATATGCATACACCTGTGCACACTTGGGCAATATCATCAAGGATAAAGAAAGGATGGGTCTCAAGTTCACTCTTGACATTTTATAACAGGTCAAATTAATTTACACAGATTCAAAAGAAAAATGGTGATTCAAATTTCACTCAGCATGTTGTCTTCTCTCATATGTTAAGGTTAGGAAGTATCTCCAAAATATTAATTGGTTCTAAAACTTGGAATGTGTGACTGTGGTTCTATCTTTAAATGTGTTACAGAAAGACATAAAAATGGAAACCACATGCCTATCAACCTAATAGCTTTAATCTCATTAACTTCTTAGGAAACTACAGCAAGTTGATTGAGAAAGCAGAAAAAGCCAATGTTGACAGAGAAAGAGTGGCATGGAATGGATAAATTAGGTATAAGAACATATGGAAGATTGGGAAAATGAAATGTAAAGAAGGATAGATATCCAGGAGAAAAGTGAACCTACACATAGAGTCTAAAAGACAGAGAATGGCAAGGCAACAAGATACATTTATTTTGACAGGGTTGGGAAGAATGGATTTTTTTTAAAAAATTACCATTTTTCCCAGAGGATTTCCTGAAAAATTAAATGAAAAGGTCAAGGTTAATACCAGGGATAAGAAACAAAAATAAAACAAAAAAAATTAAAACCGTATTTAAAATTATACCTATCTAGATACAGACACATATATACTTACCTTGCACACATGCACACACACACACACAATGATGAATGGAAGCTCACATTTTACAGAGTATTTATTTAAAATTTAATCAGACAGGTCCTCCCTGGTGGCACAAGGGGTTAAGCACCACACTATGAAGTAGTCCGCAGCCTCTGCAGCACAAGTTCGATCCCCAGCCAGCCAGGGAGCAAACCACATGGTGAAGCAGACCTCTCCTGTCTTGCATGCTATCCCCCTTAGCAGTGTATTCCAGGCAGTCCACCTGTTCTGTTCCCCAATCTGTCCCTGGTGAATCCTCTCACCCCCCTGCATCTCTGGCCTATACCCCAGCTCTTGTATGCATAAATAAATAAAATCTTTAAAAAAATAAAATTTAATTAGACATAAGACTGTTGAGTTGAGAAAAATTATGGAAATATCTGTTCTGATTGATACCCTTTAAAAATATTCTTGATATATTTTGATGTTACTTGGGATATTATTACTCATTTTAGCATTTATATGTTTATTAATGTTACTGAATATATACAAACTATTTTCATTACTATGAAAGCTATACCTTATAAAAGACATAGGAACTTAATTAGATAACTTGAAGAGTGTTATGGAGTCCAATTCCTAGGTACCTCTAGTCACCACACTTTATCAAATTATACCTAAACTTATGTTTTATGAATTTCTTTTTTAGCTAATGCCTAAATGAGGACTTCATTGAGTCACATGATAGGTAATGTTTAAGAACTGAATGAAAGCTGTGATAGTTGTAGATAGATGAAATGAACAAACATTTGTTGGAGAGAAACTGCTTCAGAAGGTTTGAGAATGCAGATAATTTAAAATTAGATGACTAATAAACTTTAGTTTAAACAAAAGCACTGTTCACATAGGTTGTTACAATAGGAGAAATCATAGAGGAAATTGAATAACACATGAAGAAAGCATATTTCAAATGGAATGATTAAAGTGCCAAGGCCAATCATGTAAATTATATGTTTGATTGTGTTCACAAAGATATTAAATGAGAGGTTAAGGTAAAGGCATCAGAAACCAATAAAAACATGAAAAGCATGCTGAAATATTTAAATGGAACATATGTATAGGGTAAATGGTTTTCAGGTTTTTCTGCCCTCCAACCATTAGGATTACCCTGCCTGATGGGGCAGAAGAGTGGCAGGAGAGAGAAGGGGAGAAAGTCAGAGAAGGCCAGAGTGAAGACTTATGACGGGCTTGGAGGACTTTTGGCCTCCTGGCCCCCAGGTACTACTGCCCACCATGTTCCTGGTTGCTGCACTGCATGTGAAGCTCAATAAAAGCCTGATAAAGGCACTGAGGGCTCCAGGATTCCTCCTTTGCCCCATCTGCCTAATCATAAAGAACCTGCTCTGTCCCTTCCTGTCACTACAATGATTTTCCATTTATCATAAATGAAAACATTTAAATGTAGGAACACCAATTCATTCAAAATGAGAGCACAATAACAAGTAGGGAGGAGGACAAACATTTTAAATATATCCTTAGGTTTCTCTGAGGTTTAGAAAGACTTTTTTTTTTTTTTTTTTTTGTGGGACCCTCGCCGGCGGCCAGGGAACAAACCAGCGCTGTAGAGGCTGTGGGCAGCCTCGCAGTCCAGCGACCAACCGCTGCACCACCAGGGGCCTAGAAAGACATTTTTATGAGAATTGAAGCTGTGTATCTTAAAATACATCTCATCTATCAGAGGTAATATTTACATCATACCTTGGTCCAAAAGAATATAAGATTCAAAATGTTACCCTTAAAGGATTTTGAGTAGGAATTCTTCCTGGTTAAGCAATAGTAATCATTGGTCTTGCACTGATCCTTCTATATTTTTCAAAATAGAATACAAGCATGTACAGATAGATCAGATGAGACCCAAAGTTGATGAAGAAATATACAGTAAATGAACCCATCTGTACAAATGAAACAATAACAATTTGTAGACTACTACAAACTAAAGAGATCCATCATTTATTTCCATTTCCCCTGAAAGCAAATATATTAATAGGAAATATCTTTAGAACTTAAATTTCCTAGTTTAAAATTCCATTAGATTATCCTAGGAAAAATAGCTCACCATGCCATTAGCATAAAATTTCATAAAGGAGAGATAGTATCATCATTACTGTCCCTTAAAATGTAAAGTACCAACCCCTGGTGGTTCAAGGGGTTAAACATCAGAGCCACTGCAGCACGAGTTTGATCCCTGGCCGACCAGTGAGCAACCCATATGGTGCAGCAGACCTCTCCTGACTTGTCTGCTGCTCCCCTCAGCAGTGTATTTCAGTCAGTCTGCCTGTTCTGTTCCCCAAACTGTCTCTGGTAAATCATCTAACCCCCCACATTTCTGACCTGTACCCCAGCTCTTGTATGCATAAATAAATAAATCTTTAAAACAAAGATGTGAAGTACTTCTAAACACATTAAGAAAAAATGTGCTTGAAGAACTAATAATTGTCTTAATGAAAATTCAAAGAAGACATGAAAATATTAAGATGGATAGAATATCATTAAGAAATATGGGAACATCAGCTTAAAGATCATAGTTGACTAAGGAATGACATTTGAATTTGCAAAATATTTGCAAAAGCAATTGGTGAAAGAATTTACTTTGCAAGATTGAAGGTCTCTATTAAAGTTTGGGTAAGTTTAAGTTGCATGGAAACTGCTCCTTGAACTTGTAACTGACATATTCTACATCAGTAATGATTTTCTGTAAAAAAATGTGTACAGAAAGGAAGAGATGTTGCTATTAGCCTAATCACCTTAATCTGTATAAAATTCATAGCCAATCTATAACAAATGATTGGGGACATAAGTAATAATGTTGATAAAAGGAAGGAGAAAGAATGAAATAGAAGAAATGTAAAGGAGAAGAATGTGGAGCAAAAGAAATGGAAAAACGAGGAAGGAGTCCATATACAAAATATTGGCAAGGAAAGAAATGAAGAGGAAGCAATGGATAGCATAGATGAAAAGGCAGGATATGTTAGCCCTGTTAGAGTAAAGATTTATCAAATGTACTTACCAAATACATGTCCAGCAGCAGCTGAAAAATAAAATCAAAAAAAAAATGCATGTCAATATTAATGGAAACAAAGAAAATTAAAACTCAATTCATTAAAATTTTGCATTTGAAATTAAACTGAGGATGCAGATACACTCATATAGAAGTTAGAAGCACATACACATGAACTACTCATGCACATGTAGCAGTGACAGAATGCTCACTTTTGTCCCAAACTATTCTCCCAAAAATGAATATTGCCATAAAATGACTTATTTTACTGAAATGAGAACTAAATTTTGTGATGTTAGTTATTAGTTCTGGAAATTTACTTTCAAAAAGTTGTTAATAAATTTTGTGGCTGCCATTAATACATATGTAATGTATGGCACATAAAATATTAAAAATATGAAATTTGTAAATAAATATTTACATCTATTTACTAAATATATGTTTAATATATGTTACTCAAATATAAAAATCAGAAGTTTGTAAAATATTATATATAATTCAGATATTAGGGTGACTTTGTTACATAAAGTTTGCACAAACAATTAATTAAATAGTATGAAACCACTTCTAGAGTTTATGTGGTTAGGTACTGGATATCTCTATTCATGTAAGTTCACAGATACATTCATAATCTAGTTTTATGGTGGTTTCTATTTCAATTGAGGCCTAAATAAACTCCAACTCAATTGAAACCCATAAAGAGAGATAAATGTTCTAAGTCATAGAAATTGACCGTATCTTGGACAAAACTGACATCAGTCACAATGAAAAGATCAGTGTCTCAGAGTCATGTGATTAGTAATATTAATTGGTGACAGAGGAAATGTCCTGAGAAGAATGGGGAAAATTGAATAACAAATGAAAATGAGAAATATCAGTTTGGAAGACTAGGAAATGAGACAAAATCATACAAGTCTGTGCAGATACTGGAATTCATAGGGGTGGTCATTAAACCATGGTTATACCATTGTGACAAATGTGCAAATAACTAAGGAAGCCAAGACTGTACACAGGGAAATACAATGAAGGAGTTGCTTTTTCTTCCTAATTTTAATGATAAATTAAAAGAAAGAAACGATTAATTCATTCAAAATAATGGGATCCTTTTTTTGGGTATGCTATTTATTATTTTGAACGGATAATTTGTCTCTTATTTTTAAAAAAATAGAATGTTACTCAGTGATCAAAAAAGATAAGCTAATTCCCTTTGTGGCAAAGACCTGAAACCATGAAATGCATAGGAGAAACAGGCAAAACACTCCCTCACAAAAACTTCAGCAACATTTTTTTAAATATTTTTTAAAGATTTATTTATTTATGCATACAAGAGTTGGGGTACAGGCCAGAGATGCAGGGGTTGAGAGAATTCACCAGTGACAGAGTGGGGAACAGAACAGGCAGACTAACTGAAACACATGCTGAGGGGAGCAGCAGGTGAAACAGGAGAGGTCTGCCTCGCCATGTGGGTTGCTCCCTGACAGGCTGGCAATTGAATTCGTGCTGCAGAGGCTGTGGATTGCTTCATAGGGTGGTGCTTAAGCCCTTATGCCACCAGGAAGGCCCCTCAGCAACATTTTTGTGGACTCATCTCCAGCAGCAAACAAAGGAGTAAATAAACAACTGGGACTATTCAAAGAAAAAAAGTTCTGTACAGCCAAAGAGATAGTAGCCAAAACAAAAAGTTAACCTACTAAATGGGAGAAAATATTTGTTTACACCATATATTTGACAAAGAACTAATATTGAAGAATTACAAAAAAATTCATACAATTCAACAAAAATAAAACATACAATCAAAGCAAAAAATTCAGGCAGAAGGTCTGTTTTGAGAGGCACTTCTACAAAGAAGACATGTAGATGGTCAACAGGCATATGAAAAAAATGCACACCATCACTTATCAGAGAAATGCAAATAAAACTACAATAAGATATCACATCACATGAACAGAAAAAAATAAACCAAACCAACCATAGAAATCCAACTGTAGAATGGAGGCTATCAGAAGGGGAGTGTGGAGGTGGGGAACAAAGTAGAAAGAGATCCCTTTGGTCTATGTTGGAGGATTAAGATTAAGGGTGCTTTGGTGGTAGATGTGGTCTGATAACACATGTCTGAAGTCATTTGCACCAACACCTCTAAATCACCTACAGTTGTGTAAACTCAATAATATAATACAATTTTGAAAATTAAGATGTAATTAAGTCATTATTTTGTTTATGAGATTGAATTTTATGTGACATTTTCAAATAAACTCAATACTTTAACAACAAAAAAGAAATTACAGAAATGCTATGTATGCAGTGTAAAAAATGGCTAAAAGAACTTACCATCATCTATTCCATCCATATCTGAAAAAAAAAGAAAGAAATATCAATCCATTCAGTGTTTCTCAGTGAACATTAGTTCATAGTCCTCTAAAATATCATAAATATGATTTATACACACCTAAACCATCAAGGAAAAGAATCTCGCAAGTGGCTCTTTGTAATGGCTTTTGTTATGGCAAGTATTGATATTTCTTGGTAATGGTTATGGGGAAAAGAATGGACTTTAGATTGACAATGTTCACTCCCTTCTCCAAAGAGCTGAAAATATATAGTGTGCACAACACAAGGCACACTATCTTGGAGCATAAAGATCATAAAGAACTAATTTCAAAGATACCATGCATAAAAAATAGCCCCATGTAAATATATGCAATGGAATATTACTCAGCAATCAAAAAAGATAAACTCGTGCAAATTGTAGCAACATGGATGGAGCTGGAAGGGATCATGCTCAGCAAATAAGCCAGAAAGAAAAAGAAAAATACCAGATGGTCTCACTCATAGTAGGAATTTAGAAAACCTAAATAAGGGACCAGGAAAAAGAATAATTATAATAAAGAAAAAATCAAAATCAACAAGCAGAGACACACTACTGGGGGTGAGGGGGTAGGGAGAGGAAGGATAAAGGTCAAAATAAGGGGAGTACAATAGTGTGGGGAATATAATCGAAATGAAAATGCATACATTGTGCAAAAATGAAAAATGATGTAAGAATTATATAATAGTAAAATATTAAAGAAAATCCTGAGGATTGGGCGATTATCCCCAAAGAGTAAAGAAACGAAATCCAAGAGTAAGTGCATGCTGTGTGGCTTGTGGCCAAGACTACAGCCAGAGGCCATGAAGCCTGGTGGCTCCTGGTGTGTGATGGCAGATGCCTGAGTGCCTCCCCCCTCTTATGAGCAGTGCCTTTGGCGGTAAAAGTGGTGGATCATCTGCTGGTGCCAATAATTGTCTTTTGCTACTAGGTTGGTGCCCTGCCTGGAATTATTTGTTGTGTTGTATTGTTTCATTATTTCAGTTGTATCTTCTTTTGTAGTCCATGGCTACAATGTTTATGTTTGTTAAGGGAAAACTTAAATACTTGTACATAGATTGTATGGCAAACAACCCTGAGGGGGTGGATTGTAGGGTAAATGGTTTTCAGGCTCTTCTGCCCTCCCACATTAGGATTGCCTTGCCTGATGGGGCACCTGCAGTTGTTACATTTTGCAAACTGACTTGTTTTCTTCTGTGGGCCACAGGAGGAATATTGAGTTAGTCACCAGGAGAAGAAGCAGCAGGAGAGAGGAAGGAGAGAGAAGGAGAGAGAGAAGCTAGAGAAGCCCAGAGTGAAGACTTGTTGGGGGCTTGGAGGCTGCCAGCCTCCTGGCCCCCTGATACCCCTGCCTGTCATGTACCTGTTTGCCACACTACATGTAAAGTTCAATAAAAGCCTGTTAAAGCCACCGAGGGCTCCAAGACTCTCCCTTACCCATCTGCTGGATAAGAAACCTGCACTGTGCCCATCCTGGAACTACACCATCCTTCTGAAATTCAAAAGTTCATAAGCTATATCTTTTCAAATAATTATACATACTACTAATAGTCTCCTTACTTTTCACGGTTTCTCTGAATTGATTATAGACAATTTTCTTTTATTTATTATTTATTTCAATTAAATTTTAACTGTTCAATATATTCTAAATCCAACAATTTTGTTATACATGATACTGTCAAGCATATTGACCAGTTTATTTCAAATTGAATTCCAGGCAGTGTAAATTAATCTTTTTTTTTTAAGATTTTTATTCATTTACACAAGAACAAGGGTACAGGCTAGATGTGTGGGAGGGTGAGAGGATTCACCAGAGACAGAGCAGGGAACAGAACAGGCAGACTGACGAAATACACTGCTGAGGGGAGCAACGGGCGCGACAGGAGAGGTCTGCCGCACCATGTGGGATTCTTGCCGGCCGGCCAGACCAGGATTGAACTGGTGCTGCAGAGGCTGTGGACAGCTTCACAGCGTGGTGCTCAACTGCTTGCACCACAAGGTGAGGCCCGTAAATTAATCTTAAAAAAATAAAAAGAAAAGAAAAACAAACCTGAGATGCTGTTATCTTTTCCTGGAGATTATTTTAGGCCAGTGAATAAATTAGGGACCCAAGTACTACCATATCAGTTTAGTCTTTATAAGTTGATATAACTCAAAGACAAGCTTCATTTTCCATTATATTTGGTCTATACCTGTATTACTCTTATTCTTTATATTCTCAAAGCCTACAGTGGTAGTTTATTATCTTTATTATCTTTGATGAATAATGAGATATTATGTCCTATGGGTGCTCAAAATCTTTGAAAATACTGTTCAATTTCTCATCACCCTTCTTTGAAAATCTTATGAACCAGGGCCTCCCTCGTGGCCAAGGGGCTAACCATAGCACTATGAAGATATCCACAGCCTCTGCATCAGGAGTTCGGTCCCTGGCTGGCCAAGGAGCTACCCACATGTCCAACAGACCGCTCCTTTCTCACCTGCTGCTCCCCTCAGCAGTGTATTTCAGTTGGTCTGCCTGTTCTGTTCTCCACTCTGGTGAATCCTCTTACCCCCACACATCTGGCCTGTACCCCATTTCTTGTATGCATAAATAAAAAAATCTTAAAAATAAGTTTTAACCATAATATATGACAAATGGATCCCTAATAATATGCACATTTCTTTTATGTTTGTTTTTCTCTCAGATTTTGACATAAAAATCCCAGGAGGTGGGGCCTCCCCTGGTGGAGCAGGCGGTTGAGCGTAGCACTGTGAAGCTGTTCACAGCTTCTTCAGTGCCAGTTCAATCCCCGCTGGCCTTGGAGCAACCCACATGGTGAGCAGACGACCTCTCTTGTCTTGCCTGCCTCTCCCCTCAGCAGTATATTTCATCAGTCTGCCTGTTCTGTTTCCCGCTCTGTCTCTGGTGAATCCTCTCACCCTCCCGCGCATCTGGCCTGTACCCCTGTTCTTATATAAATAAATAAATCTTTAAAAAAAATCCCATGATGAACTGCCAAAGATGATATTATGTTCTGTTTACTAATTGTAATGGTTTAAGCTTTTTAGATGTTTTTTCTACTTAGTGTGATTTAGATTTGTTCACCCTCTTAGTCTTCCATTAGTAAAAGGAAAACCACAGTATATGCTCATTTAGTTAAATCAGATTTTGCTTCATTAATATAGTTATTTCTTATAGTCTATAGAAAACAGTGAGGAGATTCCAAAAATATTAAACATAAATAGAACTATCATTTGATGCAGGAAATCTGCTTCTTGGTATTTATGTGAAGAATATGAAAACACTAATTTAAACTATAAATGCACCCCTATGTTCATTACACAAGTATTTTTAGAGGCCTCCCCGGTGGTGCAAGGGTTTAAACACAGCACTGTGAAGCTATCCACAACACAAGGCCAATCCCTGGCTGGCTAGGGAGCTACCCCTATGGCGCAGCAGGTCTCTCCTGTTTCTCTTGCTTCTCCCCTCAGCAGTGTATTTATGTCAGTCAGTCTGCCTGTTCTGTTCCTTACTCTGTCTCTGATGAATCCTCTCAGCCCCGCACCTCTGGCCTATACCCCAGTTTTTGTATGCATAAATAAATAAATCCTTAAAAAAACAAAGTATTTGCAACAGCTAATAACTAAGGCATGGAAACAACCTAAGTGTTCATAGGTTTACACACACACACACACATGCACACAAATGCATATGTATATGCATGTATGTAGATGTATATATGTGTTTGTATATGTGTGTGTGTATATATATATATATAAATGCTAATCAGCAATAAATATATATACTATTGCCATTTTTAAGAACATGGATAGAGGGCCTCCCGGGTGGTGCAGCAGTTGAGCTCTGGGCTGCAAAGCTGCCCACAGCCTCTGCAGCGCCGGTTTGATCCCCGGCCGCCAGCCAGGGTCCCACATGGCACGCAGACCTTTCCTGCAATGTCCGCTGCTCCCCTCAGCAGTGTATTTCATCAGTCTGCCTGTTCTGCTCCCCACTATGGCTCTGGTGAATTTTCTCACCCTCCCACACTTGACTGTACCCAGTGCTTATATATATAAATAATCTTAAAAAAAAAAAAAAACATGGATAGAACTGAGATTATACTTATGCTAAGTAGCATAACTCAAGAAGAGAAAGAATAATACTAGGTGTGTTCACTCCTAAATAGGATATAAAAGCCAAATAAAAATATCAAGCAAGACAAAAGAAAAATAAACCTTGGAATTTAGCATTAGAAAATGGTGGTTAGGGCCTCCCCTTGGTTGTGCAGCGGTTGAGCGCTGGGCTGCCAAGCTGCCCACAGCCTCTGCCAGCAAGGGTCCCACATGGCGCGACAGACCTCTCCTGCCATGCCCGCTGCTCCCCTCAGCAGTGTATTTTGTCGGTCTGCCTATTCTATTCCCTGCTCTGGCTCTGGTGAATTCTCTCACCCTCCTGAGCTTCTGTCTGTACCCAGTGCTTGTATAAATAAATTTAAAAAAGATATTAAAAAAAAGAAAAGAAAAGAAAGTGTTGGTTAGCAGAAGGGAAGGGGTAAGGTTGGAGGAGGTCCTGGTAGATGGGGTCCATTGGATAATGATATAGGGTTGTTAGAACTTTTTGGTTGGTGTGTTGCGGTATCATGAATCTGAAGAACTATGAAGCTGTATTTCTAAACCTTATAAAGTATGGCAAATCAATGTTAATTTTGAAAAAAAAAATTATCCAAAAAGTGCCTGCTCTTTAAATGTATTAATATTTTCATTCAAAAGTATGCAGTGATCTCAGTATTGCCAAGTCAAAAACAAACCTTTATGGCCTTCTTTTAACTTTCTTCAGAAATTAAATATATATTACAAAAAAAACCTTTACCTTATAATTTTCTATCATCAATTGTATGCATTGCTTCTCATTCTGATCAAACATTTACTTCTCTCTCTCTTTTTTTTCATCTTTCACCCAGATCATTAAAACTGCCAAAATTAGTTTGACAGAAACCAGTTCATAAAAATGATACTTGAACCAGTATGTCTCTAAGTAGCTTGAAAATAAGTAATGAATTTTTCTCCTTTATATAGACAATACAGAAAACCATCATCATTGAAGAATGTGAACATAAAATTTATTTGATTATGATAGGCCAGTGAAAAGTAAATTGGAGTACAGAGATGTAAAGTATTATCTTCAATATCTGCCACTTAAAACAAAATAGTCTAGAAGTAGGGAGACAAATGTTACTCATGTTATTCCTTGAGATAATGTCTATAAAACAAAAAGAAAAATAAATAAACTTATTTATTCATGGGTCACAAAAACTTTTGAATCAGTTTCCCAGAAGGTATAATAAAATGTTGTTTATAACATTATTTCTTAAAATAATATCTTTAAAAATCAGTAGTGGATATAGTTTTCTTTTTTTAAAGATTATTTATTCAAGAGTTGGGGTACAGGTCAGAGAGAAGGTGGTGAGAGGATACACCAGAAACAGAGCGGGGAGCAGAACAGGCAGATGGACAAAAAGCACTGCTGAGGGGAGCAGTGGGCAAGGCAGGATAGGTCTGCCGCACCATTTGTTATCTCCATGACTGGCCAGGAATCAAACCCACTCTGCAGAAGCTGTGACACCTTCGCAGTGATTTGTTCAACCCACTGTGCCACCTGCGAGGCCTGGTTCTTAAATTTTAGAATTGTGGAATTTTTCCCAGTTACTTTATCAAAGTCCATAATGCTAGATTTCATTTTTTTATTGTTTTAAGCAAGATATCCATGTGAATTTTATAAACATTTATAGCTGAGAACACTATTTACACACAATCTCTATATAGGAAACTGGCAAAAAAAATAATTAATTTCAACAATTTATAAATTGCCTACAATTAGATCCATATGAAAATAAATAACAAACAATAGGTTCCAAATGGTCATACTCATCGTAGAAGTTTTCCCAAACTTATTATTAATGTGTAAATAAATAAATTGATAAAAATTCACCAAGCCATAAAATGCATAATTTAACAAAACCATAATCAAAATCCAGAAAAGAGCTCACATATTGTCTTTATTTAGAAACTTGACTTTAGCATACTGAAATAACCATTACTAACCATATTATATAATCACATACAAGCATTAAACCAAAAATAGGTCAAAAGACATTTAGATACTCCCTCACTGTGATTCAGAGGATAGAATTTTAAATTAAAAAGGAAATTGACAACTGCCTATCTTTGCACTTCAGAGTTGATTTCCAAGCAATGGAAATATGACAATTTTATAAAAAAATGTTTATAAGTTCAGAAAGAGAAAGCATAACACATTAAACAAACAAGGAACGAGTAATTTTTTAGTATGTAGTTACTGGATAAAATTAGAGTGCAGAGTATTATGATTGTCAACTGATTCAATTATGATTAAGTAGAAAAAAGTAGATAAGCTACAGATATGTGTCAACAAACTTAATTAACAGAATAGGAGGAATGCTTGCCACATTAACAGAAATTCAAAGACACTTTACTCCTTTAGGGCAATTTGCCAAATCTTGGCACATATAATCAGAGTGCTAAGTTTGCCTGAAGAAGATAAAGCTAGTCAATATTTTTACAACATCATTGACCAGCATTGGCACAATGACACGTTGTGCCATGTGAAGAAAACCCCACTGCACAGAAGACCTCATCATATATGAAAGGTAATGCTACACTATAAGTAACTAACAGTGTAATCGAAAATTGACTCACGTTTGGATAAAAGTGTTCAATCTCAAAGCCTAACTGCTTAACAACAAGAATATAACTTCTCTAGTAGAAAATTACTAGTTATTTTTATGGCTCTTTTATATATATGTGTTTGATATACTTTTTTAAAATATAACATAACCTAAAAAAAAAAAAACAGGAAATAACACTTTTTTTACAAAGAGAAAACGAGGCCAATAGAAGTAAACCCACAGTTACCCTAATTTGATATTAGAAGTCTTTAAAATAATTTAGAGATCTACTCTTAAAAATTGAGAAAAAAGAGGGCCTCATTGGTGGGGACAGGAGTTAAAGTCTCAACACTATCAAGCTATCACCAACCATTGAGGCATGAGTTTGATCTCAGCCAGGGAGCTGACCCACATGGCACAGCAGACCTCTCCTGTCCCACCCACTGCTCCCTTCAGCAGTGTGTTTCAGTAGATCCACCTGTTATGCTCCCCTCTCTGTCTCTGGTGAATCTTCTCACCCTCAGCACTTCTGACCTACACCCCAGTTCTTGTATGCAAAAATAAATAAAATAAAATAAATCTTTAAAAATTGATAAAAAAGAGATAATGTAGAGAAATAAAAATTTCAGCAGAGAAATTGAACATTTCTAAATAAACATCTCAAATGGAAATCCTAAAAATGATAAGTACAATAACAGATGTATTAAAATATCAGCACTGGTAAGCACCAATTGGACCCAACATAAGAAACAATTAAGTAAACAAAATGAAAAACAGAGAGATTATAAAGGAATTAAAGAACTGAGAAAAGCACTTTTAGTGTCCTACTATATTTATAATAAGAGTCCCAGGAAGAAAAAAATAAAAAAGAGTAAGGAAGAAAAGATAATGACCAAGAATTTTTACAAAACTGATGAATGGCAGGAACTCAATATTTCTACACTTGTTGCTAACTAAACTAGGGTAAATATAAGGAAATCCTCATTTACTGCAGTATAGACAAACTGCTAAACACCCAGTCACGATGCACATTCTTAACATTTATTTGCACTATTATCTTATAGGTTTTTGTTGAACACAATATGGCATAAATAAAGAACTAACAAGCATAACTTCTTGTGACAAATTGAAGAAGAGTTAAATAAAATTAAGAGATGTAACATGTTCTTGGATTGAGAGATTCAAACATTAAGATATTGTTTTCCCCATGCAAATGCAAACGCCCTTGAAATTGTGGCAGTTTTTTCCCCATTTTTTTTTAGAAATTCCAATTCACATAGAAATAATATAAAATCACCAAGACAATCCTTAAAAAAAGAACACATTTGGAGGATTTACATTATTTCTTTTAAGATTTATTGTGACCCTACATTAATTTAGAAAGTGTGTGAATTGAATCAGAATAAATGTAATTGAAATAGCACAAAATATCAGTAAAGATGAAATTTCACCATTTGCAGCAAAATTTGAAGTGATTATGCAAGGTGAAGATATCTGGAAAGATAAAGAAAAATATCAGAAGATTTCACATATGTGGGTAGTATAAAGGGAAAACAAAGAACAGCCAACAAATCAATATAAAAATAAACTAATGGATATAACCTCACCAGTGGCTCAGTGGGTTGAGTGCAGTACTGTGAAGCTGTTTGCAGCTTCTACAGTGTGGGTTCGATTCCCAGCCAGCCAGGGAGATACATACATGGTGCAGCAGACCTCTCCTGACTTGCCCACTGCTCCCCTCAGCACTGTTTTTCAGTCAGTCTGCCTGTTAAGTTCCCCACTCCATCCTGGTGAATCCTCTCACCCTCCTGCACATCTGGCCTGTACCCTAGCTCTTGTATAAATAAATAAATAAATCTTAAAAAATAAATAAATAAACTGATGGACATTGATAACTGAACTGAAGTTACCAGAGTTTAACGGGGTGAAAGATGAGAGAAAGGGAAAAGGATGTATAAGGGATGTTGTTGGTGGGCATAATATTTTGTTTTTCTTTTGGTTTTGTTTATTTAAAAAATAAAACTTATGGAAAAAATTAAAAATAAATCACTGATTATAAAAAAAGCATAAAGAATAAATTTGAAGGACTTTGAATACTAATTTCTAGATTTAATATAAAGCAGTGGTAATGGAGTTGTGTTATATTGATGAAAGGATAGATCAACAAAACTAATAAAGACTCTAAATATATAAACATACTTTCTATAAACTCTATATTCATAAGTTTTAGTTTGTTGGGATGAAAAAAGGAAAGCAGTAGATTATGTTGAATAAATGATGCTAGAAATATATGTTTTTGAAAAAAGAATCTTCATAACTTATACCATATTCAAAATTTAGCTTAAAAGAGCATACATGAAGTATAGAATCTAAAACTATAAATATTGTACATGGGAACACAGAAGAAATTATATGCTTATATGAGCAAAAATTTCTCATAGACAAGAACACAAAGAATAAAGGGTAAAAGCTCAAAACACAAACATAATCACAATGAAAATGTTTGCTCTTGCAAACTATTAAGAAAAAAAAAAAGAGAGAAAAGCCTAGGTCCAGTCATACTGGCTACTGGACCCCAGCTAGGAAGAGTTTGGAGGTGAGATAACCAACCCAGAAAAATTTAGGTATGTGGTCTCCTGTCACCCAAACCTGAGCACACCCAGGTCCAGATCTCCTGGCCACCAGACCCCAGCCTAGAGCCTCCGGGTGAGACCCAAAAATAGCCACTCTGACCACCAGAACCTGACCTTGAAGATCTTTGGAGTAAGGATTCCAGCTACCTACCAGGCCAGGCCATGAACACACCACCTAACTTCAGACTCTTTAAAGTTATCCCATCCCATGAGCAAGATTCCCATTTTTTTAATGACCGTTTTGTTGATTACAGGTTTATAATGTCTTGCTTAACATTTTCAGTGTCAGAGCAGCATGTATCTAAGTTGGTACACATCTCAAATGGTACATCACCAGGAAATATATTTTGTAAGGCACCGCTATACCCACATTTCTGACTGTTTCTCTGTCATGGTATCCCACTCTCACCCAAACTCTAGTACCTTTTTGTTTGAATTATGCCTTTATTTGAGAAGTGTTAGTGTCTACGAATGCTCTGCGTTTTGGTATATATGTAATCTCAATTTTAATAAGGCAAATTTACTTCCTTCTAGGATACCACCAAGTTTTGTGTGAAATTATGGGTCTCTGACATGTGTCCTTGCCAGTCTTCAAGGAAATTATCTAAGTCATTCTTTCAATTATCTTTGCAATATTTCTTAATTTTGAGTCCATGAGGTTATCAAATGTTTTCAAAGATATTCTCTGTTATTCCTTATCTCAAACCTGAAAAAAATATTTGAAAATATTTTTAAGTAACTCTGTGGTAGCAATTTGGCAGAATGAAAACTGCTATCCAGAAACTGATAGGAATTATCATAATATCCTTTACAAGACTAGAAAATGTAGCTCTAACAGTAGTCAAGCACTAACAAAAGTTAAGCTCTAACAATAGTTAAGCAATTTAAAGTTGTTCCCTCTAAGCCATTCTACTTGATTTTCAAGAAATTCTTATCCAAGACATCTCATTAAAATGTAAAATTTGGGGACATAATAAAAAGTAGGGAAAAATAATAAAAGACAAAGCATAATTTTTCCCCTAAAGTGGTTGGTAGAGAAACTGATGGTAAATTGTATAATACTTTCTAATGATGACTGCCACCTCCTTCTTCATGGTTTTGGAAATGATGTGCCCATATTGTCAAACCTTTTCCACATCCCCACTGTGATTAATCTAAAAATAGTTTGTCAAATGATCCAATTATTTGTTTAATGAGTTTTTGTACTATACATGATTTGTGGCGAAAATAAAATATTTAAACAAAAGGAATAAGGTCTATGTTTATGTACAATTGTGTGGATGTTTCTATGTGCCCCATTCATTTATTAACTTGGATACATATCATTCTCCCTTGGGATGGATTTGCCAAAACTAATTTCTTAATTAATTTTATTTGATTTATTAGAACTTAAAGTTATTTTTAAATACAGAAAATAATAGAAGCTAATCCTTTTTTAGATAATATGATCTGACATAAGTTTTGATGAATGAAATTTGGCCTAAAGTTTGATGGTCTACTATTTCATTAAAATTCCTTCCAAAAAATCAAAAAAGCAGGAATACTACTAAATACTTTCAATGATGCCAACATTACTGTAATACCAAAACCAAACAGAGCCAACAGGCAAAAAAGAAAATTACAGACCAATCTCCCTAATGAACATAGATACAAAAATCCTGAACAAATTTGGCAAACCAAATCCAACAGTGCTTTACAACGATTATACACAATGACCAAATTGTCATACCACAAACACAAGTATGGTTCAATATCCAGAAAACAATCAACATAATTCACCACATCACATCAACAACAACAACCATTCTCCCTAAAACTATACACATTCAATGCAATCCCAATAAAAATATCAGTGGCATATTTCAAAGAACTGGAGCAAATACTACTGAAATTCATATAGAATCACAAAAGATTCCTGATAACAAAAGAATCTTGACAAAGAAGAGAATGGAGGCATTGCATTTCAAGACCTTAAGCTTTATCACAAAACCACAATGATTAAAACAGCCTGGAACTGGAACAAAAACAGATATTTAGACCAATAAACACAACTGTATCTCAGAAGTAAATCCCACATATATATGGGAAGCTAATCTATGACAAAGGAGCCAAAAACATACACTGGAACCAGGACAGTATTTTCAATAAATGGTATTGGGAAAACTGGATAGCTAGATGCAAAGGAATGAAACTAAACTATGGCCTAAAACTATACACCAAAATAAACTCAAAATGGATCAAAGACTTGAATGTAAAACCTATCTGCCCTAGAACAGATGAATGGATCAAGAAAATGAGGCACACAGATACATGATGGGATATTACTCAACAATCAAAAAAGATAAACTCACACTTTTTGCAGCAACACAGAGGGAACTTGAGAAGATAATGCCAAGCAAAATAAGTCAAAGGAGAAAGATAAATATCAGATGGTGCCACTAATAAGTGGAATATAAATTAACTAAATTAGTCAGATAAAGACAAGCTGTAAAACTAACTCTGAAGATTTGACTACAGAACTGGGACATCAAGAGTGGAAGGGTGGGGAGAGAAAGAACAGAAAGGAAGAGAGGCATAATGGCTTATGGTGACAGAGTATAGAAAAATGGTGATGGATGCAGTATGGTGGTAATACCTGATGGAGATACTTCAGTGTTACCTCAGTTAAAATAAATAAATATTTTTTTTAAAAAGGAAACAAAAAATGGCTTACTTTAGGTAGTTCAAGATGGCAGAGTAAGGATCCTCCCTGGTTGCCTAAGGGTTAAGTTTAGTGCTATCACCAGTATGCCCTGATTTTGATCCCCAGCCATGGAGCTAATCCACGTGTGGTACAGCTGACCTCTCCTATCTTGCCCACTGATCCCCTCAACAGTGTATTTCAGCAAATTTGCCTGTTTTGCTCCCCACTCTGTCTCTGATGGATCTTTTCATCCCAACTCATACCTCTGGTCTACTCCTCAGTTCTTCTACACAAAAAACAGAAAGAAAAATATGGCAGAATAAAAATCGCAAGCCCACTTCTTTCCCATAGAATCAACAAACCTGCAATATATATATATATATATATATATATATATATATATATATATATATAGGACAAACATGAAGACTAATGCATCAAAATACCCACAAGAAAAAAGGGAAAGAAATCACAAGAAGGGGAGGAAGAACAGACACAATCTTGTTGGTACCGTCACCCTAACCAAGCAATCCTTGGTTGGAAGGGACATCACAAACAGAAATTCTCTCTGGGAAGTTAAGGGTTTACTTGCCTTATTGGATGTCTGAATCCTTGAGACATTTATTGGAGAAGGCAGAATCAACATTCAACAGTGACAAAAAGGGCTTCATTATGGAAAACAATAGTACTATGGGGAAAACAGATACCCTTTTTCTAATTCAAGGGGCTTAACATGGATATATTCACCCTGAGAACCAACACAAATATATCAGCCAAAAGGGTGTTTATGCCATATCTGAAGGGCTAACATTTGTTAAATTTAAAATATCAGCTAGAGGAATAGGGAAAAAGGTTGTTATACCAATAAACAGAGATACAACAGTATCTAAGTCACCCCTTTGTCAAAGAGTACTCCCACGGATGAATATTGTATTTTGAGAGCAAATTTAAGACATTAGGACTAGGAACAAAGCATTGTGTCAATCCTCTGCCTGTGTCTCTTGTGACTTCCAGACAGATCTCATGGCTACAGAAATGTCACTGTCTTGCCCACTGCTCCCCTCAGCAGTGTATTTCAGTAGATCCACCTGTTCTTCTCCCCACTCTGTCTCTGCTGAATCATCTAAACCCCTGCACCTCCGGCCTACACCGCAGTTCTTTTTTTTAAAGATTTATTTGTTTATGCATACAAGAACTGGGGTACAGGCCAGAGGTGTGGGGGGTGAGAGGATTCACCAGAGACAGAGTGGGGAACAGAACAGGCAGACTGATTGAAATACACTGCTTAAGGGAGCAGCAACCGAGCAGGAGAGGTCTGCTGCACCATGTGGGTAGCTCCCTGGCTGGGGATTGAACTCATGCTGTAGAAGCTGTGGACAGCCTCATAGTGCTATGCTCAGGGAGGCCCACACCCTAGTTCTTCTATGCATAAATAAATAAAAAACAATTTTAGGGAAAGAAAGAAAAATATTATAAAAAGTGAGTATAGCAATGTGGAAGTTACAAAATCATTTTATAAAGCACTGATGATTTTCTATAAACAAACAAGTGTGAAGAAAGATAAGATAGGAAAACAACCCCACTTACAATTGCACCACAAAGGATAAAATACCTGGGAATAAACATAAGAAAGTAGATAAAAGTCCATGCAATGAACACTATGATATTGTGGGAAAAATAGAATACAAAAATAAATAAATATTATGTATTTATGACTGGGAAAATTAACATTGTATAAATGTCTGCTCCCCTCAGCAGTGTATCCCAGTCAATCTGCATGTTCTGCTGCCCATTCTGTCTCTGGTGAATCCTCTCACTCTCTACACATTTGGCCTGTACCCCAGTCCTTGTATGCATAAATAAATAAATCTTTAAAAACTAAATAAAAAATGAAGATGTCTACTATATTTCTGTTAGTATAATTTTGGTTAAAATTAATAATAGGGTAATGGAAAACTATATATTTTTATTTTTGTTTGGTCATGTATTTCATATCTTCTAAAGCAGTGATTTATTTTACTATTAAACTACCATAGTATCCTATCTTATTTTATTTGCTTTTTGAAAAATAATTACTTTATTTTATTCTATAAAATGTATAAGACCAACAAGCAGGGACTCATGTATTTTACATATTAACATGCTAAGTTAGAGTTTTTGGACCCAGTTATTTTTTTCTTTTCTTAGGCAGTAGTGCCTTAACACATTTGAAGATAACTTTCACACAAAGTATACATTTAGGTGTATATATTCATTCCCAAATACATATTAGTACATGTTTTTGAGTAGTGATTTTTTTAAATAATAAATTTTATTTTTATATTCCCCATACAATTGCAACCCCCCCATTCTGACCCCAATTCCTCCCCTCCCACCACCCACCCCCCAAAAAGTGTCTCTGGTTCAGTTTTTTGTTGATTTTGATTTTCACTTTCTTATAGTTATTCATTTTCCTGGACCCTTATTTAAGTTTTCTAGATTCCTGCTATGAGTGAGACAATTTGGTATTTTTCTTTTTCTTTCTGGCTTATTTCTCTGAGCATAATCCCTTCCAGCGCCATCCATGTTGCTGCAAATTGCATGTGTTTATTTTTTTTGAATGCTGAGTAATATTCCATGGTGTATATGTACCACATCTTCTTGATCCAGTCATCTATTTTTAGGCATTTGGGCTATTTCCAAAGCTTAGCTATTGTAAATAGTGCTGCTATAAACATAGGGGTGCAGGTGTTCTTTGGAATTGATGTTTCTGTGTCCTTTGGGTAAATACCTAGGAGTGGAATTGCTGGATCATATGGAAGCTCTATGTTTAGTAGGTCCAGAAATCTCCATGCAGCTCTCCATAGTGGTTGGACCAGTTTGCACTCCCACCAACAGTGCAGAAGAGTTCCTTTTTCTCCACACCCTCGCCAACATTTGTTGTTGCTAGTTTTTTTTTTTTTTTAATATGTGCCATTCTCACTGGTGTAAGATGGTATCTCATGGTAGTTTTCATTTGCATTTCCATGATTACAAGTGATGTTGAACATTTATTCATATGCCTGTTGGCCATTTGCATTTCCTCTTCAGGGAAGTTTCTTTTTAGCTCTTCTGCCCATTTTTGATTGGATTATTTTCTTTGTTGTTGTTGAGTCTCATCAGCTCTTTGCAGATTTTTGTGATCAGTCCTTTAAATTAGTGTTGTGTGCAAAAATGTTCTCCCAGTTGGTGGGGTTTTTCTTTGTTTTTGTTATTGTCTCTTTTGCTGTGCAGAAGCTCTTTAATTTGATGTAGTCCCAGCTGTTTATCTTTGCCTTCACTATCACTGCTTTGGGTGATGTGTCTGTAAAGATATCTTTGATGTGCAAATTACGTAGGGTTTCGCCTATATTTCCTTCTATGTATTTTATGGTTTCAGGTCTTATGTCTAGTTATTTAATCCATTTTGAGTTGATTTTTTTTTTTTTTAATAAATTTTATTGTTATATTCCCCATACAATTGCAGCCCCCCATTCTGAACCCAATCCCTCCCCTCCCGCCCCCGCCCCCCTAAAAGTGTCTCTGGTTCATAGTTTTTTGTTGATTTTGATTTTCACTTTCTTATAGTTATTCATTTTCCTGTTCCCTTATTTAAGTTTTCTAGATTCCTGCTATGAGTGAGACCATCCGGTATTTTTCTTTTTCTTTTTGGCTTATTTCGCTGAGCATGATCCCTTCCAGCGCCATCCATGTTGCAGCAAATTGCATGTGTTTATCTTTTTTGAATGCTGAGTAATATTCCATGGTATATATGTACCACATCTTCTTGATCCAGTCATCTATTTTTGGGCATTTGGGTTGTTTCCAAAGCTTAGCTATTGTAAACAGTGCTGCTATAAACATAGGGGTGCAGGTGTTCTTTGGAATTGATGTTTCTGTGTCCTTTGGGTAAATACCTAGGAGTGGAATTGCTGGGTCATATGGAAGCTCTATGTTTAGTAGGTCCAGAAATCTCCACACAGCTTTCCACAGTGGTTGGACCAGTTTGCACTCCCACCAACAGTGCAGAAGAGTTCCTTTTTCTCCACACCCTCGCCAACATTTGTTGTTGCTAGTTTTTTTAATATGTGCCATTCTCACTGGTGTAAGATGGTATCTCATGGTAGTTTTGATTTGCATTTCCCTGATGACAAGTGATGTTGAACATTTTTTCATATGCCTGTTGGCCATTTGCATTTCCTCTTCAGAGAAGTTTCTTTTAAGCTCTTCTGCCCATTTTTTGACTGGATTATTTTCTTTGTTGTTGTTGAGACTCATCAGCTCTTTGCAGATTTTTGTGATCAGTCCTTTATCATTAGTGTTGGGTGCAAAAATGTTCTCCCAGTTGGTGGGGTTTCTCTTTGTTTTTGTTATTGTCTCTTTTGCTGTGCAAAAGCTCTTTAATTTGATATAGTCCCAGCTGTTTATCTTTGCCTTCACTATCACTGCTTTGGGTGATGTGTCTGTAAAGATGTCTTTGATGTGCAAATCACGTAGTGTTTCGCCTATATTTCCTTCTATATATTTTATGGTTTCAGGTCTTATGTCTAGTTCTTTAATCCATTTTGAGTTGATTTTTGTGTATGGTGTGAGGTGGTGGTCAAGCTTCATTCTTTTGCATGTAGCGACCCAGTTTTCCCAGCACCATTTATTGAACAAACTTTCTTTGCTCCAATGCATAGTCTTTGCTCCTTTGTCAAAGATTAGTTGACCATAAACCTGTGGGTTTATTTCTGGATTTTCTATTCGATTCCATTGGTCTGTATGTCTGTTCTTGTTCCAATACCATGCGGTTTTGATGATTATGGCTTTGTAGTATAGTTTGAAGTCTGGGAGTCTGATGCCTCCATTCCCTTCTTTTTTTTTCAGGAGAGCTTTGGCTATTCGGGGTTTTTTGTGATTCCATATGAATTTCATCAATAATTGTTCTATTTCTTTGAAGAATGACATTGAAATTTTGATTGGAATAGCATTGAATCTGTATATTGCTTTTGGAAGGATGGCCATTTTAATAATGTTTATTCTTCCAATCCATGAGCAGGGGATGTCTCTCCATTTCTTTGTGTCTTCTTCTATTTCTTTTAACAGTGTTTTATAGTTTTCTTTGTATAGGTCCTTTACCTCTTTTGTTAGATTTATTCCCAAATATTTGATTTTTTTTGTTTCAATAACAAAAGGGATGGTCTTTTTGATTTCTTCTTCTTCAGATTTATTGTTTGTGTATAGGAAGGCTACTGACTTTTGCGTGTTGATTTTGTATCCTGCCACTTTACTGAACTGATTGATGAGTTGAATTAGCTTTTCTGTGGAGTTTTTGGGGTTCTCTATGTATAATATCATATCGTCTGCAAATAGTGATAGTTTGACTTCTTCTTTTCCTATTTGGATTCCTTGGATGTCTTTCTCTTGTCTTATTGCCCTGGCTAGGACTTCCAGTATTATATTGAAAAGCAATGGTGAGAGTGGACATCCTTGTCTTGTTCCAGATCTTAATGGAATTGCTTTCAGCTTTTCACCATTGAGAATGATACTGGCTGTTGGCTTGTCATAGATGGCCTTTATGATGTTGAGGTATGTTCCTTGTATCCCAAGAATTTCAAGGGCTTTTATCATGAATGGGTGTTGCACTTTGTCGAAAGCTTTCTCAGCATCTATTGATATTATCATATGGTTTTTATATTTCTTTTTGTTGATGTGTTGGATAACGTTGATTGATTTTCGGATGTTAAACCATCCTTGTGCCCCTGGAATGAATCCAACTTGGTCGTGGTGAATTATCTTATGGATACATTGTTGGATTCTGATAGCTAAAATTTTATTGAGGATTTTTGCATCAGTGTTCATTAGGGAGATTGGCCTGTAGTTTTCCTTTTTTGTGTTGTCCTTGTTCGGTTTTGGTATTAGTGTAATGTTGGCTTCATAGAACGTGTTTGGTATTGTCCCTTCCTTCTCAATTTTTTGGAAGAGTTTGTGAAGGATAGGCACTAATTCGTCTCTGAATGTTTGGTAGAATTCATTTGTAAATCCATCAGGTCCTGGGCTTTTTTTTTTGGGGAGGTTTTTGATTACCATTTCAATTTCGCTAATTGTAATTGGTCTGTTTAGGTGTTCTATTTCTTCTTTATCTAGCTTTGGGTGATTGTAGAGTTGTAGGAATTTGTCCATCTCCTCTAGATTGTTAAACTTGTTTCCATATAACTGTTCATAGTAGTTACTGATTATTCTTTTGATTTCTGCTGTGTCCGTTGTGATTTCTCCTCTTTCATTGATGATCCTGTTTATTTGTGCTTTCTCCCTTTTTTCCTTTGTGAGCCTGGCTAGGGGTTTGTCTATTTTATTGATTTTTTCAAAGAACCAGCTCTTGGTTTCATTGATCTTTTGGATTGTTTTTTTAGTTTCAATTTCATTTATTTCTGCTTTGGTTTTTATTATTTCTTTTCTTCTACTGGTTTTGGGGTTTTTTTGTTGTTCTTTTTCTAGATCTTTGAGCTTCGAGATTAGGTTGTTTCTTTGCGTTCTTTCTTGTTTCTTGATGTGAGCTTCTATTGCTATATATTTTCCTCTTATTACTGCTTTTGCTGCATCCCATACATTTAGGATATTGGTGTCCTCCTTGTCGTTCAATTCAAAAAATTTTTTAATTTCTTCTTTGATCTCCTCATTAGTCCAGTGGTCTTCCAGTAGTGTGGTTTTTAATCTCCATGAGGTAGGAAAGTTCCTTGCCTTCTTTTTATGGTTTATTTCTAGTTTGATGCCTTCATGGTCAGAAAAGATGGTTGATATGATTTCAATCTTGGTGTATCTGTTGATGTTTGTCTTGTGCCCCAGTATGTGATCGATCCTGGAGAATGATCCGTGTGCGCTTGAGAAAAATGTGTACTCCATTTTTTTGGGGTTTAGTGTTCTATAGATGTCTGTTAAGCCCAATTGCTCTAGGTCTTTATTTAGAGCTTTGGTTTCTTTACTTATTTTTTGTCTTGTTGATCTATCCATTGTTGATAGTGGTGTGTTGAAGTCTCCCACTATGTATGTGTTTTCTCTGATGTCTGTTTTCAGAGAGGACAACAGTTGTCTGATATATTTTGGTGCTCCTTCGTTTGGTGAGTATATGTTAATGAGTGTTATTTCTTCTTGAAGTATTGTCCCCTTGATCATAATGTAGTGACCATTGGGGTCTCTTTTTATCTTTTTGAGTTTGAAATCTGTTTTATCTGATATAAGTATAGCTGTTCCTGCTTTCTTTTTTGGGCCATTTGCTTGTAGGATTGTTTTCCATCCTTTAACTTTGAGCCTATTTTTATCTTTTGTAGCTAAATGTGTTTCCTGGAGACAGCAAAAGGTTGGGTTTTGTTTCTTAATCCAGGCTGCAACTCTGTGTCTTTTTATTGAAGAGTTTAGTCCATTTACATTTAGAGTTAATATTGATATGTTAACATCTGTATTTGCCATTGTGTTTGTCTTTCCTTTGATTTTATTTATTTATTCTTTTAATAACTTTTTTTTTTTTTTTGGCCTTCTTTCATTGTTATTCGTCGCTCTGAGGTTCTGGCTTTAGGACTCCTTGTAGTATTTTTTGGAGTGGGGGTTTAGTTGCAATGAAATTCCGGAGTTTCTGTTTGTCTGGGAAGGTCCATATTCTTTCTTCAAAGAGGAAGGAGAGCTTTGCGGGATAGAGTATTCTTGGTTGGCATCTGTTTTCTTGGAGTCTGTTGACTATGTCCCTCCACTCTCTCCTTGCCCGTAGTGTTTCTTCGGAGAAGTCTGATGTCAGCCTGATTGGTTTTCCTTTGAATGTTATCTGTTTCTTCCCTCTTGCCAGCTTCATTATTTTTTCCTTGTCCTGGATTCTTGGGAGCTTTACTATTATGTGTCTTGCTGTATTTTTCCTTTCGTCGTGGAAGTTTGGTGTTCTTCTTGCTTCTTGTATATCAATTTTCAGCTCCTTCTTCACATTTGGGAAGTTCTCTTCAATTATCTCTTTGAATATTTTCTCTGTTCCTACATCTCTCTCCTCTCCTTCTGGTATTCCTATAACTCTTATATTTCCTTTCCTCATGGAGTCAGATAGTTCCCGAAGTCTTTCTTCGTTCTTTTTCCTTCGTACTTCTCTTTCCTTTTCTGTTTTGGTTCTTTTTATTTCTGTGTCTTCAAGATTACTTATTCGTTCTTCCATTTCATCTATTCTGCTTTCATTGCTTTTCCCAGAATTCTTTAGTTCTTCCATTAATTCTTTGATCTCCTGCATTTCTTTTACTTCCCTCTTTAGAGACTCAATTTCTTTCTTCTGACCATTGTTTTCCCTCTCTAGGGACTCAATTGCATTCTTCTGATCGTTGATTATTTTTCCCTTATCATTGTTTTCCTTTATGACTTCTGTCAGTTTTTTAATCACGGCAATTTTAAATTCTCTTTCTGGAAGGCTCAGAAATTCTTCCAAGTTATTGTCATTGCAATCTGGGGGCTGGCTTTCTTTTTGTGGTGTGCTTTTTCTCTGGAGAGTTGCTAGGTTGCGTGTGGTTCTTCTCCTCCCTACTGTCTGTTTTCTAATTTGCCGTATGCGTTGGGACACTGTGTTGTTGGGACTGGCCGGCATCTTGGGTGGGCTTCTCTGTTCCCCTCTGGTTCTTCCAGGAGTCATCTGTCAGTTTCAAGCAGCCTTTACTGGAGAAAGGTCCCTGTTCTAAAATGCCGATGTGGGGACACACTCCCCTGTGCGCCTGGTCTGCCCCGGCGGTGGGTTCCTGCTCCCCTCTGGGCTTGGACTGCAGGTCAGAGGGGGTCTGGCGTGGGCGAACTTCCCCCGCTCACCTCTGGCTCCTGAGGAAGCCTTCTGCAGGTAGTCTTTACTGAAGAAATGTCCCTGTTCTAAGATGGTGATGTGGGACACACTCCCTGCGCGTCTGGTCTCAGGCACACTCTTCTGCGCGCCTGGTCTGCCCCGGCTGTGAGTGCTCGCTCTCCCTGTGGGCTCAGACTACTTGTTCGGAAGGGGCCCGGTGTGGGCTAACTCCCCAGCTGGCCACTAGCTCCTTCAGTAGCCTGTGCTGGGGTCAAGTCGCTAGGTGGCGCCAGAGATCTCTCCTAGAGCCCTTGGGGAGCTGATTTTCCACCCCGTGGGACAGGGAGCAGAGCGGGGATGGTAGGGTACACCTCAACGGCTTTGGGGTGCTGTGTCTGCCTTGTGCCCCACCGTCGTGGGGAACCCACGCCCCTAATTTCGTGCCCCGGGTCTCAGTTCCAAAGCCCTCAGATCCAGGATGCGGGCTGTAGCCCAGATCAGTGGCGCGGGAATGGCGCCTTTTGAATCCCGCTCCCCTGCCTGGGCGCCTTGTTCCTGCTCACTCAGGGAGGGCTTCCGCCGTCTCCCCGCAAGCCTAGGTCGCAGGCGCAGGGGCCTGGGCAGCTGCAATCCGAGCGCAGCTTTCGCGCAAGCTTACCGGGCGGCCGGGGCTGTGTGCTGGTGCTGGTCTCCTCCTGGGGGGCGGGGCTCTCTTTAATGGCGCGTGGAGCTCACCTCCGCGGTGGATCCTGCAGGGTTCGCCTCAGCTCCTGTTCACGGGGTGTGGTGGCTGAAATAGTTCCTTTCCACTCACAGTCCCGCTTGCTGCATCCGTTTTTCTTGTTGGGCGTTTTTGTTTTGTTGTTTCCCTTGTCTCTGCCGGTTGGAGAGTGCCGCCTCTGTGGGCGGGGGAGGGGAGCAGGGTTCTGCGCTTCCCTCCCTTCTTGTCCTCTTTTATGGCAACTTTCTTCTTCGGGCAGTTTGCTGGAGTCGTCCGTTTATCTTCCGTGTCCCAGTTCTCACTGGGACCTGCCGCTTTTCCTCCCTAATAACTTTTTTTAATGGGAGATCTTACTCGCAGCGTCTCCTCGCCGCCATGTTGCTCCGCCCCTCCCATTTTGAGTTGATTTTTGTGTATGGTGTGAGGTAGTGGTCAAGCTTCATTCTTTTGCACATAGCGACCCAGTTTTCCCAGCACCATTTATTGAACAAACTTTCTTTGCTCCAATGCATAGTCTTTGCTCCTTTGTCAAAGATTAGTTGACCATAAATCTGTGGGTTTATTTCTGGATTTTCTACTGACTTTTGCATGTTGATTTTGTATCCTGCCACTTTACTGAACTGATTGATGAGTTGAATTAGTTTTTCTGTGGAGTTTTTGGGGTTCTCTATGTATATTATCATATGATCTGCAAATAGTGATAGTTTGACTTCTTCTTTTCCTATTTGGATTCCTTGTATGTCTTTCTCTTATTTTATTGCTCTAGCTAGGACTATCAGTATTATATTGAAAAGCAGTGGTGAGAGTGGACATCCTTGTCTTGTTCCGGATCTTAATGGAATTGCTTTCAGCTTTTCACCATTGAGAATGATACTGGCTGTTGGCTTGTCATAGATGGCCTTTATGATGTTGAGGTATGTTCCTTGTATCCCAAGAATTTCAAGGGCTTTTATCATGAATGGGTGTTGCACTTTGTCGAAAGCTTTCTCAGCATCGATTGATATTATCATATGGTTTTTATGTTTCTTTTTGTTATATGTTGGATAACATTGATTGATTTTCAGATGGTGAACCATCCTTGTGTCCCTGGAATGAATCCTACTTGGTCGTGGTGAATTATCTTATGGATACATTGCTGGATTCCGATAGCTAAAATTTTATTGAGGATTTTTGCATCAGTGTTCATTAGGGAGATTGGCCTGTAGTTTTCCTTTTTTGTGTTGTCCTTGTTCGGTTTTGGTATTAGTGTAATGTTGGCTTCATAGAATGTGTTTGGTATTGTCCCTTCCTTCTCAATTTTTTGGAAGAGTTTGTGAAGGATAGGCACTAATTCGTCTCTGAATCTTTGGTAGAATTCATTTGTAAATCCATCAGGTCCTGGGCTTTTGTTTTTGGGGAGGTTTTTGATTACCATTTCAATTTCGCTGCTTGTAATTGGTCTGTTTAGGTGTTCTATTTCTTCTTTATCTAGCTTTGGGTGATTGTAGAGTTGTAGGAATTTGTCCATCTCCTCTAGATTGTTGAACTTGTTTCCATATAACTGTTCATAGTAGTTACTGATTATTCTTTTGATTTCTGCTGTGTCCATTGTGATTTCTCCTCTTTCATTGATGATCCTGTTTATTTGTGCTTTCTCCCTTTTTTCCTTTGTGAGCCTGGCTAGGGGTTTGTCTATTTTATTGATTTTTTCAAAGAACCAGCTCTTGGTTTCATTGATCTTTTGGATTGTTTTTTTAGTTTCAATTTCATTTATTTCTGCTTTGGTTTTTATTATTTCTTTTCTTCTACTGGTTTTGGGTTTTTTTTTGTTCTTTTTTTAGATCTTTGAGCTTGGAGATTAGGTTGTTTCTTTGAGTTCTTTCTTGTTTTTTGATGTGAGCTTCTATTGCTATATATTTTCCTCTTATTACTGCTTTTGCTGCATCCCATACATTTAGGATATTGGTGTATTCCTTGTCATTCAATTCAAATAATTTTTTAATTTCTTCTTTGCTCTCCTCATTAGTCCAATGGTCTTCCAGAAGTGTGGTTTTTAATCTCCATGAAGTAGGAAATTCCCTTGCCTTCTTTTTATGGTTTATTTCTAGTTTGATGCCTTCATGGTCAGAAAAGATGGTTGGTATGATTTCAATCTTGGTGTATCTGTTGATATTTGTCTTGTGCCCCAGTATGTGATCGATCCTGGAGAATGATCTGTGTGCGCTTGAGAAAAATATGTACTCCGTTTTTTTTGTGTTTAGTGTTCTATAGATGTCTGTTAAGCCCAAATGCTCTAGGTCCTTATTTAGAGCTTTTGTTTCTTTACTTATTTTTTGTCTCGTTGATCTATCCATTGTTCATAGTGGTGTGTTGAAGTCTCCCACTACGTATGTGTTTTCTCTGATGTCTGTTTTCAGAAAGGACAACAGTTGTCTGATATATTTTGGTGCTCCTTCGTTTGGTTAGTATATGTTAATGAGTGTTATTTCTTCTTGAAGTATTGTCCCCTTGATCATAATGCAGTGATGATTGGGGTCTCTTTTTATTTTTTTGAGTTTGAAGTCTGTTTTATCTGATATAAGTATAGCTGTTCCTGCTTTCTTTTTTGGTCCATTTGCTTGTAGGATTGTTTTCCATCCTTTAACTTTGAGCCTATTTTTATCTTTTGTAGCTAAATGTGTTTCCCGGAAACAGCAAAAGGTTGGGTTTTGTTTCTTAATCCAGGCTGCAACTCTGTGTCTTTTTATTGAACAGTTTTGTCCATTTACATTTAGAGTTAATATTGATATGTTAGCATCTGTATTTGCCATTGTGTTTGTCTTTCCTTTGATTTTATTTATTTATTCTTTTAATAACTTTTTTTTTTTGGCCTTCTTTCGTTGTTATTCGTCCCTCTGAGGTTCTGGCTTTAGGATTCCTTGTAGTATTTTTTGGAGTGGGGGTTTAGTCGTAATAAAATTCCAGAGTTTCTGTGTCTGAGAAGGTCCTTATTCTTTCTTCATAGAGGAAGGAGAGCTTTGCGTGATAGAGTATTCTTGGTTGGCATCTGTTTTCTTGGAGTTTGTTGACTATGTCCCTCCACTCTCTCCTTGCCCGTAGTGTTTCTTCAGAGAAGTCTGATGTCAGCCTGATTGGTTTTCCTTTGAATGTTTTCTGTTTCTTCTCTCTTGTCAGCTTCATTATTTTTTCCTTGTCCTGGATTTTTGGAGCTTTACTATTATGTGTCTTGCTGTGTTTTTCCTTTCTTCGTGGAAGTTTGGTGTTCTTCTTGCTTCTTGTATATCAATTTTCAGCTCTTTCTTCACATTTGGGAAGTTCTCTTCAATTATCTCCTGGAATATTTTCTCTGTTCATGTATCTCTCTCCTCTCCTTCTGGAATTCCTATAACTATTATATTTCCTCTCCTCTGGGAGTCAGATAGTTCCCAAAGTCTTTCTTCATTCTTTTTCCTTCATACTTCTCTTTCCTTTTCTGTTTTGCTTCTTTTTATCTGTGTCTTCAAGAGTACTTATTCGTTCTTCCGTTTCATCTATTTTGCTTTCATTGCTTTTCCCAGAGTTCTTTAGTTCCTCCATTAATTCTTTGATCTCCTGCGTTTCTTTTACTTCCCTCTTTAGGGACTCAATTTCCTTCTTCTGATCATTGTTTTCCTTTATGAGTTCTGTCACTTTTTTAATCATGGCAATTTTAAATTCTCTTTCTTCAAGGCTCAGAAGTTCTTCCAAGTTACTGTCATTGCAATCTGGGGGATGGTTTTCTTTTTGTGGTGTGCTTCTTTCCTGAGGAGTTGTTAGGTTGCGTGTGGTTCTTCTACTCCCTACTGTCTGTTTTCTAATTTGTCGTATGCGTTGGGACACTGTGTTGCTGGGACTGGCTGTCATCTTGGGTGAGCTTCTCTGCCACCCTCTGGCTCCTCCAGGAGCCATCTGTCAGTTTCAAGCAGTCTTTACTGAAGAAAGGTCCCTGTTCTAAAATGCCAATGTGGGGACACACACCCCTGTGTGCTTGGTCTGCCCTGGTGGTGGGTTCCCGCTCCCCCTCTCGGTTTGGACTGCAGGCCAGAAGTGGCCTCGCATGGGTGAGCTTCTCCGCTCACCTTTGCCTCCTGAGGGAGCCTTCTGCATGCAGTCTTTCCTGAAGAAATATACCTGTTCTAAAATGGCGATGCGGGACGCACTCCCTGCGCGTCAGGTCTCAGGCATGCTCTTCTGCGCGCCCGGTCTGCCCCGACTGTGGGTGCCCACTCCCCCTGTGGGCTCAGACTGCTGGTCTGAAGGGGCCTGGGGTGGGCTAACTTCCCAGCTGGCCACGGGTTCCTCCAGGAGCCTTCTGCAGGTTTCAAAAAAGGTCCCTGTTCTATGGGGTGTTAGTGACTTTTTTTCTGGTCACTAGGTGGTGCCAGAGATCTCTCCTACTCCATGGGGGGCTGTTTTTCTTCACCCTGTGGTACAGGGAACAGAGTGGGAATGGTAGGGAAAACCTCAACGGCTTTGGGGTGCTGTGTCTGCCTTGTGCCCTACCGACGTGGAGGACCCACGCTCTGAATTTCGTGCCCCGGGTCCCAGTTCCAAAGCCCTCAGGTCCAGGATGCGGGCTATAGCCCAGTTCAGTGGCTGCAGCAATGGCGCCTTTTGCACCCCGCTCCCGTGTCCGGGCGCCTGGTTTCTGATTACTCAGTGAGGGACTTTCACCTCAGTGAGGGCCCTGGTGTCTCCCCTCAAGCCTAGGTCGCAGGCGCGGGACCTGTTCAGCTGCGATCCCAATCTGCGTTTGCTTTTCAAGCGCGCCAAGCACGCAGCTTTTCCCTCACAAGCTTACCGGCCAGCCTGGGGCTGTGTGCAGGTCTCCTCCAGGGGTCTCTGCTGTTCTCTAATGGCGCCCGGAGCCATTTGCTCACCGCAGTGGCGAATCCTGCATGGTTCTCCACAGCTCCCGTTCACGGGGTGTGGTGGCTGAAATAGTTCCTTTCCACTCACAGTCCCGCTTGCTGCATAGTTTGTTCTTTTTTTTTTTTTTTTTTTTTTTTTTTTTTTTAATAGAGGCATGCTTTATTTATTTGTTTGCTGGTTTGTTTGTTTTGTTTATACATGCACTGGGTACAGTCAGAAGCGCGGGAGGGTGAGAGAATTCACCAGAGCCAGAGCGGGGAGCAGAGCAGGCAGAAGGACCGAAGTACACTGCTGAGGGGAGCAGCGGGCGGCAGGAGAGGTCTGCGCGCCATGTGGGACCCTCCTCCGGTGGCCGGGGAGCAGCCGGGGATCGAACCGGCGCCACAGAGGCCGTGTGCAGTTTCGCAACCCAGCGCTCAACCGCTGCGCCACCGGGGAGGCCCTGCATAGTTTGTTCTTGTTGGTCGTTTTAGTTTGTTTTTTCCTCCTCTCTGTTGGTCGGAGAGTGCTGACTTTGTGGGTGGGGGAGGGGAGCAGTGTTCTGCGCTTTCCTCCCTTCTAGTCCTCTTTTATGGCAACTTTTTTCTTCGGGTAGCTTGCTGGAGTCATCCGTTTATCTTCTGTGTCCCAGTTCTCACTGGGTCCTGCCGCTTTTCCTCCCTATTATCTTTTTTTAATGGGAGATCTTACTCGCAGTGTCTCATCACCGCCATGTTGCTCCGCCCTCTCCTGAGTAGTGATTTTTTACCAAAAGGTTTTACCTCAAACTTCACATAACTTGCATAATAGTAAATATTTTGTATGAAATATAAATAGGAACTTGAACCAATATCTAAACTATGTCTTCCAAATATTTTTGTTAACTTGATACTAAATACTATAATACTGAAACTAAAAACTGAAAACAAATACTATAAGCTATTTGTAGTGAGGTATCTGATTCTGATTCATTTTGGTTAGAGCCAACACTCATACTACTATTTAGTTTCATACAAACTTTTCAATGCCTATACCTTAATTTCCTCTTAAGCTATCACCAATTAGTAAAATATAACTTTCTAAATGAAGAATTTGAATATTTCCATTTCTTGCTCTCTAATCCCTTCAGAACTTTGAGGCTTTTACTTACTATTCTCTTTTTTTTTAATTTATTTGTTTGTTTGATTGATTGTTTATACATGCACTGGGTACAGTCAGAAGCACGGGAGGGTGAGAGAATTCACCAGAGCCAGAGCGGGGAGCAGAGCAGGCAGAAGGACTGAAGTACACTGCTGAGGGGAGCAGCAGGTGAGACAGGAGAGGTCTGCGCGCCATGTGGGACCCTCCTCCAGTGGCTGGGTAGCAGCCGGGAATCGAACCGTCGCCGCAGAGGCCGCGGGCAGCTTCGCAAACCAGCGCTCAACCTCTGCGCCACAGGGGAGGCCCTACTTATTATTCTTATTTTTCATGACAACTATATCTATTTAAATAAACTCAAAGAGGATAATTTCCTCTGATAGGACATATATTAGAAACAAGGTTGGGCCTCCCTTGTGGCGCAGGGCTGAGCGCAATACTTTAAAGCTGTCTACAGCCTCTACAACATGGGGTCTATTCTGGGCCGGCCAAGGAGAGACCCACATTGCATAGCAGACCTCTTCTGTCTCTCCCACTGCTCCCCTCAGCAGTGTTTTCAGTCCCTCTGACTGTTCTGTTCCCCAATCTGTCTCTGGTGAATCCTCTCACTCTCCTGCACCTCTGGCCTGTATCCCATTTCTTGTATGCATAAATGAATAAATCTTTAAAAAAAGAAACATGGTTATATTACAAGGTTTTGACTGAAATGACATACATGAAAATAATGTGCATAAATTCAAATATAACCAGATATCTATAAGAAATTTAGATTGACTTTATAGAGTCTATAAAGAAAAAGCAGCCTGATACCTTACTTCTAGGGTTGCTGACTATCTAACCAGATTGAAAAAGAGTTCATGCCTTTTAGGCCCAGAAATCTCAGGATATTTTGGGAACTAGAGAAGAGTTCCCAAATCTTAGTATTCTAATCTAAAGGTATCACAGACAAAGTCTAGTGATGAGATATCTGCATGGCTTCTAAGGCTGTTAAGAGCTCAATCTCATATTTATTATGAAAAGATCCAGCACAGATTTAAAGGAATCTATTTGGATAATCCCTGTTCATGCTGCACTTATGACCAATTAAAGGTAAAATTCATTGTAACGAGACTTAATTAGCAAAGAAATTAACTTTACTATAATTAACTGATAGATATGGGGATTATGACAAAGAGAAGATAATGTTTCAATCAGACACCATGTTAAATAATAAGATTTTGGTCTTGTTAATCATTTTTATGCTTTTGTTTTTGTACCTTTTAATTGTACTGGATCCTGAATTATTCGTTTGTCTTTCAATAATTGACTGTGACTCTGTTCTATGACTATGACATATTTTATGAAGCCAACATTACACTAATACCAAAACCAAACAAGGGCAACACAAAAAAAGAAAACTACAGGGCAAACTTTATAATGAACACTGAAGAAAAAAATCCTCCAAAAAATTTTAGCTGTCAGAATCCAACAATGTATCTATAAGATAATTCACCACAACCAAGTAGATTTATTCCAGGGACACAAGGATGGCTCAACATCTGAAAATCAATCAATGTAATCCAACACATCAACAAAAAGAAATATAAAACCATATGATAATATCAATAGATGCTGAGAAAGCTTTCAACAAAGTACAGCACCAATTTATGATAAAGGCCCTTGAAATTCTCAGGATACAAGGAACATACCTCAACATCATAAAGGCCATATATGACAAGCCCATAACCAATATCATTCTCAATGTTGAAAAGTTGAAAACATTTCCATTAAGCTCTGGAACAAGTCAAGGATGTCCAATCTTAACACTATTTTTCAATATAATACTGGAAGTCCTAGCCAGAGCAATAAGACAAGAGAATCCAAAGAGGGAAATCCAAGGAATCCAAAGAGGGAAAGAAGAAGTTAAACTATCACTATCTGCAGATGATATGATAATATACATAGAGAACCCAAAAAGACGACAGAAAAACTAATCAAACTAATCAACCAGCTTAGTAAAGTAGCAGGATACAAAATCAACACTCAAAAATCAGTAGCCTTCCTATACACAAACAATAAATCTGAAGAAGAAGAAATCAAGAAAGCCATCCCCTTTTTATTGAAACAAAAATAAATCAAATAAATTGGAATAAACCTAACAAAAGAGGTAAAGGACCTATACAAAGAAACCTATAAAACACTGTTAAAAGAAATAGAAGAAGATACAAAGAAATGGAAATACATCCCCTATTCATGGACTGGAAAAATTAATATTATCAAAATGGCCATCCT
Source organism: Talpa europaea (assembly GCF_964194135.1). Classification (NCBI taxonomy): domain Eukaryota; kingdom Metazoa; phylum Chordata; class Mammalia; order Eulipotyphla; family Talpidae; genus Talpa; species Talpa europaea. Next base: position 100,311,425 of record NC_140068.1, on the reverse strand, counting down.
ACCAAAAGCAATTTACAGATTCAATGCTATTCCAATAAAAAATTGTAATGACATACTTCAAAGAAATAGAGCAAATGTTAAAGAAATTCATATGAAACCAACAAAACTCCAAATATCTAAAGCTCTCCTGAAAAAAAAAAAAAAAAAAAGAAGGGAATGGCGGTATCAAACTCCCAGACTTCAAACTATACTACAAAACCATAATAATCAAAACTACATGGTATTGGAACAAGAACAGACACATGGACCAATGGAACTGATGGAAATGCGAATAGAAAATCCAGAAATAAACCTACAGGTTTATGGTCAACCGATCTTTGACAAAGGAGCAAAGACTATGCATTGGAGCAAAGAAAGTTTGTTCAACAAATGGTGCTGGGAAAACTGGGTCGCTACATGCAAAAGAATGAAGCTTGACTATTACCTCACACCATGCACAAAACCCAACTCAAAATGGATTAAAGAACTAGACATAAGACCTGAAATCATAAATATATAGAAGGAAATACAGGCAAAACACTACATGACATATGCCTCAGTAACATCTTTAAAGACACCTCACCCAAAGCAGTGATAGTAAGGGCAAAGATAAACAGCTGGGACTATATCAAATTATAAAGCTTCTATACAGCAAGAGAGACATTAGCCAAAACAAAGAGACACCCCCCCCAATTGGGAGAAAACTTTTGCACACAACACTAATGATGAAGGACTGATCACAAAAATCTACAATGAGTTGACGAGATTCAACAAAAACAAATTAAACAATCCAGTCAAAAAGTGGGCAGAAGAGCTAAAAAGAAACTTCTCCAAGGAGGAAATGCAAATGACCAACAGGCACAAGAAAAAATATTCAACATCACTTGTAATCAGGGAAATGCAAATGAGATACCATCTTACACCAGTGAGAATGGCACATATTGAAAAAACTAGCAACGAGACATGTTGGTGAGGATGCAGAGAAAAAAAGAACTCCCCTACACTGTTTGTGGGATTGCAAATGGGTCCAACCACTACGGAAAGCTGTCTGGATCTTCCTCAGCTTGCTAAAGATGGAGCTTCCATATGACCCAGCAATTCTACTCCTAGGTGTCTACCCAATGGACATACCGATAATTAAGAATACATGAAATAATTTGTGTAAATACTACAGGTTTGCTCATTGTTCTACCAGAATTGTGTTATTTCATTCTATTTGTATATTTTCCCTTCCTGTGATATCAGGTGACTTCAACAACTTCATTAAGAAACGCAAAAAAACTTATATAAACAAATGAATTCTATATTTTAAGGAATGAGAAAAAGTACAAAATGAACCTAAAGTTAAGGAAACTAATAATAAATATTAGAGTATAAACAAATGAAATAGACAAAAGTAAAAGTAGGAAACATAAACAAAAGTATTAACTAGAAGTTTGGTCTTTGCAAAGATAAACAAAAATAACAAACCTTTACTTAGATTATCAAGAGAGATAAAAAGAGGACAAGGGCCTCCCCTAGTTGCATAGGTGGGTTGAGCACCACCCTGTGAAGCTTTCCAAAGCCTCTGTAGTGCCAGTTCGATCCCAGCTGGCCAGTTAAAATCCCACATGTCATGGCAGACCTCTCCTCTCTCGCCCGCTGCCCCCCTCAGCAGTGTATTTCATCAGTCTGCCTGTTCTGTCCCGTGCTCTGTCTCTGGTGAATCCTTTTACCCTCCCGTGCATCTGTCCTGTACCCCGGTTTTTGTATAAAATAAATAAATAAATCTTTTAAAAAAAGAGGACAAAAATCAAAATTATAAATGAAAAATGACATGATAATTAATGCCACAGAAATGCAAAGAGTCACAACAGTTTACTGAAACAATTATATGCCAACAAATTGGACTCCTAGAAGAAATGGAGAGATTCCTAGAAACATACTATAAACTAAAGCTGAAACCTGAAGAAATAATAGAATTTCTGAATAAACCAATTCCTAGTAAGGGAACTGAAAAAATATATTAAAATATCTCCCAATAAGGAAAAGTCTAAGACCAGATAACTTTACTGGCAAATTTTACCGAACATTTTAAAAGATATAATACTAACCATTCTCAAATTCTTCCAAAAAATAAAATGGGAGGAAATACATCCTAACTCACTTTAGGTGGAATACACCATCCTAAAAAGGGAAGAAAGGAGGGAGGGAGGAAGGGATGAAGGACGACCAATTTCTTTGCTGAATTTGGATAGAAAAAATATCAAAAAATACTGGAAAACACAATTCAACAGAGCATTAAAAAGGATCACTCATCATGATCATGTGGGATCTATCCCTGCAAGGCTGGTTAAATATATGAAAATCAATAAACGTGATAAATAGCATAATAAAATGAATGAAGGTCAGGCTTAGTGTGGCCCTATGAATGACAGAGTACACATATCAGGGAAGAACAAAGAGTATACACAGACCACAAAATCTCTGGGACAAGTGGTTATTGACCCACCAACATCAACAAAGTTCTTGAGAACACCAGTTGGACTCTAAACCCCAACCTGGCCTGGTGAGATTTGAGGTGGACCTCAGGGAGGGACAAAGAACACATAGAAACAAGCGACCAGGTTGAAGCCGCTGGAACCCCCAGCCCAAAACTCCAGCAGCCCCTGACACCCTAGTAGGAAAACCCAGAAGTCATGCCTGATGGCATGCCTTGTGCCTAGAAGAAACTGCATAAAGAAATTGTGGAATAAATAATAGAATACTACACATATGTGAAAATAAATGAAACAGAAACTTTTGCAACAAAATATTAATAGATAGAACTTGAGGTGATTGTTAAGTGAAATTAGTCAGAAAATGAGAGATAGGTACTGAATGATTTCACTCATCTGTGGAATGTAAATAACATAAACCACACACACAGGCAAAAGATAGTAGAATAACCGGCAGAAGGCTCCCCGCAGAGCCAGAGGTGAGCTGGGAAGTTCCCCCACGCCAGGTCCCTTCTGGCCAGCAGTCCGAGCCCAGAGGGGGAGCGGGCACCCATGGCCAGGGCAGACCAGGCACGCAGGAGAGTTCATCTCTGACTCGCCATTTAAGAACACGGACCTTACTTCAATAAAGACTGCTTGAAACAGGGAGAAGTTTCCCTGGGCAGTCAGAGGTGAGCTGAAGGCCCCCATAAGCCTAGTCCCACCTGGCAGGAAGTCAGAGCCCAGAGGGGGAACCAGCAATTTGGAACCCAGAGTGTAATCCAGCTGCCCCACCTTCAGGGAAGTCTATGGGACTTCAAGACACACCTTGGGAATTAAACACAGAAGGAGGAGATATTCTGTGACAGCAACCATTAACATACTCAAAGTACGACTGCCTCACTAGACTTCTGGCATAAAAGTATTTGACTCGTTTGAACTGCCAGTTTCTGAAACACCAGAAACATAAAAAGAAGGCAAGGAACACTCCTACCTCATGGAGATTGAAATCCACAATAACAAAACACCACTGGTTGTACGAGATGAAAGGAGAAATTAAAAAGTACTTTGAGTTGAATGACAAGGAGGACATCACTTTCCAGAATGTATGGGATTCAGCAAAAGCAGTAATAAGAGGAAAATATATAGCAATAGAGGCTCACATCAGGAAATAAGAAAGAACTCAAAGAAACAACATAGTCTCAAAGCTCAAAGAACTAGAAAAAGAAGAACACAAAAACCCCAAAATCAGTAGAAGAAAAGAAATAATAAAAATCAAAGCAGAAATTAATGAAATTGAAACTAAAAAAACAATCCAGAAGATCAATGAAACCAAAAGCTGGTTCTTCAAAAAAAATAAATAAAATAGACAAACACCTAGCCAGGCTCACAAAGGAAAAACAGGAGAAAGCACAAATAAATAGGATCACAAATGAAAGAGGAGAAATCACAATGGACACAGCAGAAATCAAAAGAATAATCAGAGACTACTATGAACAGTTATATGGAAACAAGTTCAACAATCTAGAAGGGATGGACAAATTCCTACAACTCTACAATCACCCAAAGCTAGACAAAGAAGAAATAGAACACCTAAACAGACCAATTACAAGCAGCAAAATTGAAATGGTAATTAAAAACCTCCCCAAAACAAAAGCCCAGGACCTGATGGATTTAAAAATGAATTCTACCAAACATTCAGAAACAAATTAGTGCCTATCCTTCACAAACTCTTCCAAAAATTTGAGAAGGAAGGGATAATACCAAACATATTCTATGAAGCCAACATTACACTAATACCAAAACGAAACAAGGACAACACACACACACACACAAAAAAGAAAACTACAAGCCAATTCTCTCTAATGAACACTGATACAAAAATCCTCAATAATATTTTAGCTATCAGAATCCAACAATGTGTCCATAAGATAATTCACCACATCCAAGTAGGATTTATTCCAGGGACAAGGATAGTTCAACATCCAAAAATCAATCAATGTTATCCAACACATCAGCAAAAAAAATATATAAAAACCATATGATAATATCAATAGATGCTGAGAAAGCTTTCAACAAAGTATAACACCCATTCATGATAAAAGCCCTTGAAATTCTTGGGATACAAGGAACATATCTCAACATCATAAAGGCCATATATGATAAGTCCACAGCCAGTATCATTCTCAATGGCAAAAAGCTGAAAGCATTTCCATTAATATCCGGAACAAGACAAGGATGTCCACTCTCACCACTGCTTTTCAATATAACACTGGAAGTCCTAGCCAGAGCAATAAAACAAGAGAAAGACATACAAGGAATCCAGATAGGAAAAGAAGAAGTTAAACTATCACTATTTGCAGATGATATGATAATATAGATAGAGAACCCCAAAAACTCCACAGAAAAACTAATTCAACTAATCAGTTTAGTAAAGTGGCAGGATACAAAAACAACACACAAAAATCAGTAGCCTTCCTATACACAAACAATAAATCTGAAGAAGAAGAATTCAAGAAAACCATCCCTTTTATTATTGAAACCAAAAAAAGTGAAATATTGGGAATAAACCTAACAAAAGAAGTAAAGGACCTATACAAAAAAAAAAAAAAACTATAAACACTGTTAAAAGAAATAGAAGAAGACAAAAAGAAATGGAAAGTCAGCCCCTGCTCATGGATTGGAAGGATTAACATCATCAAAATGTCCATCCTACCAAAAGTAATTTACAGATTCAATGCTATTCCAATAAAAATTTCAATGTCATTCTTCAAACAAATAGAACAAATGAAGAAATTCATATGGAGTCACCAAAAACCCCGAATATCCAAAGCTTTCCTGAAAAAAAAAAAAAGAAGAAGGGAATGGAGGTATCACACTCCCAGACTTCAAACTATACTACAAAGCCATAATCATCAAAACTGCATGGTATAGGAACAAGAACAGACACACAGACTAATGGAATCAAATACAAAATCCACAAATAAACCCACAGACTTACAGTCAACTAATCTTTGACAAAGGAGCAAGTAATATGCACTGGAGCAAAGAAAGTCTGTTCAATAAATGGTGCTGGGAAAACTGGGTCACTACATGCAAAAGAATGAAGCTTGACTACTACCTCACACCATGCACAAAAACCAACTCAAAATGGATTAAAGAACTAGACATAAGACCTGAAACCATAAAATACATAGAAAGAAATATAGGTGAAAAAACACTACATGACATGAACCTCAAAAACATCTTTACAGACACATCACCCAAAGCAGTGATAGTGAAGGCAAAGATAAACAGCTAGGACTACATCAAATTAAAGAGCTTCTGTACAGCAAAAGTGACAGTAACCAAAACAAACAGACACCCCACCTACTGGGAGAAAATTTTTGCACACAACACTTACGATAAAGGACTGATCACAAAAATCTACAAAGAGTTGACAAGATTCAATAAAAACAAAGTAAACAATCCAGTCAAAAAACGGGCAGAAGAGCTGTAAAGGAACTTCTCCAAAGAGTAAATGCAATAGGCCAACAGGCATATGAAAAAATGTTCAGCATTACTTGTAATCAGGGAAATTCAAATCAAAACTACAATGAGATAGTATCTTACACCAGTGAGAATGGCACATATTAAAAAAAAAAAAAACAAACAAACTAGCAACAACAAATGTTGGTGAGGACAAGGAGAAAAAGGAACCCTCCTGCACTGCTGGTGGGAGTGCAAGCTGGTCCAACCACTATGGAAAGCTGTCTGGACCTTCCCTAGTCTACTAAAAATGGAGATACCATACACGACAGCAATTCCACTCCTTAGGATCTACCTAAACAACACAAAAGCATTGATTAAAAAGAATACTTGTACCCCTATGTAAAGCTGTATGGAGATTCCTCAATCTACTAAAGATAGAGCTTCCATATGGTCCAGCAATTCTCCTCCTAGGTATTTACCCAAAGTTCCAGAGTCCAGCTCCAACTGGGGCCAGGTTTCCGTAAGGATGAGACAGCATTGGTGAAGTGGAGGGATGTGTGGAGGGGGAGATATGGTAGGTGAGGTAGTGAGGAGTCACTGACACTCGATCAGGGTGCAGACATCTCCAACTGAGGGTCTCAGCAGAGTTTTATTTATACATCAGAAATTGTTATTTGATCATTACATCATGCAAACATTTGATTTTACTTTTACATTGTTTCAGAAATTATTAATGATCATTAACAGTGCACAGTCCTTTTTCTATTTTTTTCTAGTCTATGATTAACTTGGTCACTTGGTTACATTAACTTGGTTATATATTTTCCTAGGTGATATATGTTATTCAGAAAATAGAAACAGGTGCTATACGTAACGTGATTTATGCAGTCAAGCTAGCTAGGTAACTAAAACAAGGCTAAGCAGGCATTGTAAAATTGAGGGTAGCTTCCTATTTTCTATATAGAACCAAGGGGTTCCGGTGCCATGGGAACAGTGTGTGATGTGTTTCTCTCAGACCATTTTGCCTCCCGGGGTGCCTCAGGGACTTCTCTTGTGGGGACTTTTACCAGACTCAGTTCCATCTGTTCTATCAAGTGTGGTTTATTAGAAAACTCAATGTTACTCATGGTAACTGAATGACAAATTGGAGGATGTGGAGAAATATTGGAAACCATTTGATTATCAATCATGTTGGAAGGTACATTTCTCAAACTACTGAAGTGTGCATAACAAAACTGGCATTGAGGCCAACACTCATTGTGTTGTTCTAAAGCTTATAGAAAATTTCCATGGTTTCAATAACTGCCACAAACAAATGAAAGGAAGTAGCAGGAGCCATCTATGGAGGCTTCTGAATTTTCAGAAATTTCCCCCATACCCAGACCTTGTCAGACAGCATGAGTAGCATGGCCCCCACCACAAAGGACACAGAAACATTAATTCCAAAGAGCACCTGCACCCCTATGTTTATAGCGGCACTATTTACAATAGCTAAGCTATGGAAACAACCCAAATGCCCAAAAATAGATGACTGGATCAAGAAGATGTGGTACATATACACAATGGAATATTACTCAGCAATCAAAAAGATAAACTCATGCTATTTGCAGCAACATGGGTGGAGCTGGAAGGGAACATGCTCAGTGAAATAAGCCAGAAAGAAAAAGAAAAATACCAGATGGTATCACTCATAGCAGTAATTTAGAAAACATAAATAAGGGACTAGGAAAAAGATTAATTATAATAAAGTAAAAATCAAAATCAACAAGCAACTATAAACCAGAAGCACATTATGGGGGAGGGTTTAGGAGGGATTAGGGTTAAAATAAGGGGGCTGTGACCTGTATGGGGAATATAACCAAGATGAAAATGCGTACATTTTAGGTGGGGGAAAGCAAATATTGTTTAAAAATTTTAAAAATAAAAAAATTAAAAATAGAAAAATTAAAATAAACAGAAATCATTTAAAAAAGAAAGAAAATACATACATTGTAAAAAATGAAAAATGATGCAATATATATAAAATACAATTAAAAAAATCACAATGACACTTTTCAAAAATATAGGACAAATATTGCCATATTCACATGGAGTCACAAAAAAATCTCAAATAGCCAAAGCTCTCCTGACTAAAATGAAGGAGAATGAAGGTATCACACTCCCAGACTTCAAACTACACTAGAAAGGCATAATAATTAAAATAGTATAGAATTGGAACAGAAACGGACACACACATCAATGGAATCAAATATAAAAGCTGGAAATAAAGGCACACATATATGGACAACAAAATTTGAATAAGGAGAAAAGACTATGCCATGGAACAAGGACAGTTTGTTCAATAAATTGTGCTGGGAAAACTGGACCACCACATCCAAAAGAATGAAATTAGACTACTATCTCACTCCATGTGCAAAAAGCAAATCAAAATGGATAAAATAATTGACCATAAGACCTAAAGTCATAAAATATATGGAAGAAAATATAGACAAAGTACTACATGACATCCATCTCAGAAACATATTTCAAGACTCAGCCCCAAAGCAAATAAAGTTAAAAAAAATAAATAAACAGCTGAGATTACATCAAACTAAAAATCTCTGCAAAGTAGACAGACACCAACTAAAACAAAGAGTACCCTATTGATTCGGAGAAAATTTTTGCACTCCATATAACTGATAAGGTACTGATTACAAATATCTACAAGGAGCTCACATAACTCTACAAAACAAAGTAAAAAATCCAGTCATAAAATGGGCAGAAAAGCTAAAAAAGACACTCCTCCTAAGAGGAAATGCAGATGGCTAATAAGTATATGAAAAAATGTTCAACGTCATTTTAATCAGGGAAAAGCAAATCAAAACCAGAATAAGATACAACCTTGCACCTGTGAGAATAGCACATATTAAAAAAAAAAAAAAAACTGTCAACAATAAATATTAATGAGAATGTGGAGAAAAAGGAACAGTCCTACACTGCTGGTGGGAATGCAAACTGGTCCAACTACTATGGAAAGCTGGTTGGGAATTCCTCAAATTACTGAAAATAGAACGAGCATGTGACTCAACAATCCACTCCTAGAAATCTATCCAAAGAACACAAAAATGTTAATTTGAATGATACCTGTACCCCTATGTTTATAGCAGCACTATTTACAATAGCTAAACTTCGGAAACAATCCAAATGTCAAAAAATAGATCACTGGATCAAGAAGATGTGGTATATACACACGATGGAATACTATTCAGCAATCAAAAAAGAACACTTTTCCCATCTGCTGCAACATGGATGGAGCTGGAAGAGATTAAAGTTCAGTGAAATAAGTCAGAAGGAAAAATAAAAATATCAGATTATTGCACATAGAAGGAATATAGGGGAACCAGATAAAGTATCAGGAAAAAAATAATAAATTAAAAAAAATACTAGCAGGCATCTAGAAATCAGAGACATTCTATAGGGATCAAAACAGGGGTGTGAAGAGCACTTGGAACTATGGTAATGGTTCATGGGTAACTTATTGGTATTTTATGGGGGCTACACCTGAGAAGGAAAATCAAACATTGTACAAAAATGAACAATGATGTAAATATATATGTAATGAAAGTCTAATAATAAAAATATTGCTAAATTGGGCCTCCCCAGTGGCGCAGTGGTTGAGCGCTGGGTTGCGAAGCTGCCAGCAGCCTCTGCAGCACCAGTTCAATCCCCAGCCGCCGGGCGAGGGTCCCACGTGGTATGCGGACCTCTCCTGCCGCCCGCTGCTCCCCTCAGCAGTGTATCATCAGTCTGCCTGTTCTGTTCCCCACTCTGGCTCTGGTGAATTCTCTCACCCTCCCACGCTTCTGACTGTACCCAGTGCTTCTATAAATAAATAAATAAATCTTTAAAAAAAAAATATTGCTAAATTGAACTATTTCTATTAATATACTCTATTCTTAAAAAATTACCATAAAATTATGAAAAATGAGAGGAAATAATTTTTGTCATATATATGACTATGTGAACAAGTTTAAAACTGAATTATAAAATATAGATGACTTAATTTTTAATATGAGCAAAAGTTTGGAAATTCAAATCTTAAAAGACCTTATCCTATTTGTCAATAAATAGGATTTATTGGATTGATAAACCAATGGAAAAGCAGGTACTACTTGATAAACCAATGGAAAAAACAAAATTAAACCTGGAATAAAATAACCCTACACATTCTCTAGTATGTATTAAATAAAATGTCAATATACTGAGCTTTGATAAACATGGAATAATTGGAATTCTCATAACTTATGCCATCAGTGTAAATGACTAAGAAGGTTTTAGGTTTTAGAAAACTATTTGACAGATTTCAAATAATCTTTTTTTTTTTTTTTTTTTTTTTTGTTTATACATGCACTGGGTACAGTCAGAAGCACGGGAGGGTGGGAGAATTCACCAGAGCCAGAGCGGGGAGCAGAGCAGGCAGAAGGACCGAAGTACACTGCTGAGGGGAGCAGCGGGCGGCAGGAGAGGTCTGCGCGCCATGTGGGACCCTCCTCCAGTGGCCGGGGAGCAGCCGGGGATCGAACCGGCACCGCAGAGGCCGCGGGCAGCTTCGCAACCCAGCGCTCAACCGCTGCACCACCGGGGAGGCCCTCAAATAATCTTTGGTATGTATTTAAGTGAAAATGAATAGAACAACATCTGTCTCTGTATATATAATTAATTAGATTACAAACAATCTGATTCTCCTCACAGAATTTAACTACAAATCTTGGTTGAAATATTTTTTAAAAATCTACTTGATGAAAAAAGCAGGTAGAATTTGTTGGTGAGTCAAAACTTGAACAACCTATTGGCATAAAACAAGTTTCCCATATATATTTTTTTGGCTTTCCCCTGAGGGCAGACAGTTAGTAATGTTGTTACAATTCTAATAGAAAGGCTTATATATTTTTTGTGTATGGGGATGAGGGAAAGAACTAGGAGTACAGGAAAATAAAACAGGAACCCAGAAAAGGAGATTGTTAGAAAATGGGAAACCAGAGTCATGGGTAAAGTTGGTCCAAATTCCTTTGATTGTGCTTTCATCTATTCACTAATGGAAATTACTTAATGAAATATTAAAGTGAAATCTAAATTTCACCCACTACACGCAAGACAGAATTTGCAGTTTGACTTTTAAACAAGTCAATTGTCCACTAATACAAATGTTTCAACAACATTGGGAGATCTGTAACAATTTGAATGTCTGAAATAACATAATATAAAAAGTATCCAAGTTGGAGCAGCACCCACCTCTGGGGCAGACCGGGCGTGCAGGGGAGCGTGTCCCCGGCACCGGCATTTTGCAGCAGGGACCTTTCTTGCTGGAGACTGTGTGAAACAAGTAGAAGGCTCACCGAGGAGCCAGAGGTAAGCTGGGAGGCTTGCCCATGCCGGGCGCCTTCTAGCCTGCAGTCCCAGCCCAGAGGGGAGCGGCACCCACCGCTGGGGCAGACGGGGCGTGCAGGGGAGCATACCCAGCACCGGCATTTGCAGCAGGGACCCTTCTTTGGTGGAGACTGTGTGAACCCAGCAGAAGTTCCCCAGAGGAGCCAGAGGTGAGCTGGGAAGGTCGCCCAAGATGCCGGCCAGTACCAGCAATACAGTGTCACAAGGAATATGGCAAATTAGAAAACAGGCAGTAGGGAGTAGAAAAACCACATGCAACACAGCAACTCCTCAGCAAAAAAGCACACTGCAAAAAGAAAACCATCTACCAGATTGCAACGACAGTAACTTGGAAGAACTTCTGAGCCTTCCAGATAGAGAATTTAAAATTGCTGTGATTAAAAAACTGACAGAAGTCATAAAGGAAAACAGTGATAAGGGGAAAATAATTAATGACCAGAAGAATGAAATTGAATCCCTAAAGAGGGAAGTAAAAGAAATGCAGGAGATCAAAGAATTAATGGAGACGCTAAAGAACTCTGGGAAAAGCAATGAAAGCAGAATAGATGAAATGGAAGAACGAATAAGTACTCTTGAAGACACAAAATAAAAAGAACCAAAACAGAAAAGGAAAGAGAAGTACGAAGGAAAAAGAACGAAGAAAGACTTCGGGAACTATCTGACTCCATGAGGAAAGGAAATATAAGAGTTATAGGAATCCCAGAAGGAGAGGAGAGAGATGTAGGAACAGAGAAAATATTCAAGGATATAATTGAAGAGAACTTCCCAAACACGAAGAAGGAGATGAAAATTGATATACAAGAAGCAAGAAGAACACCAAACTTCCTTGACGAAAGGAAAAATACAGCAAGACACATAATAGTAAAGCTCCCAAGAATCCAAGACAAGGAAAAAATAATGAAACTGACAAGAGGGAAGAAACAGATAACATTCAAAGGGAAACCAATCAGACTGACATCAGACTTCTCTGAAGAAACACTACGGGCAAGGAGAGAGTGGAGGGACATAGTCAACAGACTCCAAGAAAACAGATGCCAACCAAGAATACCCTATCCCGCAAAGCTCTCCTTCCTCTATGAAGAAAGAATAAGGACCTTCTCAGACAAACAGAAACTCTGGAATTTTATTACAACTAAACCCCCACTCCAAAAAATACTACAAGGAGTCCTAAAGCCAGAACCTCAGAGGGATGAATAACAACAAAAGAAGGCCAAAGAAAGTTATTAAAAGAATAAATAAATAAAATCAAAGGAAAGACAAACACAATGGCAAATACAGATGCTAACATATCAATACTAACTCTAAATGTAAATGGACTAAACTCTTCAATAAAAAGACAAAGAGTTGCAGGCTGGATTAAGAAACAAAACCCAACCTTTTCCTGTCTCCAGGAAACACATTTAGCTGCAAAAGATAAAAATAGACTCAAAGTTAAAGGATGGAAAACAATTCTACAAGCAAATGGACCAAAAAAGAAGGCAGGAACAGCTATACTCATATCAGATAAAACAGATTTCAAACTTAAAACGATAAAAGGAGACCCCAGTGGTCATTACATTATGATCAAGGGGACAATACTTCAAGAAGAAATAACACTCATTAACATATATTCACCAAACGAAGGAGCACCAAAATATATCAGACAACTATTGGCATCTCTGAAAACAGACATCAGAGAAAACACATACGTAGTGGGAGACTTCAACACACCACTATCAACAATGGATAGATCAACAAGACAAAAAATAAGTAAAGACACTAAAGCTCTAAATAAGGATCTGGAGTGCTTGGGCTTAACAGACATATATAGAACACTAAACCCAAAAAAATCTGAGTATACATCAATCAGTTCAGCAAACTGGCAGGATACAAAATTAACATGCAAAAGTCAGAAGCCTTCCTATACACTAACAATAAATCTGAAGAAGAAGAAATGAAAAAAAAATCCCCTTTATTATCGAAACAAAAAAAATCAAATACTTGGGAATAAATCTAACAAAAGAGGTAAAGGAACTTTACAAAGAAAACTATAAAACACTGTTAAAAGAAATAGAAGAAGACACAAAGAAATGGAAAGAAATCCCCTGCTCATGGATTGGAAGAATAAACATTATTAAAATGGCCATCCTACCAAAAGCAATATACTGATTCAATGCTATTCCAATAAAAATTTCAATGTTATTCTTCAAAGAAACAGAACAATTATTGATGAAATTCATATGGAATCACAAAAAACCCTGAATAGCCAAAGCTCTCCTGAAAAAAAAAAGAAGGGAATGGAGGCATCACACTCCCAGATTTCAGGCTATACTACAAAGCCATAATCATCAAAACTGCATGGTATTGGAACAAGAACAGACACACAGACCAATGGAATCGAATAGAAAATCCAGAAATAAACCCACAGATTTATGGTCAACTAATATTTGACAAAGGAGCAAAGAATATTCATTGGAGCAAAGAAAGTCTGTTCAATAAATGGTGCTGGGAAAACTGGGTCGCTACATGCAAAAGAATGAAGCTTGACCACTACCTCACACCATACACAAAAACCAACTCAAAATGGATTAAATAACTAGACATAAAACCTGAAACCATAAAATACATAGAAGGAAATATAGGCAAAACACTACGGGATATGCACATCAAAGACATCTTTACAGACACATCACCCAAAGCAGTGATAGTTAAGGCAAAGATAAACAGCTGGGACTACATCAGATTAAAGAGCTTTTGCACAGCAAAAGAGACAATAACAAAAACAAAGAGAAACCCCACCAACTGGGAGAACATTTTTGCACCCAACACTAATGATAAAGGACTGATCACAAAAATCTGCAAAGAGCTGATGAGACTCAACAACAACAAAGAAAATAATCCAGTCCAAAAATGGGCAGAAGAGCTAAAAAGAAACTTCTCTGAAGAGGAAATGCAAATGGCCAACAGGCATATGAATAAATGTTCAACATCACTTGTAATCAGGGAAATGCAAATCAAAACTACCAAGAGATACCATCTTACACCAGTGAGAATGGCACATATTAAAAAAACTAGCAACAACAAATGTTGGCGAGGTTGTGGAGAAAAAGGAACTCTTCTGCACTGTTGGTGGGAGTGCAAACTGGTCCAACCACTATGGAGAGCTGTGTGGAGATTTCTGGACCTACTAAACATAGAGCTTCCATATGATCCAGCAATTCCACTCCTAGGTATTTACCCAAAGGACACAGAAACATCAATTCCAAAGAACACCTGCACCCCTATGTTTATAGCAGCGCTATTTGCAATAGCTAAGCTTTGGAAACAGCCCAAATGCCCAAAAATAGATGACTGGATCAAGAAGATGTGGTACATATATACCATGGAATATTACTCAGCATTCAAAAAAGATAAACACATGCAATTTACAGCAACATAGATGGCGCTGGAAGGGATCATGCTCAGCGAAATAAGCCAGAAAGAAAAAGAAATATACCGGATGGTCTCACTCATAGCAGGTATCTAGAAAACTTAAATCAGGGACCAGGAAAATGAATAACTATAAGAAAGTGAAAATCAAAATCAACAAAAATCTATGAACTAGAGACACTTTTGGGGGGGTGGGTGGCTGGAGGGGAGGGATTGGGGTCAAAATGGGGGGTTGAAATTGTATGGGGAATATAAACATAAAATTTATTATTAAAAAAAAGTATCCAAGTTATAGTACAGTAGTTTATGACATGCAGAACACAGAAATAATGTCAAATATTCTCAAGACAAAGGTCAAACACCAAATGGCATCCTGGAAATGACCTGAGTTTTGTGGTTATTTCACAATGATTTCAAAGTTGTATTATATTTATGATAAATCAGATGAAAAATCATGTTAATAATGAAATAGCAGAGAAAATCTAAGAATAGAAAAAAGAAAGATATAAAAGAATTGCATAAGAAATTTAGAACTACACATCAAAATATGTATAAATTACATAATATATTGGATAAATGGGAGAAAGAATGACACCCAAGAGTAAAGGAACTTGACCATAATAATTATTCAAACCAAAAGGAGAGACATGAAATACATGAACCAATAAACAGAGACTTATATCAATAAGCCTTACATATGAATGCATGGATTCACACAAATATAGGAAAGAGAGGACATGCCTGAAATATAATTATTTATTTATTTTAAGTATTTTAAGATTTATTTGTTTATTTATTTATATAAGTGCTGGGTACAGTCAGAAGCTCGTGGGAGGGTGAGAGAATTCACCAGAGCCAGAGCAGGGAGCAGAGCCGGCAGACTGATGAAATACACTGCTGAGGGGAGCAGCGGGTGTACCAGGAGAGGTCTGGGTGCCATGGAGAGGTCTGTGTGCCATGTGGGACCCTCACCCCGTGGCGGGGGATTGAACCGGTGCTGCAGAGGCTGCGGGCAGCTTCCCAACCCAGAGCTCAACCGCTGCGCCACTGGGAGGCCCTGAAATATATTTAATAATGACTGTAAACCAGTGAAATAGTTCAAAGAACATGAAGTGCCCAGCAGCTCAGAGATCCTTTACAGAATAAATATGAGAAGCACCATGCCTAAGGACATCAGATTGAAAGTGTAACATCCAAAAATAAGGAGGGTATTTTTAAAGTGGCCAGAGATAAATGACACATTACATAAAAGGAAACAATAATTTTCCAGTGCAAATTCTCATCACAAACTATGAGAGGATTCAGAGAGATGACCAGACATTCTGGTGAAATAAACAATGTCAGGAATATATTCCCACATAACACAACCAGAAATCAATTAAAAAACTCATTTGCCTCACTTTGAGTTATTAAAAGGGAGTCTTAATTACACACACATCTATACTTTGAAGCTGGGAGTATAAATGTCCAGGTGTTGGTGAACTAGGCGGGTGTATTTGGAGCTACAAACACATCCATGACAGGGTACCTAGCCATATCACCACAGATAAAAGACAAGCAGGGAAAATCCCTAGTCTCTGGGGACATGTACTTCTCTAGGACTCTTGTGAACTCTTTCACAGAATAGGAGTAGAAACAAGTTACGGAAGCTGGGTGATAGGGCCAGATATTGCTGGGTGATGTGGCCCACTGAAATTTGCAGGCATAGCATGGCAACTGAGATCCCTCTCTACCGCCCCTAAAAGAATGAGATAAGCCAGTGGTGGCAGCATAAATTAGATCTAAAGAATGTCCAGTCAGGTGGATAGCCTTACAGCACAGTTTACAAACCAAAGAGGACCTTGGGGGAACATACAATTCTCCAGGGCTTCCATAAGCTCCTCCTTAGAGGAAAATATTCATGGTTTTGACATGGAAATTCAGCAATTTCAATAAGTGTTAGTGTGATAAATTAATCTCCTTCATCATGATGATTCATGGATGTCTGTCTTAAGAAATAGCTATTGCTTAGCTAAGCTTTGGAAACAACCCAAATGTCCAAAAATAGATGACTGGATCAAGAAGATGTGGTACATATATACCATGGAATATTACTCAGCATTCAAAAAAGATAAACACATGCAATTTACAGCAACATGGATGGCGCTGGAAGGGATCATGCTCAGCGAAATAAGACAAAAAGAAAAAGAAAAATACCGGATGGTCTCACTCATAGCAGGAATCTAGAAAACTTAAATAAGGGACCAGGAAAATGAATATAAGAAAGTGAAAATCAAAATCAACAAAAAACTATGAACCAGAGACACTTTTTGGGGGTTGGGGGGCGGGAGGGGAAGGATTGGGGTCAGAATGGGGCATTTGCGATTGTATGGGGGAATATAAAAATAAAATTTATAGGGCCTCCCCGGTGGCGCAGCGGTTGAGCGCTGGGTTGCGAAGCTGCCCGCGGCCTCTGCGGCGCCGGTTCGATCCCCGGCTGCTCCCCGGCCACCAGAGGAGGGTCCCACATGGCAAGCAGACCTCTCCTGCCGCCCGCTGCTCCCCTCAGCAGTGTACTTCAGTCCCTCTGCCTGCTCTGCTCCCCGCTCTGGCTCTGGTGAATTCTCTCACCCTCCCACACTTCTGACTGTACCCAGTGCATGTATAAACAAAAAACAAACAAACAAATAAATAATAAATAAATAAAAACATGTCTCTATTAAAAAATAAAAAAATAATAATAAAATAAAATAAAATTTATTAAAAAAAAAAAGAAAAGAAATAGCTATTGCTACTTAAAAAGACCTGAAATTGGACCTGAAGGAGAGTTCTGGATCCAATGATTTTGTGCTCAAATTGAGAATGAGTTTAGTCACAAGGACAGAGGGAACAGTGATTTTAGACTCAGGTTTGCCCTCCCCAATCAAGATCATGACTAAAGGAAAATCCCAAATTAGTACTTTCCATACACTGAGCAATATCCTAAAAACAAAATAATTCCAAAATTAGAACCACAGCACCACCTACTGGGAAACAGCAAACGGCAATATAAACAAACAAACAAACAAACAAGTAAATAAATAAATAGGACAAGCACTTCAGAATTCAGAAATAATGAAATATCAGAGATGATAAATAGCTACATAAAATAGTAGACTTTTCCTTTAAAGCTTTAAATGACTTACATAGCTGTTTAAAGAAAAACTTAGAACTTGTGATATTGTGTTTTCAGTATACTTTTATGTAATGCATATTATATCATAAGTTATAGAGAGTAGGTGAGCTAAAAAGACCTATGTTGTTGACAGGTTTATATATTTTAAAGGAATATGGTACAAGAATGATGCAAAGAGTTAAAACTAAAAAGTCAAGAGATAAATTTAAATAGAATCTAATCCTAAAAATATATAAAGAATCCAAACATATGGGGGGGATAGAAGAGAGAGAGAGAGAGAGAGAGAGAGAGAGAGAGAGAGAACAGAGTACTAAAAAAGGATACCATTTAAAAATATAAAATAGTAAACATAAAACCAACCATATCAATAATTGTACCAACCTACTACAGCGTATACTCCAGAAGCAAAATGAACACAAGGCATTTTTTTTTTTTAAGATTTATTATTTATTTATTTATTTATTTATTTATTTGTACAAGCACTGGGTACAGTCAGAAGCACGGGAGGGTGAGAGAATTCACCAGAGCCGAAGCGGGGAGCAGAGCAGGCAGAAGGACCGAAGTACACTGCTGAGGGGAGCAGCGGGCGGCAGGAGAGGTCTGCACGCCATGCGGGACCCTCCTCCAGTGGCCGGGGAGCAGCCGGGGATCGAACCGGCGCTGCAAAGGCTGTGGTCAGCTTCGCAACGCAGCTCTCAACCGCTGCGCCACCGGGGAGGCCCCACACAAGGCATTTTTAGAGAAAAAAGAAATACACTATTTTGAATGCTTTGGTACCAACTTGTCAATTTCACAAAACAATAGAAATACACAAATTAAAAGAAATAAATAATTAAAACCAATTTTTTTTTTTTGGTGCAAAGAACAAAACCCTCATTTACCACATCAGAAATTTAAAGGAGAAAGCATAAAGTTCAATGGAATATTGTGGAGAATTATTGGGTCTTTATTAGCAGATGTGGTGTGGTTATATACATCTAAAGAAATGTAAACCCATACCCCTAGATCATATATAGTGACATCCCAATTTTACCTTAGTTTTTATGTTTTTATATTTTTAAGTTTTATGTATTTATGCATACAAAAACTGGGGTACAGGCAGAGGTGTGGGGAATGAGAGGATTCATCAGAGACAGAGTGGGGAACAGAACACGCAGACTAACTGAAACACACTGCTGAGGGGAGCAGCAGGCGAGACAGGAGAGATCTGCTGTACCATGTGGGTAGATCCCTGGCTGGCCAGGGGTAGGATTTGAACTCATGTTGCAGAAGCTGCAGATAACTTCACAGTGTTGTGCTTAAACCCTTGCGCCACCAGGGAGGCCCTTTACCTCAAATTTTAAATGATACAATGGCGCAATTTAAAAATAAAAATGTGAAAAAAGGAACGAATTGGACCATTTTGATGAAATTAAAATCTTTGAAAATAAAATTTCCTACCATGACACAAGATGAACATAAAGTGTGATTATCCCTATAACTAGTAAAGAAATTGAAATTGCTATTAAAAACCCTCCCACAAAAATAGTCCAACCCAGTGACTTCACTGTTGAATTCTGTTGACCATTTTAAAAACAGTAACAACATTCTTCAACAAACTTTTAGAAAACAGTTACTTACAGAAGGGACAATTCTAACCTTTTTTTATGAGGTCAGCATAAACCTCACAACAAACCCTGGTGAAGATATTATACAAAATAAATTTCCACATCTGGGCCTCTCCTGGTCGTGCAGGTGGTTGAGCTCAGCGCTGTGAAGCTGTCAGCAGCCTCTGCAGCGCAGGTTCAATTCCGGCCAGCTGGCGAGGGTCCCACATGACGCGACAGACCTCTCCTGCCGTGCCCACTGCTCCCCTCAGCAGTGTATTTTGTCAGTCTGTCTGTTCTGTTCCCTGCTCTGTCTCTGGTTAATCCTCTTACCCTCCCGCGCATCTGGCCTGTACCCCAATTCTTGTATAAATAAATAAATGAATGAATGAATGAATGAATGAATGAATGAATGAATAAATAAATAAATCTTTAAAAAATAAATAAATTTCCACAGCAACATCACTCATAAACATAGACACATAAATCATTTACCAAAACATTGGAAATTGAATCAAAATCATATGATAAGGTTGAGGTCAATCCTGGCAATGCAATACTCATTGATATTCTCAAAGCAATCAATGCAACTCATCAACAAAATTTAGGACCAAAAAAAAAAAAAAAAAAAAAACAAACCCCTGAATAGCATTTCATGAATGAAAAAAAGCATTCCACTTTATATACCACCCATTTTGGATTTTAAAAAAAATTAAAATTCATTCAACAATTATTAATAGAGATTTCTTCAATCTGATCAATAACATTTATGGAAAAACCTAAACCTTATAGTGTACCTAATGGTGAAATATTGAATAAACATTTTCAAGCCAACTTCTTAGATTTATGTATTCATCTTATACAGAGTAAGGATTGTGTACAAATGTTGCCACTGAAGATTTTTGCAATCTAGTCTTATTAATCCTAGAGTTCATGCAAAATCTACCCAGGACATTGAGGGTAATGATTCTTACTTTTACATCTCCAATTCTATAAATGTTTATAGCCTGTCTATGCAAAAATCTACTATAGATATTTATAATTGTTCATAGTTTGTTTTCCTCAGAATACTTCATACGTTAAAAATGTCAGCAGAGGGCCTCCTCTGGTGGCGCAGCAGTTGAGCGCTGGGTTGCAAGGCTGCCCGCGGCCTCTGCAGTTCCAGTTCAATCCCTGGCCACCGGCGAGGGTACCACATAAAAATAAAAAGTCAGCAGAGATCAACCAATCATATAACTGAAGATGGTGAATGGACAGGAACCTAGAGTGAACTCTTTCTTCATGCACACAAAGGATAGGCATCTGCAGGGAACAGCCCCTCTGGAATGGAGCTGGGTACATGAGAACCAGTGTCTCAGCAAGGAAGACAGATAGAAATCATTGGAAAGACGAAGAAGCAAGAAGTCAGGAATAGTGTCAGTTCACCAACAGGGACACCCATCCTTGCTCTCCCCTTCCCAGTTCTCCAGGATCTTCTGAGGTCCCAGTCCAGTAAAGAGAGAGTATACTTCTCAGAGCATAACTTGTTTAATTGTTCAAGGAAGAACACCAGTGTGGCCAGGAACAAGTTTTAGTGGTGGGGGCCTTGGGAAGCCGGGAAGTTACACAGCCCTCCCAGCTATGTGCTCTCCAGTTTATGACCAGAGAGTGAAGTAGGAAAATGCCAATGACCACAGTGACCACAGTCTGCTGAGTAAGGTTTGTTTGCCTACCTTGAAGAGTTGGCCTACCTGGATCTGGTGGAAGCTCTGCTGTTCACTTCCCTGTTACTGAATGTCTCTGCAGTGGAGGAAAGTGCAGGCCCTCTAGGAATATCACTCATAACCTTATCTGCAGGAGGCACTGGATGGACTTTGGAAAGTCAGGGAAGCCACCCACTCCAACCAGCTGTATGACCTCTGGACCTGCTCCCAGAGTATGTAGTCAGAAAATATGATTAATCACTGTGAACATGGCCAGCAAAAAAAGGGCACCCTGGTAGCCAATGCTCAGTTTGGGGAGTCAGGACTGGTACCCAACTCCCCAATGTGCACTCTCACACTAGCCTGAAGCATCCGACTTGCTACTACTGACGAGTGCAGAACTCCTGGGAAGAAGAGCTTGCTTAATAGGATTGAATGACTCTGAAAGTGTTTCTTCAATTTTTTATTTCATACTTCTTTCTCCTTCCACCTGTATCCTTTGTATATAATGATCTTCAAGGCCACCAATTCAGTCTTCCATTTAATTTATTTCAGTTTCCATAGCTTTCTGAAAGGATTATTTATCAACTATTCATTTTTTTGTACCCTGTAACTCCCTTATTTTCTGATTTAAATATTCAATTTCCACTTTTTGTTCAATTTGTAAAATCCCTTCTAGCCATATCCATGTTGCCACAAATGGCATGAATATCTTATTAGAATGCTAAGTGTATGCCATTGTGTATATGTACCATATATTCTTGATCCATTCATCAATGTGGGGACATTTAAGTTGTTCCTATATTTTGACTATTGTAAATAGTGCTGGTAGGAGTGCCGATTTCCTTTTG
This sequence comes from Talpa europaea, assembly GCF_964194135.1. NCBI lineage: Eukaryota > Metazoa > Chordata > Mammalia > Eulipotyphla > Talpidae > Talpa > Talpa europaea. Next base: position 100,289,411 of record NC_140068.1, on the reverse strand, counting down.
AATTAGTGTTTTTGCAATTAGTGTTTTTGAATTAGTGTTTTGCATAGACATCTATGAGTGGAATTTTTCAGTATTTGGATGTGACAGATGCACTTGTAGTCTTTTGATAAATGTCCATACTATTCCATAGGGAGATAATTTTTTATCTTTTACTATTTTCCGGAAACAGTATAGTAGTTTTCTTTTTTTCCATATATTCATTAACATTTGATGTTTCTGGACTTTTTAATATGGGCCATTCTCACAGGTGTGATGCCATATTTCATTGCATTCTTGATGTGTATTTCCCCGATGACAAGTGATGATGAACATTTTTTCATGTTCCTCTTGGTCATATGCATGACTTCTTTGGAGAACTGCCTACTTAACTCCTCAATACACTTATTGATTGGGTTATTTGTTTTCCTTTTTTTTGAGTTGTAGCAGTTTGTTTTTTTTTTTTTTTTTAGATCTTTTTGTCAGTCTCTTGTCAGATGTATGGTGTGCAAATATTTTTCTCACATTCGGTAGGGTGTCTTTTCATTCTAGTTGCATTCTCTTTCATTGGGCAGAAGCTTTTTAGTTTAATTTAGTTCCAATTGTTTATATCCTATTTTCTTTTCCTTACTGCTGGGGATATGTCTGTAAAGATATTTATGAGGTTTATGTCTTGATGTGTTTTCCCTATGTTTTCTATGTATATTATGTTTTCTATCCATTTCAGCAGACAGTTATTTGTTCATTTTCAAAAGTTTTTTTTTTTAATAATAAATTTTATTTTTATATTACCCATAAAATTGCAACCCCCCCATTCTGACCCCAATCCCTCCCCTCCCGCCCCTCACCCCCCAAAAAGTATCTCTGGTTCATAGTTTTTTGTTGATTTTGATTTTCGCTTTCTTATAGTTATTCATTTTTCTGGTCCCTTATTTAAGTTTTCTAGATTCCTGCTATGAGTGAGACCATCCGGTATTTTTCTTTTTCTTTTTGGCTTATTTCGCTGAGCATGATCCCTTCCAGCACCATCCATGTTGCTGCAAATTGCATGTGTTTACCTTTTTTGAATGCTGAGTAATATTCCATGGTATATATGTACCACATCTTCTTAATCCAGTCATCTATTTTTGGGCATTTGGGCTGTTTCCAAAGCTTAGCTATTGTAAATAGTGCTGCTATAAACATAGGGGTGCAGGTGCTCTTTGGAATTGATGTTTCTGTGTCCTTTGGGTAAATAACTAGGAGTGGAATTGTTGGATCATATGGAAGCTCTATTTTTAGTAGGTCCAAAATCTCCACACAGCTCTCCATAGTGGTTGGACCAGTTTGCACTCCCACCAACAGTGCAGGAGAGTTGCTTTTTCTCCACAACCTCGCCAACATTTGTTGTTGCTAGTTTTTTTAAATATGTGCCATTCTCACTGTAAGATGGTATCTCATGGTAGTTTTGATTTGCATTTCCCTGATTACAAGTGATGTTGAACATTTTTTCATATGTCTGCTGGCCATTTGCATTTCCTCTTCAGAGAAGTTTCTTTTTAGCTCTTCTGCCCATTTTTTGACTGGGTTATTTTCTTTGTTGTTGTTGAGTCTCATCAGCTCTTTGCAGATTTTTGTGATCAGTCCTTTATCATTAGTGTTGGGTGCAAAAATGTTCTCCCAGTTGGTGGGGTTTCTCTTTGTTTTTGTTATTGTCTCTTTTGCTGTGCAGAAGCTCTTTAATTTGATGTAGTCCCAGCTGTTTATCATTGCCTTCACTATCACTGCTTTGGGTGATGTGTCTGTAAAGATGTCTTTGATATGCAAATCACGTAGTGTTTCACCTATATTTCCTTCTATGTATTTTATGGTTCCAGGTCTTATGTCTAGTTCTTTAATCCATTTTGAGTTGATTTTTGTGTATGGTGTGAGGTAGTGGTCAAGCTTCATTCTTTTCATGTAGCAACCCAGTTTTCCCAGCACCATTTATTGAATAAACTTTCTTTGCTCCAATGCATAGTCTTTGCTCCTTTGTCAAAGATTAGTTGGCCATAAATCTGTGGGTTTTCTATTCGATTCCATTGGTCTGTATGTCTGCTCTTGTTCCAATACCATGCAGTTTTGATGATTATGGCTTTGTACTATAGTTTGAAGTCTGGGAGTGTGATGCCTCCATTCCCTTCTTTTTTTCTCAGGAGAGCTTTGGCTATTCGGGGTTTTTTGTGATTCCATATGAATTTCATCAATAATTGTTCTATTTCTTTGAAGAATGACATTGAAATTTTGATTGGAATAGCATTGAATCTGTATATTGCTTTTGGAAGGATGGCCATTTTAATAATGTTTATTCTTCCAATCCATGAGCAGGGGATGTCTTTCCATTTCTTTGTGTCTTCTTCTATTTCTTTTAACAGTGTTTTATAGTTTTCTTTGTATAGGTCCTTTACCTCTTTTGTTAGATTTATTCCCAAATATTTGATTAGTTTTGTTTCAATAATAAAAGGGATTTTTTTTTTATTTCTTCTTCTTCAGATTTATTGTTTGTGTATAGGAAGGCTACTGACTTTTGCGTGTTGATTTTGTATCCTGCCACTTTACTGAATTGATTGATAAGTTGAATTAGTTTTTCTGTGAAGTTTTTGGGGTTCTCTACGTATATTATCATATCATCTGCAAATAGTGATAGTTTGACTTCTTCTTTTCCTATTTGGATTCCTTGTATGTCTTTCTCTTGTCTTATTGCTCTGGCTAGGACTTCCAGTATTATATTGAAAAGAAGTGGTGAGAGTGGACATCCTTGTCTTGTTCCAGATCTTAATGGAATTGCTTTCAGCTTTTCACCATTGAGAATGATACTGGCTGTTGGCTTGTCATAGATGGCCTTTATGATGTTGAGGTATGTTCCTTGTATCCCAAGAATTTCAAGGGCTTTTATCATGAATGGGTGTTGCACTTTGTCGAAAGCTTTCTCAGCATCTATTGATATTATCATATGGTTTTTATATTTCTTTTTGTTGATGTGTTGGATAACGTTGATTGATTTTCGGATGTTAAACCATCCTTGTGTCCCTGGAATGAATCCTACTAGGTCGTGGTGAATTATCTCATGGATACATTGTTGGATTCTGATAGCTAAAATTTTATTGAGGATTTTTGCATCAGTGTTCATTATGGAGATTGGCCTGTAGTTTTCCTTTTTTGTGTTGTCCTTATTCGGTTTTGGTATTAGTGTAATGTTGGCTTCATAGAACGTGTTTGGTATTGTCCCTTCCTTCTCAATTTTTTTGGAAGAGTTTGTGAAGGATAGGCACTAATTCGTCTCTGAATGTTTGGTAGAATTCATTTGTAAATCCATCAGGTCCTGGGCTTTTGTTTTTGGGGAGGTTTTTGATTACCATTTCAATTTCGCTAATTGTAATTGGTCTGTTTAGGTGTTCTATTTCTTCCTTATCTAGCTTTGGGTGATTGTAGAGTTGTAGGAATTTGTCCATCTCCTCTAGATTGTTGAACTTGTTTCCATATAACTGTTCATAGTAGTTACTGATTATTCTTTTGATTTCTGCTGTGTCCGTTGTGATTTCTCCTCTTTCATTGATGATCCTGTTTATTTGTGCTTTCTCCCTTTTTTCCTTTGTGAGCCTGGCTAGGGGTTTGTCTATTTTATTGATTTTTTCAAAGAACCAGCTCTTGGTTTCATTGATCTTTTGGATTGTTTTTTTAGTTTCAATTTCATTTATTTCTGCTTTGGTTTTTATTATTTCTTTTCTTCTACTGGTTTTGGGTTTATTTTGTTGTTCTTTTTCTAGATCTCTGAGCTTGGAGATTAGGTTGTTTCTTTGAGTTCTTTCTTGTTTTTTGATGTGAGCTTCTATTGCTATATATTTTCCTCTTATTACTGCTTTTGCTGCATCCCATACATTTAGGATATTAGTGTCCTCCTTGTCATTCAATTCAAATAATTTTTTAATTTCTTCTTTGATCAACTCGTTAGTCCAGTGGTCTTCCAGTAGTGTGGTTTTTAATCTCCATGAGGTAGGATAGTTCCTTGCCTTCTTTTTATGGTTTATTTCTAGTTTGATGCCTTCATGGTCAGAAAAGATGGTAGGTATGATTTAAATCTTGGTGTATCTGTTGATGTTTGTCTTGTGCCCCAGTATGTGATCGATCCTGGAGAATGATCCGTGTGCGCTTGAGAAAAAAGTGTACTCCGTTTTTTTTGGGTTTAGTGTTCTATAGATGTCTGTTAAGCCCAAATGCTCTAGGTCCTTATTTAGAGCTTTTGTTTCTTTACTTATTTTTTGTCTTGTTGATCTATCCATTGTTGATAGTGGTGTGTTGAAGTCTCCCACTACGTATGTGTTTTCTCTGATGTCTGTTTTCAGAGAGGACAACAGTTGTCTGATATATTTTGGTGCTCCTTCGTTTGGTGAGTATTGTTAATGAGTGTTATTTCTTCTTGAAGTATTGTCCCCTTGATCATAATGCAGTGATGATTGGGGTCTCTTTTTATTTTTTTGAGTTTGAAGTCTGTTTTATCTGATATAAGTATAGCTGTTCCTGCTTTCTTTTTTGGCCCATTTGCTTGTAGGATTGTTTTCCATTCTTTAACTTTGAGCCTATTTTTATCTTTTTTAGCTAAATGTGTTTCCTGGATGCAGCAAAAGGTTGGGTTTTGTTTCTTAATCCAGGCTGCAACTCTGTGTCTTTTTATTGAAGAGTTTAGTCCATTTACATTTAGAGTTAATATTGATATATTAGCATCTGTATTTGCCATTGTGTTTGTCTTTCTTTGATTTTATTTATTTATTCTTTTAATAACTTTTTTTTGTTTTTGGTCTTCCTTCGTTGTTATTCATCCCTCTGAGGTTCTGGCTTTAGGATTCCTTGTAGTATTTTTTGGAGTGGGGGTTTAGTCGTAATGAAATTCCGGAGTTTCTCTTTGTCTGGGAAGGTCCATATTCTTTCTTCATAGAGGAAAGAGAGCTTTGCGGGATAGAGTATTCTTGTTTGGCATCTGTTTTTTTGGAGTCTGTTGACTATGTCCCTCCACTCTCTCCTTGCCCGTAGTGTTTCTTCAGAGAAGTCTGATGTCAGCCTGATTGGTTTTCCTTTGAATGTTATCTGTTTCTTCCCTCTTGTCAGCTTCATTATTTTTTCCTTGTCCTGGATTCTTGGGAGCTTTACTATTATGTGTCTTGCTGTGTTTTTCCTTTCGTCGTGGAAGTTTGGTGTTCTTCTTGCTTCTTGTATATCAATTTTCAGCTCCTTCTTCGCATTTGGGAAGTTCTCTTCAATGATCTCCTGGAATATTTTCTCTGTTCCTACATCTCTCTCCTCTCCTTCTGGAATTCCTATAATTCTTATATTTCCTTTCCTCATGGAGTCAGATAGTTCCCAAAGTCTTTCTTCGTTCTTTTTCCTTCGTACTTCTCTTTCCTTTTCTGTTTTGGTTCTTTTTATTTCTGTGTCTTCAAGAGTACTTATTTGTTCTTCCATTTCATCTATTTTGCTTTCATTGCTTTTCCCAGAGTTCCTTAGTTCCTCCATTAATTATTTGATCTCTTGCGTTTCTTTTACTTCCCTCTTTAGGGACTCAATTTCATTCTTCTGACCATTGTTTTCCCTCTTTAGGGACTCAATTTCCTTCTTCTGATCATTGTTTTCCTTTATGACTTCTGTCACTTTTTTACTCAGGGCAATTTTAAATTCTCTTTCTGGAATGCTCAGAAGTTCTTCCAAATTACTGTCGTTGCAATCTGGAGGGTGGTTTTCTTTTTGTGGTGTGTTTCTTTCCTGAGGCGTTGTTAGGTTGCGTGTGGTTCTTCTACTCCCTACTGTCTGTTTTCTAATTTGTCGTATGCATTGGGTCACTGTGTTGCTCGGACTGGCCGTCATCTTGGGTGAACTTCTCCGCTCCCCTCTGGCTCCTCCAGGAACCATCTCTGGCTTCTGGGGGAGCTTTCTGCTGGTTTTAGGCAGTCTTTACTGAAGAAATGTCCCTGTTCTAAACTGGCGAAGCGGGACGCAGTCCCTGCGCATCCGGTCTCAGGCATACTCTTCTGCGTGCCCGGTCTGCCCCGAACGTGGGTGCCTGCTCCCTCTGTGGGCTCAGACTGCTGGTTGGAAGGGGCCTGGCGTGGGCTAACTTCCCAGCTGGCCACTGGGTCCTCCAGAAGCCTTCTGCCCTTTTCAAGAAGTCTTTTCTTAAGAAATTTCCCTGTTCTATGGGGTGTTAGTGACTTTTTTTCTGGTCGCTAGGTGGCACCAGAGATCTCTCCTATTGTCCTTGGGGGCTGTTTTTCAACCCCCCTCACCCCCGTGGGACAGGGAATAGAGAGTGAGATTGGTAGGGTAAACCTCAACGGCTTTGGTGTGCTGAGTCTGCCTTGTGCCCCACCATCGTGGAGAACCCACGCCCAGAATTTCGTGCCCCGGGTCTCAGTTCCAAAGCCCTCAGGTCCAGGACGCGGGCTGTAGCCCAGTTCAGTGGCGTGGGAATGGCGCCTTTTGCACTCAGCTCCCGTGCCTGGGCGCCTGGTTCCTGCTTACTCAGTGAGGGACTTTCACCCCCGTGAGTGCCTCCGCGCGTCTCCCCGCAAACCTAGGTCGCAGGCGCGGGGACCTGGGCATCTGCGATCCCGGTCCGCGTTTGCTTTTCAAGCGCGCCAAGCGCGCCGCTTTTCCGCACAAGCCTACTGGCCGGCCGGGGGCTGTGTGCAGGTCTCCTCCAGAGTCTCTTTGTTCTTCTCTAATGGCGCCCAGAGCCGTTGGCTCACCGTCGCAGCGAATCCTGTAGGGTTTTCCACAGCTCCTGTTCACGGGGTGTGGTGGCTGCAAAAGTTCCTTTCCACTCACAGTCCCGCTTGCTGCGTAGTTTGTTCTTGTTGGTCGTTTTAGTTTGTTGTTTTCCTCCTCTCTGCCAGTCGGAGAGTGCCGACTCTGTGGGCGGGGGAGGGGAGCAGGGTTCTGTGCTTTCATCCCTTCTGGTCCTCTTTTATGGCAACTTTCTTCTTGGGGTAGTTTGCTGGCATCACCCGTTTATCTTCCGTGTCCCAGTTCTCACCGGGACCTGCCGCTTTCCCTCCCTATTAACTTTTTTTAATGGGAGATCTTACTCGCAGCGTCTCCTCGCCGCCATGTTGCTCCGCCCCCCCTTCAAAAGTTTGTTTTAACTGGCTTATGAAAACATATGTTTCTGGACATATATTTTTGGAGGAGAGTTTTGATTTTTTTTAATGTCTTTGCTTGTGATTGGTCTGTTCAAGTTTTCCATTTCTTCCCTATTCATCCTTGGGTGATTTTATTATTCTAAGATTTTGTATTTTTCATTTAGAATGTTGAACTTGATTGCCTATTAATGTTCATGGTACTATCATATCTGAAATCTTGCTTTCATATTTGATAGTGGCTGTCTGATTTATTTTGGTCCTCCTTCACTTGGTGAATACTGATGAGTGTTACGTCTTCCTGGTGCATTGTTTCCTTAATTAATATGTAATGTTTTTCACTGTCTCTTGTTACCTTTTTTAACTAGATGTCTATTTTACCTGATATAAGTACAGTTGTCCCTGGCTTCTTCTCATTGTCATTTGTTTGTAAAATTGTTTTCCAACTCTTTACTTCAATATTTTTATCCTTGGATTTTAGGTGCATTTCCCAGAGGCAGGAGGAGGTTGGATTCTGTTTCCTTATCCTACTAGATATTCTATGTCTTTTTATTGGTGAATTCAGTCTATTGACATTTAGAGAGATTACTGAGATATGAAAGTCTGCTACGGCCTTTTTGTTCACAGTTTAGTGGTTTTATTTAATTCCTTGTTTAGTTCTTTGTGTTCATTCCTCTCTTTTGTTTAAACACTAAGTCTTATTTTAATATTTCTTGGAGGTGGGGTTGGAGTGGAAGGGTTAGTGGTGGCAAACTCCTTAAGATTCTGTTTGTTTAAGAAACCCTTATTACTCCCTCATCTTTACTGGTGCAATTCAGGATATAGTATTTTTGGCAGGTAATTTTTATCTTGCAGTATTTTGAATATATCTTTACATTCTCTTTTTGCCCATAAGTCTTCTTTAGATAATTCTTATATTTGACTAAATGGGATTCCTTTATAGGTTATCTGCTTCTTCCCCATTATCATTTCCATTATTTGTTTTTTTGTTTTGGACTTTTGGAAGCTTCACTATCATATGTCTTGCTGTAGCTTTCCTTTCATTTAGATATCTTGGTGTGCTTTTAACTCCCTGTGTTTGTGTATTCAATTCCTTCACATTTGGTTAGTTTTATTTCATTGTTTATTTCATTTTTTTTTCAATTCCCTTCTCACTCTCTTCTTCTGGGATACCTAAGATTCTTACATTTCCTTTTATCATCATGTAATTCTCAAAGGTTTTTAAAAAAATTTTCTTTTTTATTTACTCATGCATATAAGAATTGGGGTATAGGCCAGAGGTACAGGGGGTGAGAGGATTCACCAGCGACAGAGTGAGGAACAGAACAGGATGAGTGACTGAAATACATTACTGAGGGGAGCAGCAGGCAAGACAGAGAGATCTGTTGTACCATGTGAGTTAGCTCCCTGGTCAGTCATCAAATTCATGTCACAGTGGTTTGGCAGTAGCTTGATAGTACTGAGACATTAACCCACACACCACCAGGGAGGCCCTTTTTCTTTTTCTTCTATCTTTCTTCTTTTTCTATCTTCATTATTTCCTCATTTGTGTCTTCAAAATCATTCATTCAAGCTTCTATGTGTTTTATCATACTTGTCTTTCTTCAGAATTTTTTGTCTCCTCCATTGATATTTTTATATCCTGCATCTGTTATTTTCTTATTTAAAATTTCAATTTCATTTTTGTATTTTTCCATTTCTTTGATATTCTTTTTTTATGGCAATTATGAATTCTGTATCTGTATCATACCTTGTGTTTGAGTTCTGGAGTTTAATTTTTTCTCCCCATATTTTTCTTTCATGTTTGCTTCTGTAGTTTGGCTTATGTTGTATATAGTTTTTCCTCTCCCACTGTTCTAGGTGTTTACTCATTGGAGGGCATAGCAGCTGGGCTTTGTGTGGTCTGGGGTGATATTAGGCTCCTCCAAAGCACTTCTGTGCTTGGTGGTGTGTCATTGGAGTTCTATTAAATGTGTTCCAATTTTAGACACCCTTTGTCAGTCCTGCAAATAAGTCTAATGTCCATGTAGAATGTTTGTAGTTTTATTATAACTCCCTTTATTCCTAGTAACTAATCACCTGATACTATATCACTAATTATGATTACATTACCTTTTTGGGTTAATACTATTTTATGTATTGTTCCTAACTGAACCCTGCTTGGCAGAACTACTCATAAGTAAAATAAATAAATGGCTAATCTAACCAGCAACTCAGATAAGTATAAAAAAATATACACTCAGCCAAAGAAATGTAAATTCATTCATGCAAAATTATGGATTAGATAAAACTTATCTCTAGAAACAGAAAGCAGAACTGTAGATGAGTAGATTCAGTGATGGGTGAGACTGACTTAAAGAGGCATGGTGAAACTTTTTTTTAACTTTATTAATATGACTGAAGAACTGGGGTATAGGCCAGAGGTATGGGGATGTGTGTGAGAGAGGATTCACCAAAAACAGAGTGGGGAGCAGAACAACTGGGTTCATTGAAATACACTGCTGAGGGTGAGGGAAGCAGTGGGTGAAACTTGAGACATCTGCTGTGCCATGTGGGTCAGCTCCTTGGGTATTGAACTCAGGTCAGAGTGGTGATAGTGATGAAACAACATTTCGGCCACTAAGGATGCCCATGATGAAACTTTTTGATGAACATATCATTCCATAATAAACAGAATTTAAAATATATGATAATACATTTTGATGTTGAATTTGTGGCTAATCAGACATTCTTCACTGATGGCAGAAACTTAAACAGTTACAACCCTGAGAGAAATCCAATATGATAGAATACAAAGAACTTTGATTATTTCCTCCAATTGAAAAGGAAAGCCAAAAAACAAAAGAATACAGCAAAAGTGTCATTAGATAAACATTCCAACCAAGGTGCAATAAGCAGGTCTGTTTTCCCTTACCACAAGGTTGCATTCCAAGAGGAGAGGGGATGGCAGGCCAACTCCCCTTATGTTCTGCTGGCTCCTTTCCCACTCTCATTGTGTAACTCCCCTTGTGTTCTTCCTCCATCTGAAGGACAAAAGGTACTCGACCTGCTGGGGATCAGCCTCCGGCAAAATGTCATGTCAAGGGTTCCTGAAAGGATGAGACAGCGAGGCGACACATTAGGGGCTGAAGGGAAGGGGATTGAGGAGACACTGATACTGGATGGGGTGCAAATCTCTTCTGCCAAGAGACTCAGCAGGTCTTTATTTATTCATTTTTAGTAATTAGAAAAATTATATCATCATGTGCAAAGCAGAAACAATTAGAGTATTTTATTTCCATGGACTACTGGTTTCTACGGGTCTCAGCTAGACGGTAACCTTCAAGGTTAATAGATAAAAACTAAACCTAACACTAAAACTTATTATTTTTAGTTAGACAATTACCCAAGACAGTTGATAGCCACCAGTACACCCCTATCAGCTAAAGCCTAAGCATCAAAAGACTCTTCTATTCATATGGCCTTCAGCCAGAGACCAGCTGCTACTCAGCTATCAGAACTTTTTCTACCTAGACACTCCTTAACAGTTAACTTCATTTAAAAACTTTCCTAAGAAACTTCTTTAAAAAAAGCCAAAGAAGAATTTACTATAATTGTTGTGCCGGATTGCTTGCCAGATATATACAATAAATTGTCTCCCATTGTCAAGTGGGCCAAATTGTTTAATAACTAATTTCTAAACAAATAATTTTCCGTGCCATTTACTTGCAGTATGCTGATGCATATAATTTATTGCCTAATGTACTTTTTGGGAAATTTTTCTCTTTTTATGACCAAGAACAAAAAGTGAAGGGATGTTAGATCTTCAGCCCCACGGTGTGAGGCACAAGGAATCTTCAGCCCCACGGTGTGAGGCCCTTTAACTTAGCTGCTTGCCAGTGTCTTATCTGGCTGGGATAACAAGGGCCCCTGCAACATGTACCCATATAGCCTATGCTAAAATTAGCAAGTATAAAAGGAAACATTTTTGTATGGCTGGGGCCCAGATCTTAGAAGGAGGGAATTCTCTCCTGCTTGGTGCCCACTAGTGTGATAATAATAAAACCTATATTCACTTGACCCTGGAGTGTTGTTTGGTGCTTTCTGGCCTGGCAAAATAGTTTTTCATAACACTATGATCACAAAAAATATACAACTAAATATTTGCTAATCTATGCAGATGCAGACCTGATGCATGGACAGAGCTTCCACAACCCAGGATAAAATGGCAGAACCCAAATAGGAGACAATACTCTCATGAAGGAAACCCATAGTGAGGCAAAAATGCACTATTGGTAAAAGATATGTAAGGTGTGGAACTTTTCTTTGAGGGGTTGGAGGGGAATTCTGCCTAATACCCAGTATCCCAACTCTACAATCCAGATAGCAGAGATGGGTCACTGGAGCCCTTCCCTGAGGACTAGAAGGAAGAGAGCATAGGAAAGCTGAGGAAAAAGTAAATACAAAGAACCAACCCTTAAGATACTTGAAAGCAGACCCACTTGCCCTGGGACCTAAAGTAACATAGGTCTGAAAACCACCTGACCCATAGTTTATGGAATCCCAGATACCACCCTTACAGTGTTGGCCTCAAAGGCAAGAAGTACTAGGGAATAATCTGAGGTCAGGACCACCAGTAGGTGCTATCCTCTTGCAACATTGTTCATAACAGAAAGGGTAAATGCCAACTTGAAAGCTACCATTCACACTTCACAGACCCTGACAATGAATACCTGATGAGAGTTCTACCTACTCACCCTCAAGAAGCCAAAAAACCTGAGGGCAGGAGATGGACAAATTCCTACAACTCTACAATCACCCAAAGCTAGATAAAGAAGAAATAGAACACCTAAACAGACCAATTACAATTAGCGAAATTGAAATGGTAATCAAAAACCTTCCCAAAAACAAAAGCCCAGGACCTGATGAATTTACAAATGAATTCTACCAAACATTCAGAGACGAATTAGTGCCTATCCTTCACAAACTCTTCCAAAAAAATTGAGAAGGAAGGGACAATACCAAACACGTTCTATGAAGCCAACATTACACTAATACCAAAACTGAACAAGGACAACACAAAAAAAGAAAACTACAGGCCAAACTCCCTAATGAACACTGATGCAAAAATCCTCAATAAAATTTTAGCTATCAGAATCCAACAATGTATCCATAAGATAATTCACCACAACCAAGTAGGATTCATTCCAGGGACACAAGGATGGTTTAACATCCGAAAATCAATCAACGTTATCCAACACATCAACAAAAAGAAATATAAAAACCATATGATAATATCAATAGATGCTGAGAAAGCTTTCGACAAAGTGCAACACCCATTCATGATAAAAGCCCTTGAAATTCTTGGGATACAAGGAACATACCTCAACATCATAAAGGCCATCTATGACAAGCCAACAGCCAGTATCATTCTCAATGGTGAAAAGCTGAAAGCAATTCCATTAAGATCTGGAACAAGACAAGGATGTCCACTCTCACCACTGCTTTTCAATATAATACTGGAAGTCCTAGCCAGAGCAATAAGACAAGAGAAAGACATCCAAGGAATCCAAATAGGAAAAGAAGAAGTCAAACTATCACTATTTGCAGATGATATGATAATATACATAGAGAACCCCAAAAACTCCACAGAAAAACTAATTCAACTCATCAATCAGTTCAGTAAAGTGGCAAGATACAAAATCAACACGCAAAAGTCAGTAGCCTTCCTATATACAAACAATAAATCTGAAGAAGAAGAAATCAAAAAAAACATCCCTTTTTTTATTGAAACAAAAAAAATCAAATATTTGGGAATAAATCTAACAAAAGAGGTAAAGGACCTATACAAAGAAAACTATAAAACACTGTTAAAAGAAATAGAAGAAGACACAAAGAAATGGAAAGACATCCCCTGCTCATGGATTGGAAGAATAAACATTATTAAAATGGCCATCCTTTCAAAAGCAATATACAGATTCAATGCTATTCCAATCAAAATTTCAATGTTATTCTTCAAAGAAATAGAACAATTATTGATGAAATTCATATGGAATCACAGAAAACCCTGAATAGCCAAAGCTCTCCTGAAAAAAAAAGAAGGGAATGGAGGCATCACACTCCCAGACTTCAAACTCTACTACAAAGCCATAATCATCAAAACCGCATGGTATTGGAACAAGAACAGACATACAGACCAATGGAATCGAATAGAAAATCCAGAAATAAACCCACAGATTTATGGTCAACTAATCTTTGACAAAGGAGCAAAGACTATGCATTGGAGCAAAGAAAGTTTGTTCAATAAATGGGTCGCTACATGCAAAAGAATGAAGCTTGACCACTACCTCACACCATACACAAAAATCAACTCAAAATGGATTAAAGAACTAGACATAAGACCTGAAACCATAAAATATATAGAAGGAAATATAGGCGAAACACTACGGGATTTGCACATCAAAGACATCTTTACAGACACATCACCCAAAGCAGTGATAGTGAAGGCAAAGATAAACAGCTGGGACTACATCAAATTAAAGAGCTTCTGCACAGCAAAAGAGACAATAACAAAAACAAAGAGAAACCCCACCAACTGGGAGAACATTTTTGCACCCAACACTAATGATAAAGGACTGATCACAAAAATCTGCAAAGAGCTGATGAGACTCAGCAACAACAAAAAAAATAATCCAGTCAAAAAATGGGCAGAAGAGCTAAAAAGAAACTTCTCTGAAGAGGAAATGCAAATGGCCAACAGGCATATGAATAAATGTTCAACATCACTTGTCATCAGGGAAATGCAAATCAAAACTACCATGAGATACCATCTTACACCAGTGAGAATGGCACATATTAAAAAAACTAGCAACAACAAATGTTGGCGAGGGTGTGGAGAAAAAGGAACTCTTCTGCACTGCTGGTGGGAGTGCAAACTGGTCCAACCACTGTGGAGAGCTGTGTGGAGATTTCTGGACCTACTAAACATAGAGCTTCCATATGATCCAGCAATTCTACTCCTAGGTATTTACCCAAAGGACACAGAAACATCAATTCCAAAGAACACCTGCACCCCTATGTTTATAGCAGCACTGTTTACAATAGCTAAGCTTTGGAAACAACCCAAATGCCCAAAAATAGATGACTGGATCAAGAAGATGTGGTACATATATACCATGGAATATTACTCAGCATTCAAAAAAGATAAACACATGCAATTTACAGCAACATGGGTGGAGCTGGAAGGGATCATGCTCAGCGAAATAAGCCAAAAAGAAAAAGAAAAATACCGGATGGTCTCACTCATAGCAGGAATCTAGAAAACTTAAATAAGGGACCAGGAAAACGAATAATTATAAGAAAGTGAAAATCAAAATCAACAAAAAACTACGAACCAGAGACACTTTTAAGGGGGCGGGGGTGGGAGGGGAGGGATTGGGGTCAGAATGGGGGGGCTGCAATTGTATGGGGAATATAAAAATAAAATTTATTATTAAAAAAAATAAATAAATAAAATATATAACTCAAAAAAAAAAAAAATACCTGAGGGCAGAGAAACAACAATCAAGAAGGAACACCCCTAGCCGAAAACCAAAAACAGTCCCTGATACCAACAACTTGCCTGCTAGAAAGCAAGTTATTCCCCTATAGCCAGACAGCACCCAGACCTCCCAAAGCATAGACAGCTAGCAAGTAGATTCTGCCATGTGATGCTCTCCTCTATCAACACACAGCCAGAGTCCACACCCTTTGGACCCACATATGTGTTCCACCCCGGAAGTCCACTGCACGCTCCGTAGGCCTGCTACCAGATCCAAGCTATCCCCTCTGCAAGGATCAGACTGTATCTATTGCAAGGCCCATTGCAAGGTACCAGCCATGCCTACATGGCCAAAAACACCCCCAAGGCACACCATGCTCCCATACTCACTGTGCCCACAAAGTATTCTGTGTATGGACTCAGCTGCGCCTGAGAGAAAGCAGCTGCCACTAGGATACAGCCACTGGACCACATTAGAGTGTACTACAGCTACCACCAGCAGCATCAGAGCTATATTGTTACACCTCCTGTAGCCTAGCTAGCTAGCTGAGGGCCATGTCTCTAAAAGATAACCAACCTCATGACTCAACAGGTTATTTCTGGTATGGCAGTGCACACTTCTGCTGAGCTAATGAATACCAACATGACAGGCAATCTGGGCACACCAGCACACATCCTGCAGCAACTCCAGGTAGCCACACATGAAAGCTGAATCCATAACAGATTTAGTACACCTTAGTCTGGGACTGAGTCAACCCAAGTAAAAAACCACTGCCTGGCAGATTTGACAGTCTTACCCATAAAGCTTCTCCAACATAGACAGCAAGTAGATGAAGCTCAAAAAGGGGGCACATCTTAAATGACTACCTCAAGACACTGGGCAGGGGGGTGGTGCCATGTGTTGAAGATACAAGGTGGCTTAATAGACAGGCACACATGGTGAGGAACTGAGATCTCCAGTCAATAGCCATGTGAATCTGCCTTCATATAAAAAGATCCTCCATCATCAGTCAAGTTTTCAGATGGCTGCAATATAACAATGGTTTAACAGTAATCTCATGAGAGATCATGAGCCAGAATTAGCCATTTTAAATGCACCCAAGTTCCTGACTTGAGAGATAATATGCATTTGTTGTTTTAACCCACTAAGTTTTGTGTTCATTTATAACTAAATCACTAGGACGCTGTCATAAGAAATCTTTTTTGGATTTCAGTTACTCACTAGCAAACATAGTACCAGAAATGCATACTTACCTCCAGCATTTAACTAATTATCTTTGAATGCAGCAATTTTGCTCTTGATATCAGACTTTCTCACAGTTAAATTATATTAGACATTTGAAGGTAAGGAATAGCCTGCCTTGACTCTCAAAATTAATCCTCTGATGCAGGATTTGGCTGCTGCTTATAAAACACTGCATTTCCCTGGCTTGAAGATTGATAGAAAACTCATAGACACTTACTCCATTTGTATGGACCTAGTAATTTTCATGTGAGATTTTGCCTCCACACATGTGAATACCTCTTACCCAAGAGCAACAGTCAATAATTGGAAGCAACAGAGAGGTAGGAACTGGGGACACTAATTTCTTGCAGTAATATTGCTAAGTTCTGACTTATATTTATTTCTATTTTTCTCTTTAATTACAGATACCTTGACCTCAGACTTAAGGTGATTTTGGACAGCATAAATGTATGCTTTATTCCATGATTTTGAAATGAAATTTGACAATCAGAAGTATAAAAAATAGTCTAAGCTTCTTGAAAACACTTGAAAGAGAAAGGAAAGGTTCCTCTTTTTCCCTGAATATCTCTAACCTATTGATGGGGAAGAAAAACTTGTGCAGAAAGAATGCTAATTTCAAGAATGCAAATTTCAAGAATGTTCATACAAAATTTAAAGCAGGATTTATCTATTTTATCTGTCTTAATCTTCCTAGTGGTAATTGGAGATTTACCCTCTTCAAACTTTCTTACCTTTCCAGTTTTATAAAAGGAAGTACTGTATTTTACTTACTTCCACAATGTTATAGAAAAACTAGGGCTAAACCTAAGAAACAAGCCCTATTATATCTGAATTAAACCAATGCATATCATGTCTTACATACCCTGGTTGGACTGAGTACATAGACAAAGGGAATGGGGTGAAGGAGAAAATACTGAAACTTTCCTGTCACCATCATTAAAGTTATAAAATTAGTCCCAAACCCTGCTCAGAGAAAATACAAAAATCTTCACATTTTTAGCCAGTAAACCTGCCATAAACTAATCTCCATTTTCCCTTCTGAAAAATACATATTTCGAGTGATAAAAAGTGATGCACTTTGACATCATAAAAGATGTGGTATAAAAATCCTTTTGGCTAATCAACAAGGCTGAAATATTAACCCTATTTTTACATCAGCAGTTCTCAACTCCAATCAGTCTTTAGATCCATCTAAACAACTTTGTACAGAGCACCAGTGTCAAAGTTCCATCTCAGACCAAATAGAAATTTCATGGGGTGTGGGCATGGGTAGAAGAAAGGTAGAGATATAAACCAGTAATTAAAATAATCTCAAGTGATTATACTGTGCATGCAGGAATAAAGAGCACGGGCCAAGACATCTCTGCACCTCCAATCCCTTATCTATCAATTTATACTGAGACTTCCCGATAGGGTGAGATGGAAGGGAGTGCATTGTTCAAGGACTTTTTCTATCACACCAGGCAGAGGGAAAGAGGAAAATACTTGTTTTTTTTATTTTTTTTATTTTTTATTTTTTAAATAATAAATTTTAACTTTATATTCCCCCATACAATTGCAAACGCCCCATTCTGACCCCAATCCTTCCCCTCCCGCCCCCCACCACCCAAAAATTGTCTCTGGTTCATAGTTTTTTGTTGATTTTGATTTTCACTTTCTTATATTCATTTTCCTGGTCCCTTATTTAAGTTTTCTAGATTCCTGCTATGAGTGAGACCATCCGGTATTTTTCTTTTTCTTTCTGGCTTATTTCGCAGAGCATGATCCCTTCCAGCGCCATCCATGTTGCTGCAAATTGCATGTGTTTATCTTTTTTGAATGCTGAGTAATATTCCATGGTATATATGTACCACATCTTCTTGATCCAGTCATCTATTTTTGGGCATTTGGGTTGTTTCCAAAGCTTAGCTATTGTAAACAGTGCTGCTATAAACATAGGGGTGCAGGTGTTCTTTGGAATTGATGTTTCTGTGTCCTTTGGGTAAATACCTAGGAGTGGATCATATGGAAGCTCTATGTTTAGTAGGTCCAGAAATCTCCACACAGCTCTCCATAGTGGTTGGGCCAGTTTGCACTCCCACCAACAGTGCAGAAGAGTTCCTTTTTCTCCACACCCTCGCCAACATTTGTTGTTGCTAGTTTTTTTAATATGTGCCATTCTCACTGGTGTGAGATGGTATCTCATGGTAGTTTTGATTTGCATTTCCCTGATGACAAGTGATGTTGAACATTTTTTCATGTGTCTGTTGGCCATTTGCATTTCCTCTTCAGAGAAGTTTCTTTTTAGCTCTTCTGCCCATTTTTTGACTGGATTATTTTTTTTGTTGTTGCTGAGTCTCATCAGCTCTTTGCAGATTTTTGTGATCAGTCCTTTATCATTAGTGTTGGGTGCAAAAATGTTCTCCCAGTTGGTGGGGTTTCTCTTTATTTTTGTTATTGTCTCTTTTGCTGTGCAGAAGCTCTTTAATTTGATGTAGTCCCAGCTGTTTATCTTTGCCTTCACTATCACTGCTTTGGGTGATGTGTCTGTAAAGATGTCTTTGATGTGCAAATCCCGTAGTGTTTCGCCTATATTTCCTTCTATGTATTTTATGGTTTCAGGTCTTATGTCTAGTTCTTTAATCCATTTTGAGTTGATTTTTGTGTATGGTGTGAGGTAGTGGTCAAGCTTCATTCTTTTGCATGTAGCGACCCAGTTTTCCCAGCACCATTTATTGAACAAACTTTCTTTGCTCCAATGCATAGTCTTTGCTCCTTTGTCAAATATTAGTTGACCATAAATCTGTGGCTTTATTTCTGGATTTTCTATTCGATTCCATTGGTCTGTATGTCTGTTCTTGTTCCAATACCATGCAGTTTTGATGACTATGGCTTTGTAGTAGAGTTTGAAGTCTGGGAGTGTGATGCCTCCATTCCCTTCTTTTTTTTTCAGGAGAGCTTTGGCTATTCGGGGTTTTTTATGATTCCATATGAATTTCATCAATAATTGTTCTATTTCTTTGAAGAATGACGTTGAAATTTTCATTGGAATAGCATTGAATCTGTATATTGCTTTTGGAAGGATGGCCATTTTAATAATGTTTATTCTTCCAATCCATTAGCAGGGGATGTTTTTCCATTTCTTTGTGTCTTCTTCAACTTCTTTTAACAGTGTTTTATAGTTTTCTTTGTATAGGTCCTTTACTTCTTTTGTTAGATTTATTCCCAAATATTTGATTTTTTTTGTTTCGATAACAAAAGGGATGGTTTTTTTGATTTCTTCTTCTTCAGATTTATTGTTTGTGTATAGGAAGGCTACTGACTTTTGCGTGTTGATTTTGTATCCTGCCACTTTACTGAACTGATTGATGAGTTGAATTAGTTTTTCTGTGGAGTTTTTGGGATTGTCTATGTATAATATCATATCATCTGCAAATAGTGATAGTTTGACTTCTTCTTTTCCTATTTGGATTCCTTGGATGTCTTTCTCTTGTCTTATTGCCCTGGCTAGGACTTCCAGTATTATATTGAAAAGCAGTGGTGAGAGTGGACATCCTTGTCTTGTTCCAGATCTTAATGGAATTGCTTTCAGCTTTTCACCATTGAGAATGATACTGGCTGTTGGCTTGTCATAGATGGCCTTTATGATGTTGAGGTATGTTCCTTGTATCCCAAGAATTTCAAGGGCTTTTATCTTGAATGGGTGTTGCACTTTGTCGAAAGCTTTCTCAGCATCTATTGATATTATCATATGGTTTTTATATTTCTTTTTGTTGATGTGCTGGATAACGTTGATTGATTTTCGGATGTTGAACCATCCTTGTGTCCCTGGAATGAATCTGACTTGGTCGTGGTGAATTATCTTATGGATACATTGCTGGATTCCGATAGCTAAAATTTTATTGAGGATTTTTGCATCAGTGTTCATTAGGGAGATTGGCCTGTAGTTTTCCTTTTATGTGCTGTCCTTATTCGGTTTTGGTATTAGTGTAATATTGGCTTCATAGAACGTGTTTGGTATTGTCCCTTCCTTCTCAATTTTTTGGAAGAGTTTGTGAAGGATAGGCACTAATTTGTCTCTGAATGTTTGGTAGAATTCATTTGTAAATCCATCAGGTCCTGGGCTTTTGTTTTTGGGGAGGTTTTTGATTACCATTTCAATTTCGCTAATTGTAATTGGTCTGTTTAGGTGTTCTATTTCTTCTTTATCTAGCTTTGGGTGATTGTAGAGTTGTAGGAATTTGTCCATCTCCTCTAGATTGTTAAACTTGTTTCCATATAACTGTTCATAGTAGTTACTGATTATTCTTTTGATTTCTGCTGTGTCCGTTGTGATTTCTCCTCTTTCAATGATGATCCTGTGTATTTGTGCTTTCTCCCTTTTTTCCTTTGTGAGCCTGGCTAGGGGTTTGTCTATTTTATTGATTTTTTCAAAGAACCAGCTCTTGGTTTCATTGATCTTTTGGATTGTTTTTTTAGTTTCAATTTCATTTATTTCTGCTTTGGTTTTTATTATTTCTTTTCTTCTACTGGTTTTGGGTTTTTTTTGTTGTTCTTTTTCTAGATCTTTGAGCTTGGAGATTAGGTTGTTTCTTTGAGTTCTTTCTTGTTTCTTGATGTGAGCTTCTATTGCTATATATTTTCCTCTTATTACTGCTTTTGCTGCATCCCATACATTTAGGATATTGGTGTCCTCCTTGTCGTTCAATTCAAAGAATTTTTTAATTTCTTCTTTGATCTCCTCGTTAGTCCAGTGGTCTTCCAGTAGTGTGGTTTTTAATCTCCATGAGGTAGGATAGTTCCTTGCCTTCTTTTTATGGTTTATTTCTAGTTTGATGCCTTCGTGGTCAGAAAAGATGGTAGGTATGATTTCAATCTTGGTGTATCTGTTGATGTTTGTCTTGTGCCCCAGTATGTGATCGATCCTGGAGAATGATCCGTGTGCGCTTGAGAAAAATGTGTACTCCGTTTTTTTTGGGTTTAGTGTTCTATACATGTCTGTTAAGCCCAATTGCTCTAGGTCCTTATTTAGAGCTTTTGTTTCTTTACTTATTTTTTGTCTTGTTGATCTATCCATTGTTGATAGTGGTGTGTTGAAGTCTCCCACTACGTATGTGTTTTCTCTGATGTCTGTTTTCAGAGAGGACAACAGTTGTCTAATATATTTTGGTGCTCCTTCGTTTGGTGAGTATATGTTAATGAGTGTTATTTCTTCTTGAATTATTGTCCCCTTGATCATAATGTAGTGACCATTGGGGTCTATTTTTATCTTTTTGAGTTTGAAGTCTGTTTTATCTGATATAAGTATAGCTGTTCCTGCTTTCTTTTTTGGTCCATTTGCTTGTAGGATTGTTTTCCATCCTTTAACTTTGAGCCTATTTTTATCTTTTGTAGCTAAATGTGTTTCCTGGAGACAGCAAAAGGTTGGGTTTTGTTTCTTAATCCCGGCTGCAACTCTGTGTCTTTTTATTGAAGAGTTTAGTCCATTTACATTTAGAGTTAATATTGATATGTTAGCATCTGTATTTGCCATTGTGATTGTCTTTCCTTTGATTTTATTTATTTATTCTTTTAATAACTTTTTTTTTTTTTGGCCTTCTTTCATTGTTATTCGTCCCTCTGAGGTTCTGGCTTTAGGACTCCTTGTAGAATTTTTTGGAGTGGGGGTTTAGATGTAATGAAATTCCGGAGTTAATGTTTGTCTGGGAAGGTCCATATTCTTTCTTCAAAGAGGAAGGAGAGCTTTGCGGGATAGAGTATTCTTGGTTGGCATCTGTTTTCTTGGAGTCTGTTGACTATGTCCCTCCACTCTCTCCTTGCCCGTAGTGTTTCTTCGGAGAAGTCTGATGTCAGCCTGATTGGCTTTCCTTTGAATAGTATCTGTTTCTTCCCTCTTGTCAGCTTCATTATTTTTTCCTTGTCCTGGATTCTTGGGAGCTTTACTATTATGTGTCTTGCTGTGTTTTTCCTTTCGTCGTGGAAGTTTGGTGTTTTTCTTGCTTCTTGTATATCAATTTTCAGCTCCTTCTTCGCATTTGGGAAGTTCTCTTCAATTATATCCATGAATATTTTCTCTGTTCCTACATCTCTCTCCTCTCCTTCTGGTATTCCTATAACTCTTATATTTCCTTTCCTCATGGAGTCAGATAGTTCCCAAAGTCTTTCTTCGTTCTTTTTCCTTCGTACTTCTCTTTTCTTTTCTGTTTTGGTTCTTTTTATTTCTGGGTCTTCAAGAGTACTTATTCGTTCTTCCATTTCATCTATTCTGCTTTCATTGCTTTTCCCAGAATTCTTTAGTTCTTCCATTAATTCTCTGTTCTCATGCATTTCTTTTACTTCCCTCTTTAGGGACTCAATTTCATTCTTCTGATCGTTGATTATTTTTCCCTTATCATTGTTTTCCTTTATAAGTTCTGTCAGTTTTTTAATCACGGCAATTATAATTCTCTTTCTGGAAGGCTCAAAAGTTCTTCCAGGTTACTGTCGTTGCAATCTGGGGGCTGGTTTTCTTTTTGTGGTGTGCTTTTTCCCTGGGGAGTAGCTAGGTTGCGTGTGGTTCTTCTCCTCCCTACTGTCTGTTTTCTAATTTGCCGTATGCGTTGGGACACTGTGTTGTTGGGACTGGCCGGCATCTTGGGTGAGCTTCTCCGCTCCCCTCTGGTTCCTCCAGGAGTCATCTGTCAGTTTCAGGCAGTCTTTACTGGAGAAAGGTCCCTGTTCTAAAATGCCGATGTGGGGACACACTCCCCTGTGCGCCTGGTCTGCCCCGGCGGTGGGTTCCTGCTCCCCCTCTGGGGTTGGACTGCAGGCCAGAGGGGGTCTGGCGTGGGCAAACTTCCCCCGCTCACCTCTGGCTCCTGAGGAAGCCTTCTGCAGGTAGTCTTTGCTGAAGAAATATCCCTGTTCTAAAATGGTGATGTGGGACACACTCCCTGCGCGTCCGGTCTCAGGCACACTCTTCTGCGCGCCTGGTCTGCCCCGGCTGTGGGTGCTCGCTCCCCCTGTGGGCTCAGACTACTGGTCGGAAGGGGCCCGGCGTGGGCTAACTCCCCAGCTGGCCACTGGCTCCTCCAGGAGCCTCTGCTGGTTTCAAGTCGCTAGGTGGCGCCAGAGATCTCTCCTAGAGCCCTTGGGGAGCTGATTATCCACCCCATGGGACAGGGAACAGAGCGGGGATGGTAGGGTACACCTCAACGGCTTTGGGGTGCTGTGTCTGCCTTGTGCCCCACCGTCGTGGGGAACGCACGCCCCTAATTTCGTGCCCCGGGTCTCAGTTCCAAAGCCCTCAGTTCCAGGACGCGGGCTGTAGCCCAGTTCAGTGGCGCGGGAATGGCGCCTTTTGAATCCCGCTCCCGTGCCTGGGTGCCTGGTTCCTGCTCACACAGTGAGGGCCTCAGCGCGTCTCCCCGCAAGCCTAGGCCGCAGGCGCGGGGACCTGGGCAGCTGTGATCCGATCCGGATCCGCGTTTGCTTTTCAACCGCACTGCTTTTTCAACTGCACTGCTTTTCTGCGCGATCCCGTTTCCGATCCGCGCCGCTTTTTCGCGCAATCCTGATCCCGATCCGCGTCTCTTTTTCCAGCGTGCCGCTTCCCCCCCCCCCCCCCAAGCTTACCGGGCGGCCCAGGGCTGTGCGCTGGTGCTGGCCTCCTCCTAGGGGGCGGGGTCTCTCTTTAATGGCGCCCGGAGCTCACCTCCACGGCGGATCCTGCAGATTTCTCCACAGCTCCCATTCACAGGGTGTGGTGGCTGCAATAGTTCCTTTCCACTCACAGTCCCACTTGCTGCATAGCTTGTTCTTGTTGGTCGTTTTAGTGTGTTGTTTTCCTCCTCTCTGCTGGTCGGAGAGTGCCGACTCTGTGGGTGGGGGAGGGGAGCAGGGTTCTGCGCTTTCCTCCCTTCTGGTCCTCTTTTATGGCAACTTTCTTCTTAGGGCAGTTTGCTGGAGTCACCGTTTATCTTCCCTGTCCCAGTTCTCACTGGGACCTGCCGCTTTTCCTCCCTATTCACTTTTTTTAATGGGAGATCTTACTCGCAGCGTCTCCTCGCCGCCATGTTGCTCTGCCCCCCCTACTGCCTTAATTCATTCTTTTTTAAAAAGATTTATTTATTTATGCATACAAGAACTGGGGTACAGGTCAGAGGTGCGGGGGGTGGGAGGATTCACTAGAGACAGAGTGGGGAACAGAGCAAGCAGATTGACTGAAGTACACTGCTGAAGGGAGCAGAGGGCGACTCAGGAGCGGTCTGCTGCACCATGTGGGTATCTCCCTGGCCGGTGATCAAACTTGTGCTGCAGTGGCTGCGAACAGTTCCATAGGTTGCGTCTTAACCCCTTGCGCTACCAGGGAGACCCCTAATTAATTCTTAAGACTTGGAAAATTCTGTTATAATTTATTTGATTAAGGTTTCTGCTCTCTTTTCTGACTCTTCACTACTTGCAATCCCAATAATTCTTACTTTTCTTCTAATTAAATTTGATATTTCTCATGTAGCTTCCTCATTTTTATTTTATGTTTATTCTTTTTCTAAATGCGTGATTTGTTCATTTGAGTTTTTGATATCTGAAATTCTTTCAGTTTAATTCTATTTAAAGATTTCTAAATCTGTTTATCATTCACAGTCTCTTTTGTGATATTTTTATATATTCTGTCTCTTTGGTGAACAAGTTCCTGGAACCCCTTTCTAAGATTTTGCATCTGCCTATCTGCCTTTGATTTACCGTCCAGTAGAATATATATTGAACTTTTAAGTATTATTTTAAAATTTTCACCTGATAGGTTCTCGGTCTTTGTATCCTTTATATTGTTACAAGAACTTTTGTTCTTCTCATTTGCTTTCCAATCATGTGTTCAGATGCTCCTTTTTTCTTTGACAGGAGATAGTAACAGGAAGGGAGTCTGGGTCTTTAATACTAATTTCTCAGTTTGAGGAGTGAAGTTAGTCATGTCTACCTCTTCTTCTTTCATTCCACAGCAAGTTGTACTCTGTGATTAGGTTTTAACATTCCACTGTCCCACTCTGTTGCTCATTTCTGCTGTTTCATTATCTATGAAGCTTGTGTCTCCTGGTGAGAGTAGCTATGTTTATACCACTAGGCTCAAGAACCCAGGACTAATTTGCACTTGGCCAGGAGGTTACTTTGTCCAAAAGTGTGGTGTGTGAGCATGTACCAACTTGTCACTATAGCCACCAACATTGGCTGTGCCACTTCTGCAGGGCTGCAACATCCATGAGGCATTTGTTTACTTTCCCAATAATTACATGAGTTTTCACAAGCCCTTCTCTCTGCTGTTGAACTTTCTATGGAGTCTGGCCTAACTCATTCTGGCTTCTCTTTTATCTCTTCTAGGTGGGAGGAGATGAGGGGGCTTTCCATGTCCATGCCAATTCCACCTCCAGGTTTCCAATCTCTCAGCTCTGCGTCACAAGTTCCCTTTGCCCCATGTTGGGAAATACCCATTCACAAGTTAGCAGAGTTCTTCCAGGGAATTTAAAAATGCCTGGGCTGCCCTAATTGTTTCTTGGGTGCTTGACGCCAAGCCCAGTCATGCTGTCCTTCATTTGCTCCTATTACTTTACCTCAGTAGCCATTAACCTCAGACATCTCTGAAAAAAAAATTCTGAGGCTCAATAGATAGCACAGATTGTCTGGATCTTCTTATGAGCAGATATTATCTCTATACTGAGTGGATCTCCACTACTGGTAACTTCTTGCTTCAGTTCATCCACAGTGATCTTGTCCATCAAGTACCAGATAGGTTTTTTTTCCCAAGATTTATTTATTTATACAAGAGCTGGAGTCCAGGCCAGAGATGAGGGAGGGTGAGAGGATTCACCAGAGACAGAGTGAGGGCAGAACAGGCAGCGGAACCGAAAGCACTGCTGAGGGGAGCAGCGGGCAAGGCAAGAGAGGTTTGCCACGCCATGTGGGTATGTCTGTAGCTGACTGGGAATCAAACCTGCAGAGGCTGTGGACAGCTTCACAGCACAGCACTCAACCCACTGCACCACCGGGGTGCCCTTGTTTTTTATTTTTTAAGATTTATTTTTATTTTTTAAGTTCATTTATTTATGCATACAAGAACTTTGGTACAGCCAGAGGTGTGAGGGAGTGAGAGGATTCACCACAGAGTGGTGAACAGAACAGCCAGATTGACTGAACTACACTACTGAGGTGAGCAGCAGGCTAGACAGGAAAGGTCTGCTGTGCCATGTGGGTAGCTCCTTGGCCTGCCAGGGATCAAACTCATGCTGCAGAGGCTGCAGATAGCTTCACAGTGCTGTGCTTAACAACTTGTGCCACCAGGAAATCCCAAGATTTATTTTTATTTATTGATTCATAGAACTGGAATGTAGCTCAGAGTTACAGAGGACTCACCAGAGAGACAGAATGGGGATCACGCTCTGATCATCTAGGATATGCCACTGAAACTTCACCACCATTAGATCAAGGAAGCCCAAGTACTAGATCTTGATACTGAATTCTATGCAGGTGAAACATAGTAAACCCTGGGGGATGAAGTGGTTGTTGGGTCTCCATCTGCATACTTATGATTGCAGGACATATCTCAATAAGAGACACATGGGGAGAAATTAGAATACTGGACTCAGACATAGAAAATATTTAAAGACCAACATGAGGATAGATGCTGCCTGTCCCACCCCAGATAGCACTTTCTGAATAGAGACTAAGTTCCAGTCTGAAGGCATACATGAAAAGCTGGAGGCATCTCCATAAACATCCCTGCTCATCAGTGGTGTAAGTGCCCAAAGTTGCATCAGCATTTAACTATCAAAAGCCCTGCACTTAATTAACTTCACCAAGTACCAGTAGCTTAGCTGCCAACATCCCCAGCTATTTAATTGCCAAAGCTCACAAGTTTAACTCTACAAACCTCAGAAACTTAAATACAAAAAAAAAAAAAAAAACAACAGAAAAACAAACAAACAAAAAATCCATGTAGTTTTTACTGCCAGAAAAACCAGCAGTTTATCTGCAAAGTACCAGCCACATACCCATTTCTCATCATCCACACAGGATACCAAGGGATGGAGCTCCAATTTTTACTATCTAGATGATGTCAGGGTAGAATCTGAAAAACTAATCCTTATGATATCAAATTGGGTATTAGCCACACACTGGTTCAAAGATGAAATCTTCTCTGTTCCTCTTACAATTTCTCCATTTTCAATTTTTGTCACCATTTCTATGGTGATGAAAGTCAGATGTCTGTATGCTGGGGTGAGGCCTCAGAAGATAGTTTTCTCTGAGATTTCAGTATGTTCAAAGTAAATAGTTGTCAGTCACAACCCATTGGTCATTTATATCTGCAGTGGCAAATTCTGCCTTCGAGAAAATAGTTATTCCAATGCAAAAGAAGAAAAAAAATCTCAAGAATATTTATGGGCCTCCCCTGGTGGCGCAGGCGGTTGAGTGCAGTGCTGTGAAGCTATCCCCAGACTCTGCAGCACTGGTTCAATACCAGCTGGCCGGCAGGGGTCCAACATGGCAGGGAAGACCTCTCCTGTGATGCCCGCTGCTCCCCTCAGCAGTGCAGTCTGCCTGTTCTGTTCCCCGCTCTGTCTCTGAATCCTCTCACACTCCCACACATCTGGCCTATACCCTGGTTCTTGTATAAATAAATAAATAAATCTTAAAAAAAAAAGAATATTTAAGAGAGACTACTACTAAAATCATTTCTCTCTGCCTTCACCCCAATTCTATCAAATAGAATATCAAAGTGCATTTGTAAGTGAAATCTAATTCCAATCTATCTGATCTGTTTTGTTGTTGTTGTTGTTTTTTAAATCTAAACTCAGGACAGCATAACCAAGTAGATAGCTGTTGGCTTTGTTGGAACTTTTCATAACTGATCTTAGATTGAGCTCTCAACATTTCGCCTTTCTAAACCTCAAGGGTCACACCATTGGGTGGTCTCACCAGACTGCACCTACAGAATTTGTAGCTTTAGATATATTTCTTCTTCTCAAATTTTCCAAGATTTTTCTTTGTGAAATATCCAGGTCTTTCCATGGAGGCGGGACTCCTTACTTTTCTGGGAGGTCTCTGCAACATGAAAGGCAAGGTGGCAAGTTTTTTCTTCTTGGCACTGGTCAATCTCAACTCCCCTAATATTTCAACTGTGGCAAGTCTATCAAATCCTGGATGATGAAATCAAATTCCCTATTCCCTAAAGAGAAATAAAGAAAATTCCTTATTGAAATTATGCAAAGATAGACAGGTTGACCTCAATAATAAGAATACACATTGCCATTGTTTAAAATTATGATGGTATCAGGGAGAGAGAAAATGCAAACTCAATTTAGTTCTGATCATAAATGGGAAATTTTGATTGCTGCAGATCATGATCACTTCAAAGAAAAAAAAATCCTTGAATTAAAAGAAACATAAAAAATCAGTAACTGATTTTGTTAACAATATCATATTAATTTAATTCATTCTATGTAGAAAACTCTCAATCTTGAGTTCATCAATGAACATGTATCTTAAAATATTTTTAGGGCCTTCCCTGGTGGCGCAGTGGTTGAGCACTGGGCTGTGAAACTGCCCACAGCCTCCTCAGTGCCATTTCGATTCCCGGCCAGTGAGGGTCCCACATGGTGCGCAGACCTCTCCTGCCATGCCGCTGCTCCCCTCAGCAGTCTACATCATCAGTCTGCCTGTTCTGCTCCCCGCTCTGGCTCTGGTGAATCCTCTCACCCTCCCGCGCTTCTGACTACCCAGTGGTTGTATAAATAAATTAATTAAATAAAAAATATTTTTAAAGTCATTCTCCTGCTAATTTCCCCAGAAACAATTTCTGCAAAAGCTAAAGAGCTCTGAATAAGCAAAATTAAAGATTTAATAATAACAGAGTTTATGAAGAAATTTGTTCAACATTATAACTTACAACATTCTAGAACAACCAAAAGTAACAACCAATATTATATCAGAATATATCAGACACAAGGAATCTCACATAACAATGTTTAGGAAGCCATTATTGATATTCATGTATAGGATAACATGAAACTTTTTCTCAAGCAACAATGCTTCCCATTAACTTCCAATTTACCAGATAAATACCCAGTATGTTGAATTTGTCTAACGTCATTCCCATAAGGAAATGGGAAGATTTTCTGGAGTAAGTATCTCAGGAGCTCTACTTAGGTTCCTTAAAATCTCCTGTGATAAAACAAACAAAATGAATTTTTTGAATTTTTTCCTATTTTAGATTTCTGGTATGTTTTATTACAAGTATTAGAGAAGACTCCTTTTAATTACCAGGCAGTGATAATTTAAGATATCAACATTTCCAACTAGACTTGACATCACAATGTTAACAGAATTAGACCCTTCCAATCTTTCCATTCCAAAAGTAAACATTTTCCTCAACCAAATTTTAACTTAATATTTCAGTTCCATAATTATTCCAGTTAATAATTTTACCTTCACAAATTTTCAGTTTCCTAACTTTTTCTGACAATTGGGCTTGGATATTCTGTTCTGTCAGGTCTAAATCACAAGTTCTAAAAGGATTTAATGATTTATCTGGAGGCATAAAAATCCTAAAGAAAACAAATTTATTAGTTACAGCTAAAATGTCCTGAATATGATGTATGAAATGTTTTATCCTATATACTTGTTCTATGTCTGTTCCAGTGCTTAAGTTTGAAGCTTGGAATTGTTTTCCAAAGACAATTTCAAAGGGCTTATATGCAGTCCATTTCTAGGATACTTATAATTCCCAGTGGCTTTGGACAATTGAGTAAAATCTCTTGCTAATCTTCAAAAGGGCATTTGCCTCAATATTGAACCACAATAGCGTTAGCATATGAATCAATCTTAGGGTTATTCTTGACTCATAAACAGCAACCTTGGGTGATTTGATGATCCACTTTGTGCAAACTAGTGCCTTTTAAAATGCACATAAACTCTATTTTTTAAATAGTATTTCTTTTTGCATGGAAGAATAAGCGTGCAAGCCAGGGGTGCAGGGTGTGAGAAGATTTATCAGAGACAAAGAGCAGAACAGGTGGATTTACTGAAATACACTGCTAAAGGCAGTAGTGGGAGAGGCAGGAGAGGTCTGCTGCACCATATGTGGACCAGCTCCCTGGCCGGGGATCAAACTCAGGCTGTAGTGGTGATTGTGATGAGACTTAAGTCCTAGACCACCAGGGAGGCCCCAACATATAGACTCTAGTAAGAATCTCCTCATAGTGATTTTTTCAATACCACATAAAATAGGGCTTCTAGAAGGAGTATCAGACCATGCAAGTTCATTCTTCAAGTGGAGCTAGGGTCAAAGTTAATAAATTCACATTCACCGACCCTTCACTCATCGAGTCAGTATACTTGGAGACAAACTGAGATAAGTCCATGAGAGGGATGAGTGTCCCCAGGAGAGCAGAATGATCAGTAGCCTCAGTCACAAATCAGTTATTCTGTTACCTTTAACATTTTTATATGTATCCTTTTGATGGACGGAACAACACCGCTATAGCTGAAACCAAAATTATATTTTCTGCAAGGTCAAGATTTCTAGTGGGTGTTCAATGTCTGTTGAGACCTTTTCATTCCATATGGCACCATATGCATATAAAACCATGAAAAAGTACTTCTAGTCAGTGTATACACTTACCCTTTTACCTTGAGAGAGTTCCAGGAATCAAGGTCAGAGTTATAAGTTCAGTCTTCTGTGCTGACATCCCTGTTAGGATGACTTTGTTTCTATGGTGATCTGAAGCATTGCCAGTGCATATGCTGTGCAATGACAATCCTGTTCCATAAAACTGTTCCCATCTGTAAACAGATGGGAACATATCCTCTGGATATGGCAGGGATTGTTTCAATAGTTTCTAGACATTATGGGTTAAGCTTCAATTCTCAAGACTCTCTGAATAGATGGGAAGCAAAACTTTATTTTGTTTTAAGATTTATTTTATTTACACAAGAACTGGGATACAAGCCAGAGGTGTGGGAGGGTGAGATGATTCACCAGAGATAGTGTGGGGAGCAGAACAGGCAGATCTAGTGAAATACACTGCTGAGGGGAGCAGCAGGCAAGACAGGAGAGGTCTGCCACTCCATGTGAGTAGCTCCCTGGCAGTCCAGGAATCAAACCCACACTGCAGAGGCTGCAGACAGATTCACAGTGATGCTC
The DNA here is from genome assembly GCF_964194135.1 of Talpa europaea. NCBI lineage: Eukaryota > Metazoa > Chordata > Mammalia > Eulipotyphla > Talpidae > Talpa > Talpa europaea. Next base: position 100,258,377 of record NC_140068.1, on the reverse strand, counting down.
TCAACTTGTTGCGCCACCAGGGAGGCCAGAAGCAAAACTTTAAAGAGCTACTGACTCACAATTGCATATTAGGATTATCTTAAAGAACCTCTTAATATTTCTCCATGTGTCCAATAGTCAACCAAATCCTACCACACTGTTTCAGCAATGTGAAAAACTTGTGTGTTGCATATGGAGTAATGGACTGACCTAAGGTAAATTTCTCATTTCATGCAGAAGGTCAAATGTGGAAGTTACAACCTGCAAACATGAAGGTCATACCATAGTAGTTCAGTCCATTTGTTTGGATAATAGCATAATAGGATGCTCTTTTTTTTTTTTTTTTTTTTTTGAGACAAATAAGTGGATTAACACTCCCAGACTCAATTCTTGTCATTTATTCACATAGATTGGAAAGGTTTCCTGGGGTCTGGCAAACAAGACTGTACTGATAGCAGCCTTCTCTTTCTTCTCTTTATTTTATCAGTCATCTTTACATTCAGGAGTACAAAACAAATGTTGGAAGTCTGAGCTTCTGAGGGCTTCATATAGAGATTTTGCTATTAGCCCAAAGTCTGCAAAACCCAGCCATTCCCAAAAAACACACTATTGCATTTAATTGCTAGGTACTTTAAAACTGAAATCCCTAGTACTTCTGAGCAAGAACAATACATATTGGAACATGACTGGTTGGATGGTCACAAAGCTGAAGAAATTTATATTTTCCCTAAGCAGGGATTGGGATTAATTTTGTAATTGTTAAAGATTGTGACAAGAAAGAATGCTTACGTTTTTTTTTTTTTTCCCCTAAATTCTACTCTTTGCCTACCTTCTCATTCCACCCAAGGCACATAAGGGATGTTGTGAATTGACCTAACTTGAGAATAATAATCGGGACTGTCTTTCTTAGATTGATCCCCATTCTTTCTATAATAGTGGAAAAGTAAGCTTCTTTTCATAATATTAGAAAGGTCAGAAAGTTTGAAAAGCTACTAATAAGAAGGATCAAAGCAGGGAGAATAGTTAAGCTTTGCCTTAGACTTTAGGTGAACATTCTTATAATTAGCACCTATGAGGACAAACTTTCTGGACAAGGTTTTCCACCCCATCAACAGATTATTTAGAGACCTTCAGGGGAAAGAAAGAAATTTTCCTTTCCTTTTCAAGTATTTTCAAGAGACTTAAAGTACTTTACAGCCTTTTCACTGTCAATTTACATTTCATTATTATGGAAATCAACTTAAATCCTCTTGTCCAAAATGACCTTTGTCTATGGTCAAGTCATCTAAAACTAAGAGAACAACAGAAGAAGTATAAAATATAAATGTGCAATAGTTCTATAAAAATTTGGTTTCCTCAATAGCTACCTATCTGTTTCTGTCCATTGCTGACTTATGTTCTTAGTAAGAGGAATTGACATTTGTGGCGGCCAACACTCACACAAATATTATTATTTCCATAAATCTAGAATAATTGTCTATGATTTATTAATTGAACCCCAAGCTAGGATAATGCAGAATTTTATAAACAACAGACAGATAATGTATCTAAGGAGCTAGGAAATAATTTTGAGAGAAAGGCAGATTATTTTTGTCTTCAAATATTTAATGTAATCAACATGCAAGAAAATCATATCAAGTACACAATTACTACATTCAAAGAAACCAATTGGGGCCTCCCCGTGGTGCAGCGGTTTAGCGCTGGGTTGCGAAGCTCCCCGCGGCCTCTGCGGTGCAGGTTCGATCCCTGGCTGCTCCCCAGCCACCGGAGGAGGGTCCCACATGGTGCGCAGACCTCTCCTGCCGCACGCTGCTCCCCTCAGCAGTGTACTTCGGTCCTTCTGCCTGCTCTGCTCCCCGCTTTGGCTCTGGTGAATTCTCTCACCATCCCGCGCTTCTGACTATACCCAGTGCATGTATAAACAAACAAACAAACAGATAAACAAATAAATAAATAAAATATGTGCCTCTTTAAAAAAAAAAAAGAAAAAAGAAACCAATTGGATAAATTCTTGATGTAAACATGTATTTCTGGGGCCATGTTGCTAAGTGAGTAACTGAAAAGCACATACATGTCTTATGGCAATGTCCTAGGTACTTAGTTGGGCCAGCAGAGGTGTGCTATAAGAGCAAAAGCCTGTGGCATCATGAGTGTGGTTATCTACTGAAGGCATGGTCCGTTGCTAGCTAGTAGGCTGCAGGAGGTAAGCTGAGATAATTGGGTTGCAGATGGTGGTAGCCAAGTAGACATTCATCCAGCAAGTGGCTGGGGCAGCAAATGGGGCCAAGCACAGCAGGCCTTGTGGGCACAGTGATTTTGGAGGCACAGTGAATTTAGAGGCATTGTGAGCTATGTTTTTTTTTTTTTTTCATAAATACACACCTAAATAAATAAATTAGCTAATATGCATAAGTAACTCTGGGCTGGTTTCTCTACATTTATAAGGTGGCAATAATGTGTATTTAATGTAATCAAAGAGTAATGACCTTCAATTTGATCACAACTGAGCTCTTGTTCTTGTAATCTCATCTCAAAGGTCACTCTTGCTTTATGACTTCTATGAAGTCAGTGTATTTAGAAAATAAGGAACATGAAATAAGATCAAATTAAAGGACACTACAAGATCTCTACTCAAAGACAAATCATATTAGCTTGGGGCAGAGAAACAGCAATTTAAATGGTCCTAATCTGGAAGAAAAACAGGAAATTTATGTAAAGTTTTTTTTTTTTTTAAGATTTATTTATTTATACAAGCATTGGGTACAGTCAGAAGCACAGGAGGGTGAGAGAATTCGCCAGAGCGGGGAACAGAACAGGCAGACCAATGAAATACACTGCTGAGGGGAGCAGCGGGCGGCAGGGGAGGTCTACGCGCCATGTGGGACCCTCACCGGTGGCCGGGGATCAAAATGGCACTGCAGAGGCTGCGGAAAGCTTCGCAGCCCAGCGTTCAACTGCAGCGCCACCAGGGTAGGCCCCTATATAAAGTTTTAACTTAAAGTTAGAGGATAGTGAGTTCTTCCTGTTATTCTAGTATGTATGTTCATCAATTCTGGAGAATTTTTTGGTCAGAACCTGCTCTCTTATAGGATTTTTATAAACCTTTCCTGCTATCCCTTTTGTTTCTAACTTGAAATATTCTAAATTTGGGGTACCTACATTTTTTATCTCAATTTTTAACCCTTTCAAAAGCCTTCTCATGATTTCAGACCTATTGATAATTATTAAAAAGTCTTCTCTATGTCAAAATTATGAATATTAAATTTTGCCCTGCCCCATTGGGCCAGTCTTGGGAGGTGGGTTACAGTATGAAATACAGGCTGCTGAATATTTTGATATCCCTGATGTGTCTAAGAGCTCACCGAAGCACTTCATCAGAAAACAAAAAGGATAAATTCTTTGAACTTCAACGAGGCTAGTAATGTCTCAGATCTAACACATTTAAGAAACTGATTTGGTACCATTATATAAATATCCAAAATCAAGGGCTTGATTTTGTCCCTTGAATGTTTTCCAAAATTATAAATTTAACCTAAATCACAAATGACTTAATCATAAAGTTAGTCACTTAATAAGAGTAATTTGCTGGCTCTGCTTGTTTTGTTTTTAATAGTCAATGAGCATTTGAATATGGGAGGGTCAGTGAAATAGATGGTCATAAGGTCAGTAGTCTCAGTGAAGAGGATTGCGGTGCAAAGGGGTTTGCTTGGCAATGAACAGTGCATGTTTATCTGCATAGCATGCTCACACTGGGAATTACTGGTATTAGGATGGAAACATTATGTTCTTAACTCCTCTCTATACTGTTGTGGATAGTGAGTGCTGGAGATGAACAGATTGAAGTTTGAAGTCTTGATTTACTATTTCCAAGTTTGTCTCTCTGAGTCACACTTTAAAAACAGTGAGAAATATACAAAATTAACACTATATCTCATATAATGAGATACTTTACATAAAACTAAGTATAATGTCAGTCTGGAATTGTGAAAACAGTAATTTTGATTTTTTAATCACTAATTTTGATTTGTAGTTATCAAAAGGATACTTGTAATATAATTGTATCATTTAAATCATCTGCAAATAAAGTAAATTACCAACTTATGTTTCCTTGAACATTCTTTATTGCATTAAATTTCCATAGTCTTATCTATTCTTTCCTGGGGAAAGAATGACTTTTTAATGACTTTGAAACTGGTGAACTACTTGGTACGAATGCAGCCTAATTTCGGTAGGTCATACTCTAGTTTTAGTTTGAGTTTTATTTGGGGACCATATAAGCTTATATAGATTCTGTAAAGCAATCTATATAACTTATGCACACACTGGCATAAAAGAAAAAAAAAAAAAGACTGCTCTCATAAGAAGGAAGACCTGGACAACACGAATCTTAGCTTGACTAAAATGAATCTGGCATTTTAAACAAACTTTCCAGGTTACTATGTTCACTATCTGAAGTTTTGACAGATAGTCTCCCAGTTGCACCCTGTTCCAAATATGCCTCATAATTTTTACAGCATATTTTTCAATTAACTTTCAACTCTCACAAACTACTTACATGCATTTGCAATAGTAGTTTGAAGGTGCATATCAATGTCACTTACACAAAATCTCATAGCTCACAATAAATAAGGGTCTGGGATTAATTTCTGGACAAATCATATTGTTCTTATCTTCAGCTCCTTCTTGATGTTTCTTTTATTTGGATTAATATAAAGATTTTCAATTTTAGAGCAATATTTGTTGTACCTGCTTACCTCTCCTGTAATAAACAAATAAATGAGTAACTGGGCATCCCTGGACACACAGGGGTAAAGTCTCAGTGCTATCAAGCTATCACTAGCCACTGCAGCATGAGTTCAGTTCCCGGCCAGGGAGCTAACCCACAGGGCTCAGCAGACCTCTCCTGTCTTGTCTGTCACTCTCTTCAGCAATGTATTTCAGTATATCTGCCTTTTCTGCTCCCCACTCTGTCTCTGGTATATCCTCTTACTGCCAGCATCTCAGTTCTTGTATCATAAATTAATAAATGTTAAAAAAACAAATAAATGAATAACTCCATAAGAAAAGACATTTTCATCTACAAATATTATACAATTAATCTTTTTTTTTCCTCCCAAAGTGGAAAAAATCCTGTTCATAATAGTATAAGTTATATTACTCTAGATATCCAAAAACACAAGCCAAATATTAGGAAAAATGTGATTTCTCACAAATAAATCAGATGCAGAGTTTGTACTCTTTTTTTTTTTTTTTTTTTTTTTTTTTTTTTTTTTTTTTTATAAATTTTATTGTTATATTCCCCATACAATTGCAGCCCCCCATTCTGACCCCAATACCTCCCCTCCCGCCCCCGCTCCCGTAAAAGTGTCTCTGGTTCATAGTTTTTTGTTGATTTTGATTTTCACTTTCTTATAGTTATTCATTTTCCTGGTCCCTTATTTAAGTTTTCTAGATTCCTGCTATGAGTGAGACCATCCGGTATTTTTCTTTTTCTTTTTGGCTTATTTCGCTGAGCATGATCCCTTCCAGCGCCATCCATGTTGCAGCAAATTGCATGTGTTTATCTTTTTTGAATGCTGAGTAATATTCCATGGTATATATGTACCACATCTTCTTGATCCAGTCATCTATTTTTGGGCATTTGGGTTGTTTCCAAAGCTTAGCTATTGTAAACAGTGCTGCCATAAACATAGGGGTGCAGGTGTTCTTTGGAATTGATGTTTCTGTGTCCTTTGGGTAAATACCTAGGAGTGGAATTGCTGGGTCATATGGAAGCTCTATGTTTAGTAGGTCCAGAAATCTCCACACAGCTTTCCACAGTGGTTGGACCAGTTTGCACTCCCACCAACAGTGCAGAAGAGTTCCTTTTTCTCCACACCCTCGCCAACATTTGTTGTTGCTAGTTTTTTTAATATGTGCCATTCTCACTGGTGTAAGATGGTATCTCATGGTAGTTTTGATTTGCATTTCCCTGATGACAAGTGATGTTGAACATTTTTTCATATGCCTGTTGGCCATTTGCATTTCCTCTTCAGAGAAGATTCTTTTAAGCTCTTCTGCCCATTTTTTGACTGGATTATTTTCTTTGTTGTTGTTGAGTCTCATCAGCTCTTTGCAGATTTTTGTGATCAGTCCTTTATCATTAGTGTTGGGTGCAAAAATGTTCTCCCAGTTGGTGGGGTTTCTCTTTGTTTTTGTTCAGAGTTTGTACTCTTAATGTGAAAATCTCAAGGGGATAATGTGATGATGTTCAGTGAGATATGGAACTGACTTTTAAAAAATCTAGGTTATAGGTGAAATCATCAGCATTCTTTGTCATAAGCAATACATGGGTTTCCTGAAAGAAGAGGGAAGGAAAGAAAGTCCTTGAAGCCACCAAAGATAATTTGACTCATATTAAGTATTTAACAGCAGCAGTAATAAATAAGATCTATTTATATGTCAGAGAATTTCTTTTAAAATATAATTTATGCAAAATAAAAGTGAATTTAATGTCTTTTGTGGCTAAAATTAAAAAAAAAAAACATTTCAAATTGACAACTGTCCACATATGACATGGTGTTAGGAACAAATCTCCATCTCTTGACTCAGTTGTCTTTCAAATTAGCTGCAATCAAAGTAGGGTCTATAATGAGGGTGAGCCACAGTAGTATCCTTCAGGGCCAATAAAAGAAATTGAAATTTAGATTTAGTAGATCTTTCATAATCCCAGAGATTCCTTCTGAAAGGATCAATTTGGTTTATTTCCAAAACAATTATCATTAATAATTTGATTCCTGAACAGGCTTCATCTTAGTCACCTATTTAACCAAAACTCCTGGGTTTGAAGTTTCATTCAAAATGCATGAACTATTTTAGAATAGGGATCTTTGCATCTGGAGCCCACCAAGACTGCATGGAACTGGGAAAGGGCTGCCCCCACAGCCAGAGGTGAGCTGAAAAGCCCCCACAAGCCAGGCACCTTCTGGCCACCAGTCAGAGCCCAGAGGTGATCCAGCCAGCACGGGGGCCAGACTGCCAGCTCAGGGAAGTGCCTTCCTGACTCGCCACTTTAGAACAGGGATCTTTGTATGCAGAACCCACCAAGGCTGTGTGGAACTGGGAAAGGGCTGAACCAAAGTCAGAGGTGAGCTGAATGCCCACAGAAGCCAGGCCCTGTCTGGCAGTGAGTCAGAGCCCAGAGGGGGATCCAGCTATTTGGAGCCCAGTGGGCAATCCAGCCACTGCCAGGGCAGTCTGTGGGACCTCAAGATCCACCTCTGGAAAAATTAAGAAAACACAGAAGGAGGAGGTTGTCTGTGACAGCAACCATTAACATATGCACAGTACGTTGCCCTACTGTACTTCTGGCATAACTGTATTTGACTTGATAGGACCATGAGTTTCAGACATCCCAGAAAGAGCACACCAAAATGATGCCAGCCAGTATTAGTGACACAGTCACCCAATGCATAGGACAAATTAGAAAACAAGCAGCAGGGAGAAGAAAAACTACAAGCAACCAACCAAAACCTCAGGGAAGACATAGCACCACAAGAAAATCACCCACCAGATCAGTGAATTGAAAGAACTTCTGAGTCTTCCATATAGAGAATTTAAAATTGCCATGATTAAAAAACTGAAAGAAGTCATAAAGGAAAACACTGATAAGGGAAAAATAATCAATGATCAAAAGAAAAAAATTGAGTCCCTAAAGAGGGAAGTGAAAGAAATGCAGGAGATCAAAGTTTTAATGGAGGATCTAAAGAACTCTGGGAAAAGCAGTGAAAGCAGAATAGATGAAATGGAAGAACAAATAAGTACTCTCAAAGACACAGAAATAAAAAAAAAAAAAAAACAGAAAAGTAAAGAGAATGAAGAAAGACTATGGGAACTATCTGACACGATGAGGAAAGGAAATATAAGAGTTATAGGAATCCCAGAAGGAGAGGAGAGAGATGTAGGAACAGAGAAAATATTCAAGCAAATAATTGAAGAGAACTTCCCAAACATGAAGAAGGACCTGAAAATAGACTTACAAGAAGCACAACAAACTTCTATGATGAAAGGAAAAATACAGCAAGATACATAATGGTAAAGCTCCCAAGAATACAAGACAAGGAAAACTTAATGAAGCTGGTGAGAGGGAAAAACAAACAAACAAACAAACAAACAGAAAACATACAAAGGAAAACCAATTAAGCTGACATCAGACTTCTCCAAGGAAACACTACGGGCAAGGAGAGAGTGGAGTGACATAGTCAACAAACTCCAAGACAATAAATGCCAACCAAGAATACTCTATCCTGCAAAGCTGTCCTTCTCTATGAAGAAAGAATAAGGACCTTCCCAGACAAACAGAAACTCTGGAATTCCATTTCTTTTTTTTTTTTTAAGATTTATTTATTTATTTATACATGCACTAGGTACAGTCAGAAGCATGGGAGGGTGAGAGAATTCACCAGAACCAGAGTGGGGAGCAGAGTAGGCAGAAGGACCAAAGCACACTGCTGAGGGGAGCAGTGGGCGGCAGGAGAGGTATGCGCGCCATGCAGGACTCTCCTCCGGTGGCCAGGGAGCAGCCGGAGATCGAACCGGTGCCGCAGAGGCTGCGGGCAGCTTCGCAACCCAGCGCTCAATGGCTGAGCCACCAAGGAGGTCCCGGAATTCCATTTCTACGACAGTAGAAATCAAAACAATAATCAGAAACTACTATGAACAGTTACATGCAAACAAGTTCAACAATCTGAAGAGATGGACAAATTCCTACAACTTTACAATCACCCAAAGCTAGATAAAGAAAAAACAGAACACCTAAACAGACAAATTATAAGCAGTGAAATTGAAATAGTAACCAAAACCCTCCCCAAAAACAAAAACCAAGGACCAGATGGATTTACCAATGAATTCTATCAATCATTCAGACAGGAATTATTGCCTATCTTTCATAAATTCTTTCAAAAAAATTGAGAAGGAAGGAATAATACCAAACATGTTCTATGAAGCCAACATTATACTAATAACAAAACCAAACAAGGACAACACAAAAAAAAAGAAAACTATAGGCCAATCTCTCTATTGAACACTGATGCAAAAATCCTCAATAAAATTTTAGCTATCAGAATCCAACAATGTATCCCTAAGATAATTCACCACAACCAAAGAGGATTTATTCCAGGGACACAAGGATGGTTCAATATCAGAAAATCAATCAATGTAATCCAACACATCAACAATATATATATATAGTGTATATATATATATAAGCCATAGAGTAATATCAATAGATGCTGAGAAAGCTTCCGACAGAGTACAATACCCATTTATGAAAAATGCCCTTGAAATTCTCGGGCTACAAGGAACATACCTCAATATCATAAAGGCCATACATGACAAGCCCACTGCCAATATCATTCTCAATGGTGAAAAGTTAAAAGCATTTCCATTAAGATCTAGAACAAGACAAGGATGTCCACTCTCACCATTGCTTTTCAATATAATACTGGAAGTCCTAGCCAGAGCAATAAGACAAGAGAAAGACATACAAGGAACCCAAATAGGCAAGGAAGTAGTCAAACTATCACTATTCGCAGATTATATGATAATATACATAAAGAATCCCAAAAACTCCACAGAAAAACTAATCAAACTAATCAACCAGTTTAGTAAAGAAGCAGGATACAAAATCATGAGGTAAAATTCAGTAGCTTTCCTATACACAATCAATCTGAAGAAGAAGAAATCAAGAAAAAAAATCCATTTTATTATTGAAACAAAAAAAAAATCTTGGAAAAAAATTAACAAAAGAGGTAAAGGATCTATACAAAGAAGACTATAAAACACTATTAAAAGAAATAGAGGAAGATACAAAGAAAAGGAAAGACATCCCTTGTTCATGGATTGGAAGAATTAACATTATCAAAATAACCATCTTACCAAAAGCAATTTCAGATTCAATGCTATGACAATAAAAATTCCAATGACATTCTTCAAAGAAATACAAATTTTGATGCAATTCATATGGCGCCAATAAAAACCCTGAATAGATAAAGCACTCTTGAAAAAAAAAAAAAAAAACACAAATAAGAGGTAATGGAAACACCACACTCCCAGATTTCAAACTATACTACAAAGCCATAATAATCAAAACTGAATGGTATTCGAACAAGGACACACGGACAAATGGAACTGAATAGAAAATACAGAAATAAACCCACAGATTTACAGTCAACTAATTTTTGACAAAGGAGCAAAGAATATGCAATGGAGCAAAGAAAGTTTGTTCAATAAATGGTGCTGGGAAAACTGGGTGACTATATCCAAAAGAATAAATCTTGACTACTACCTCACACCATGCACAAAAAACAACTCAAAATGGATTAAAGAACTAGACATCAGACCTGAAACCAAAAAATATATAGAAGGAAATATAGGCAAAACACTACAAGACCTGCACCTCAAAGATATATTTAAAACTCATCACCCAAAGCAGTGATCATAAAGGCAAAGATAAACAGCTGGGACTATATCAAATTAAAGAGCTTCTGGGCCTCCCCTGGTGGTGCTGGGGTTGAGTGCAGCGCTGTGAAGCTGTACACAGCCTCTGCAGCATTGGTTCAATCCCTGCTGGCCAGCGAGGGTCCCACATGGCACATCAGACCTCTCCTGTCTTGCCTGCTGCTCCCCTCAGCAGTGTATTTCATCAGTCTACTTGTTCTGTTCCCCGCTCTATCTCTGGTGAATCCCCTCACCCTCCCACAAATATGGCCTGTACCCCGGTTCTTATATAAATAAATAAATCTTTAAAAAAAAAAACAAATTAAAGAGCTTCTGTACAGCAAAATAGACAGTCACCAAAACACTCCACCAAATGGGAGAAAATTTATGCACACAACACTAATGATAAAGGACTGATCACAAAAATCTACAAAGAGCTGGAGACTCAATAAAACAAAGTAAATAATCCAGTCAAAAAATGGGCAGAAGAGCTAAAAAGGAACTTCTCCAAAGAGGAAATGCAAATGGCCAAAAGGCACATGAAAAAATGTTCAAAATCAATTCCAATCAGGGAAATGCAAATCAAAACTACAATGAGATACCATCTTACACCAGTGAGAATGGCACATATTTAAAAACTAGCAACAACAAATGTTGGCAAGGATGTAGAGAAAAAGGAACACCCCTGCACTGTTGGTGGGAGTGCAAACTGGTCCAACCACCTGGAAGGCTGTGTGGAGATTCCTCAATCTGCTAAATATGGAGCTTCCATATGATCCAGCAATTCCACTCCCAGGTATTTACCCAAAAGACACAGAAATATTAATTCAAAAGGGCACCTGCACCCCTGTAATTATAACAGCACTATTTACAATAGTTAAGATATGGAAACAATCCAAATGCCCAAAAATAGATGACTGGATCAAGAAGATGTGGTACATATATGCAATGGAATATTATTCAGCAATCAAAAAAAAAGATAAACTCATGCCATTTGCAGCAACATGGATGGAGCTAGAAGGGATCATGCTCAGTGAAATAAGCCAGAAAGAAAAAGAAAAATACTGGATGGTCTCACTCATAGCAGGAATTTAGAAAACCTAAATAAGGGAGCAGGAAAAGACTAATTATGATAATGTAAAAATCAAAATCAACAAGCAACTATAAACCAGAGACACACTACTACGGGTTGGGGGTGAGAAGGGATTAGGGTCAAAATTAGTTGGTGAGAATTATATGGGAACTATAACCAAGATGAAAATGTATACATTGTGCACAAATGAAAAAATGATGTAAAAATATATAAAATTTAAAAAAATTAAAAATGCATGTACTAAAAGCAAGAGAAACTTTGTTCCTCAAAAAAGATTGGGATTGTGTCTTGAGAAAAATAGTGAGAAAGTGTTGCAAATACAACACCTTGATTTTAATATACAGGAGTAAAAATATCAATTTAGATTGTTGAAAAACATTTCTCTACTCTTCTTTAACAATGGATATGGGTACAATACAGATGTGTAATAATATTTGGTGAAAACATTACTGCTCTTTGATCCCAGTTGTGTTCTTTTCTTCCATTTCTGCTCTCACTAGAGGCTTTGTTCGTATTTTAATAGCTTCCAATCTTTATCATAAAACTTACTTTTTCCCAAAAAAAATAGGAAAAAATGACACAAATCTACAAAATAAGTGGAATACACAAACATTTTCATTATGTCTTAGTTTATGGGAAACTTTTTTTTTTTTTAAGATTGATTTATTTATTTATACAAGCACTGGGTACAGTCAGAAGCGCGGGAGGGTGAGAGAATTCACCAGAGCCAGAGCGGGGAGCATAGCAGGCAGAAGGACCGAGGTACACTGCTGAGGGGAGCAGCAGGCGGCAAGAGAGGTCTGCGCGCCATGTGGGACACTCCTTCGGTGGCCGGGGAGCAGCCGGGGATCGAACCGCCCCTGCAGAGGTTGCAGGCAGCTTCGCAACCCAGCACTCAACCGCTGCACCACTGGGGAGGCCCGGGAAACATTTTTGACACTGGTTCAAGACAATGCGTTTTCTCTTATAATCCTCAGTTATTTATATATTTCTTTTTATAATTTTTTTTTAAGATTTATTTATTTATTTATACAAGAACTGGGATACAGGTCAGATGTGCGGGAGGGTGAGAGGATTCACCAGAGACAGAGTGAGGAACAGAACAGGCAGACTGAAGAAATACACTGCTGAGGGGAGCAGCGGGCGGGACAGGAGAGGTCTGCTGTGCCATGTGGGACCCTCGCTGGCCGGTGGGGATCAAACCTGTGCTGCAGAGGCTGTGGACAGCTTCACAGCGCTGTGCTCAACCACCTGCACCACCAGGGGAGGACCCATTTATATATTTCTATAGAGTATTTTTGTTTGTTTTTTGTTTTAGTTTTTGTTTTAATATTTTATTTTATATAATTTCTATAGAGTATTTTGATCCCACCTACAAGGCTTAGCAATTTGGGCCTCAAGTCTTTAATTATTACCTTTTTTTAAAGTTTTATTTATTTATTATTTATACAAGAGCTGGGGTACAGTCAGAAGCATGGGAGGGTGAGAGAATCCACCAGAGCCAGAGCAAAACAGGCAGACTGACTGAAACACACTGCTGAGGGGAACAGAGGGCGCTGCAGAAGAGGTCTGCACGCCACGTGGGACACTTGCCGGTGGCCGGGGATTGAACCTGAACTGCAGAGGCTGCGGGCAGCTTCGCAGCCCAGCACTCAACCGCTGTGCCGCCGGGAATGCCCTTAATTATTATCTTTTGGAAAAATATTATTTTTAAAAAGCAATTGTTTTAGTCAATCTAGGCTGATGTGTCTGCTTCATGGTGTCAGAAATTATTTACTCCTGGTAAATCTGGAAAAGCTTCTCTATTTGTTGCAGATCATAAAATACTAATGCTAACACATACTAACTGAAAGGGTCACCGTTTTTTAGTCTGTTTCAATTATGTGCTTTCATTTGTGTACTCTAGTACACCCCAGTGTAAATTAAACAATAATTGAGAGGTATGGATTTTAGTCTTCTTTGAATAGATATTTAAGCTATACAGAAGAAAATAAGAGATGTGTAAAAAAGAAAATGGATGAATGAAAGAGAATACCATAGGCATATGAGTTGGCTTGTCATATAAATAATTCATATCAAATTAAAAGAGAAATGAGTTAAAGTGTTCCAACATAAGCAGAGATTAGGATGAAAAACTTAAAAAAAAGAAATAGTTTTATACAAAATGTAATCTACTTGTCATCAGGGAAACCTTGTAAGGGTGACCCTTTAACAACAAAGATATATATTAGAAGAATTTTTCATAAATATAATTGTTTTTCAAAAGCATGATGACCTCATTCATATTCATGTCAAATCTTTGTCTCTTTGGAAGACAGAAAAAAATGTTCTGTGCTAATTATCGCTAATGAGATTATTAGATACTTACGCAAGTCTCAAAGTGTTAGGAGTCGGCACCTTAACTCCGTCCGAGGTTCCCAAAAACCACGCAAAAACAGAGATGCAAAAGCAAAAGGCTTTATTGCTAGCTTAAGCTAGGGCCCAACTCTGCCTGGAGTACTGACACAGCAGTCTCATCAGGTTGAGGGAGGGACCCCCTCCCAAAGCAACCAGCTGTCTTTGTACTTTGTTGACAGGATGCGGGGACTTTTCACACCTGGGGCAGGATCCACCCTGATTGGATAGCTCTCATGGTGCCAGCTAGGTTTCGGTTCTCCTTATGTTGTGGTTTCTGCCCAGAAATGAAACCTACCTGTGCCCTTTTGAGATGGCAGTTATTTCTCAAAATGGCTGCAGTCTTGCTATGTTCCCAAAATGGCTGCTATACCCAGTTCTATAATATCCAACAATCCCCCCTTTTTTTGTAACTGTGAGATGAGGCTACTCCTAGCCTCACAGTTGGTCTTTTTTAACTTGCAGGTATTGGCTGCATAAGACCAGCATCTGCACTGTGCTAACCCATTCGTGGATGAAAGCAAGCAAGCAATTGAGTATACAAGGACTAAATGTTAGCATTAGCATGAGCAAAATTAAAGGTCCCGCAATGGCCGACAATAGGGTCGTTAGTCATGGGGAGGCATTAAACCAAGATTCAAACCATTCCTACTGAGCTTCTCGCTCCTTTTGTTTAGCTAAACCTTCCCTTACCTTGGCAAGGGATTTCTTAACGACCCCTGAATGGTTAACATAGAAGCAGCATTTTTCTCCTAGAGCTGCACACAGCCCACCTTGCTGTAAGAGAATAAGGTCCAGTGCTTGGCTATTCTGTAACACCACCTCAGCTAAAGAGGATAGGGAATCCTGCAAGTGTGAAGTAGAGACTTTCAGTCTTTCAATGTCTATGTCAATAGCCGCCCGTAGCCAGGAGTACTGTGATTTTGGGAAATAAAGGAGGCATTTCCAGTACCGGCCCTTCTAGACTCACACCCAAAATTACACTGAGAGTGAGGACAGTCATTGGCTCCCTTGTGACCCGCTTGGACGTGGGCCAAGTGATTTCCTCCAGAGAATCAAGGAGGCTATTATTTGAATGGTAAACCATTTTGGGAACCAATCGCACAAGGATGCAGAAGTCACGGGTCTGATTTAGGACTATTTCATGGATACAAGGGGTCAGGCCCGTGGAGCACGCCCACCAAGCATCTGAGGGAGTGAGTATATAGGAGTGGGACATGTCAGGGCTAAGGGTCACATTCTGAGCGCATAGTCGTGCATGGGACTGGGACACAGTTCCAATGCATAGACCTTGCCTGGATACCTGCTGTAGGGTTAATTTGGCCTTTTGCTGCCATCGACAGCCACTGTCCTTTATGGAGGTGGAGAGATTTCCAAAGGCAGTGGTTCCCTCATAGAAGGGAGGGGCTGAGTCATAACACAGCCAGCAGGAAGAAGTCAAGTCAGGCCAGGAAGCATTGAACACCCAAAACACATGCCCAAGCATTTCAAGGAAAGGGTGAGTCTCAGGCGATTGAGCAGCCTGTACCATTTGTGTGACTGGGCGTTGGAAGTCACTCGGGGTGAGTGCTGACTCAGGCATCAGTGCTAAACTTGAGGAGGGAGGGAATGAGGTGGTTGCCAAAACAACGGGCTCTGGGGGATGGGATGGACTTAGGACCTTACTGTGGAACCAAGCTTAGCTGAGGTTTCGCCATTTTGTATATCCTCCACCTTGATATGTTAGTCCTTGTCCAGCCGCATTCCGGAGATAGTTTCAGCAGTCACAACCCTCAATCCACTTGGTGACGAAAAAGCAGACCACCCCAGCCGCCAATGAGGGCAGTCCTGTCCATAAATGGGACAGCATCTCTAACCGTCCAATCAGTTTGAAATTGTAACCGCGCGCGCCAAAATGCCTTTGTAGTAGCCAATGAATAATTGCCTGCTTCTTTCAAAGTTCCCGCCACTCGCGACCCTATAAGATATCCCAGCTTCCTCTGTTCGGGGCTCTCGACCTCTGCCGTTGCATCGGTGCGTGCGAGGGCCCGGTCTCGAGCCCGTATTAAACTCCTTTGTGCCCTTGCATCGGTTGTCTGTGTCCTTGGGGGCTGCACTGGTCGACGTGGGCACAACACTTACCTGGACCTAGGACTTTACCTGGACCTAGGACTTTATTAGGTCCTACTGGCAGCAGGGGTGGCAGGGGTTCTTGATGCGGATGAGCATGAACCCTCAGAGTAAACAAGATACCCAAATTTGTGCCGGGTTCATAGAGTCTGAGTCCCCAGGTCATTTCCTTAGTACATTGTGGGAGCAGCTTGGGGTCTCTACCTAGCTGGGTAAATTTTAGTATGGCTGGGGTGCACTGAGTCTGCATACAAGGCCCACCTGTCCCTTGATCTTTTATAAAGCCATAACCCAAGGTTTTAGATCCTGGGGCCTTGCCGACCTGAATATAATCCCTTTTTTTTTTTTTTTTTTTGGCGCTGTCCAGGAAATATAACCGGTGGAGACACAGCTCCAAGATGCACAGAAGTAATCTCTTGGGTCTCCACAGATGTGGGTGGCCTGCCCCTCGTGTTTTGGGCAAAGGTAAAAGTAACAGGTTACAGGCCTCCCTGGTAGCACAGCAGGTTGAGCTCAGTGCTGCAAAGTTGTCTGCTGCCTCTGTAGCACAGGTTTGATTCGCTGCCGGCCAGGGAGATACCCACATGTGCTGCGAGCCCGCCGCAGCAGCCTGGGTGTCAGGGTTCCTTGAAAGATGGGATGGCTTTGGCTAAGTCGCGAGGAATGAGAGGGGAAGGGTAGTGAGGAGATGCAGACACTTGATCAGGGTGCAGGCATCGTCCTGCTGAGAGTCTCAGCAGCTCTTTATTTATACATTACAAGCAAACTGGAAGGATGCATAAGCATATGCGTTTTGGGAAGATAACAATCTCATCTTTTCTGGAACAACAAGGGTTTATTTACCCTTTCGCAGAGGTTGTGACATTTATTATTCTTTGATTTAAAGGAGGGATAATATTTGCTAAACAAAAGTGTCGCAGAGGTTGTGACATTTATTATTTGATTTAAAGGAGGCACATTTGCTAGAAAGAAGTTTCTCAGAGTGCAACAGGGTGGTCCCCAGGAAAGGGGGAGGTCCCAATGCCCCTCTCCCTGTTATAACAAGAGTAGTCATTTTACCTTAAACAACTAGCAAATGGCTTAAGCGGCTGCACCAACATCTCTGTGTTACTATAGTGAAGGGATTAACTAGAGGCTAGGAGAAACAAAGGGACAGGAAGTTACCTGGGGGAAGGGAGTCAAAGGGATTTTTCCTAGCTATCTTATAAAGTCTAGACTAACATATAACTAACTGGTTAAAGTAAAAAACAGAAGGCTCTTATATAGAGGTTATTATCTATAGTATATTGATTTTAATATTGATTGAATATTAAGGAACTAAAGGCCTGGAGGGCGTTAAAGCCAGGCAAGCTGCACTGACTTTTCCCTAGCCCTCAGCTCTCAAGGAAGAAATTCTTCTAATCTAAATAAAGAGTTTTCTACCTATAACTCTTCTACTTATCTAGTCAGCCTAGTTTTTGTATCTAACTTTATGATCTAGGGAAAATTCCTTTTTCTGTAAAATTGCTGATCGTTGTTTGTAGTTACAAATATTTCATCAGAGGCATGGCCAAAGATGGCTATAGCTGGCTCAATCAGTCACAAAACTGTTGTTTATTTATTCTTGAATGATTACTCTAACAGTTACCATATTACCATACTAATTGCTACATCCTTGGGAATTAGCCCTAGATAAACAGGAATAATTTAACAGGGGTCGACTATGACACCTCCTTGCTTATCAGGAGTTTTCTCACACTAAAAGCCTGGTTTACCTCTGACACTTAACTGTTATTACTAACCTTAAGGTAAAAGAATTTCCTTCTCCAGCTAGCCTTTGCCTTAAAGGCCACATCTCCATACTAAAAGACTGGGCAGAAGGATGTTTACAGCCTTTTGTTCCCAGAAGTTTTTTCACTTGTTAATGTAAGGCCAAATGTTGAATTGCTGCTTTTTAGCATAGGACTACTAATTTTATAAAAAACATAATATTTGTATCATGCAGTGCCATTTGTCATCAAATTGGTTATTCAGTAATTGATTGGTGTTTGTAGTATTACTTTTAGATATGTATATTTGCAATGATAGAAACTAGCCATAAACAAATGAGGAGAACCTAGCAGGAGTCAGCTAACGAAGGAGATACCTGACTTTTCAGGAATCTGTCCCATGCCTGGACCTTTGTTGGACGACATGAGTAGCATGGCTCCCCATACACATGGCAGAATACTCCTGTCTCTACCACTACTCTGCTCGGGTCAGTCTGCCTGTTCTGCCTTCCGCTCTGTCTCTGTTGAATTCTCTCACCCTCCCATGCCTGGCCTGTACTACCCCAGTTCTTATATAAATAAATCTTAAAAAAAGTGACAGGTTACAAAATGAATATACAAAAATGTATAGCCTTTCTATAGATAAACAAACAAGAACCAAAAGAAATTATCAAAATAACTCCATTTATAATTGATTCATAAAGAATTATATACCTAGGAATTAGTCTAAGGATGTAGAAGACCTACAGAATGTGAACTACAGGATATTATTAAAGGACTTGTATAGTTACACTAGGAGATAGAAGGCTATCTCATAAGGATAATCAATATAATCAAAATTACTATTCTGTCTAAAATGACATATAAATTCAACACATTCTTCATCAAATACCAATAATGATTTTTCAAATGATTTGAAAATATTTTTAAATGTATATGAAAACTACCAATGGCCTCAAACTGCAAAAACAACTCTAAGTAAAAGGGAAGAAATGGAGGGATCAAACATCAAACTGACATCAAACTTTACATTAAGGCAAGAGAACTAAAAACAATATGGTATTCACACACAAATAGATAAATGAATCAATGGAATAAAATCAAAAGTCAGAAGTAAATTCATGTACATATCATCACCTAGCCTATACTGTAGCAGACTTGGTCATAAAATGGGGAAAGAACAGTTTTTTTAAAAATGGTGTTGTGGGGCCTCCCCTGGTGGTGCAGGTGGTTGAGCACAGTGCTGTGAAGCTGTGTGCAGTCTCTGCAGCACCAGTTCTATCCCAGCCAGCCCACAAGGGTCCCACATGGCATGGCAGACCTCTCCTGTCACGTCAGCTGCTCCCCTCAGCAGTGTATTTCATCAGTCTGCCTGTTCTGTTCCCCACTCTCTCCTGGTGAATCCTTCCCCTCCCATGCATCTGGCCTATATCCCAGTTCTTGTATAAAATAAAATAAATAAATCTTTAAAAATCAATCAATAAATAAAAAAATGGTGTGGAAATTAGAAAACCACACATGAAAGAATGAAGTTGGGGGCCTCCCCAGTGGCGCAGCGGTTGAGCGCTGGGTTGAGAAGCTGCCCGCTGCCTCTGCAGCGCCGGTTCCATCCCCGGCAGCAACCCGGCCACCAGAGGAGGGTCCCACATGGCGCGCAGACCTCTCCTGCCACCCGCTGCTCCCCTCAGCAGTGTACTTCGGTCCTTCTGCCTGCTCTGCTCCCCGCTCTGGCTCTGGTGAATTCTCTCACCCTCCCGCACTTCTGACTGTACCCAGTGCTTGTATAAATAAATAAAATAAATCTTTAAAAAAAAAAAAAAAGAATGAAGTTGGACCACTTGGTATTTCTATTCACTAAAATAAATGGCAAATACATTAAGATTTAGATACAAGAATCAAATAAGAAAATACATAAAAGAAATCATTGGTGAAACATCCCATATCATGGTTTGAATCTGATCATTTACTTATATGTGGACTACAGAGAAAGAAAACAAAGGGTCAGGTAACCCAAACCAATAACAGACTCTGGAAAGCTGGCTGTGAAACTGAGTTCATAAGAGGAGATGGGGAAAACAAAATGGAGAGGGGCACAACTGACTATGGAGGACTATGGATGGTTTGATGTGAGGATACACATATTAGGAAGAGTGATCTTATGCCTCTGAATCACATAGTGTTGTAAACCAAGGTACTGCAATAAAAATATGCCACCTTATTATTATTCAGTTAATAAGAACTTATTAATAAGGGGATAGAGAATACTTAAAAATTATTAACCACAACATCTCAATTAATAAGGCTAGAAAGCACAATCAGGAAGGATTGTTCAACAGAAATTGAGCAATGATAAGACTGATACACTAGGATTAAGAACAGCTAAGTAATCACCTACAGACTTTACATCACTGTTTCACCTGAATATTCCCTTAAGAGAGCATACACCAGTCAAGATTAGAGTCAATGAAAAAATTACAAAAATCCGATGTACAAATGATTTAAAGATATGTAAGTTTATTTCTAATTGACAAGAAACCAGGAATTGTGCAACAAATTTTGTTCCATAAATTTGTCAAAAAATATTTCTATCTTCTCTATCATCCACACATATTTTTGTCAAAATTGGTCTCAGAATCCCATCCATCATGATCATGACACACTATGCTTTCAGAACAAGCAAAAAAAATGAAGAAAAACACATAATTTCCCTTTAAGGACATAGTTAGAAATCATACAGAGCAATTCAGTTTTAGATGCACTGGCCATCATTAAGTTACATTCAGCCAAGAATCTGAGAAATCCATAACTTACACTAGGCTATCAGAAGACATAAGAATGACTGGAGGAGCCTATAACTAAGCAAGAAAGGAAAATTGGTATGAGGGCAATCATCATTTTCTGTTCCAGAACTTTCTCTTGAGAAACAATAAGGAGGAAGAAAAGTCATTTTGTGACTAGCGGGGAAAATCGTGTTAATAATTGGTGCCCAAAGTAATTGTTCTTCATAATAGGGTAGGTATATGAGCTACATCAATGTGTTCTACTCAACTTAAACAATAGTGAAGAGGCCTGAGTCAGAGGAATGAAGCCTGACGAGAGGCCTTAGAACACCATTGAATGTCTCATTTTTAAATGTAAAAATGTGGGATTCATTTGTCATGTTATAAAATGATAGATTCCCAGCCTCATAATCCAGGAATATGCCTACTCTAAGTGGTTTATCTGGTAGGGTAAGACAAGTTTCTGGAGAGGTAAGGGCCCAGTACTCCCCCTCATATAACCTGATAGCCCAAAAACCATTATTTGGGGACACTGTGACCCTCTTCTTCCTTGTTACATTATCCCTACAAATTCCTAGATCCCAAGAATATGAGTCCTTAACTTCTATCTCCCAGTAGTATCTCCCTGAACTAATACCTATTTGACCAAGCACACAGGGAAAACTTTCAAATCTTTCTGTGGAGCTGGGTAGATCTTGATGCATTTCTTGCCAGGTTACTTGTTTCCTGTTTTCAGACAAGTTGAGGGAAGGATGGGCTGTGGCTGCATCCAGAGTCAGCTTTACTGCAAAGACAGGTGGACCATCATATTTCTGAGAAGGTTATCACCTAGTCTGATCTAAGGTCCTCATTTGTGAAGACTAATTTGGATTTGGCTACAGCCAACATATCTCCACCCATCTTTCCTGAGACTAATCCACAAGGAGTAGGGTTCCTCCTGAATCTGTATAGACTCACCAGCTTCGAACTCCTCTTTCTTCCAATCTGCAAGAAACATATGAATATGAGATCTGAAAGATAAAGCTGCCTTTCTATACAGAATATTTTTCCAGGATTAATTCAAGAATAATAGCAACCAAAGAAAATATTATTTCATATTCTTGCCTCTCTTTTCATAGTCTGCTAAATTATGTCTCATTTGAAGAACTCACTCATTCTTACACTTTGTTCATCTAATGTACCCATAAACTAAGTGTCTATAAACCAAATAACTTACTTTTGCTATGGTTTGCTTGGACTTTTTTTTTAATCCCCGCCCCCCCTTTTTTCGGTTTGTTCAGACTTTTAAGCAAATAACTCCTTATGTATCCTCAATGTATGGTAAGAGAACCAAATTGAAAAAATTAATAAAAACTAAAATTTAATGTGTCAAATACTATTATTTGTAATGTATTGAGTTCATGCAATACATATTTTGTAGTTTTTTTTCATCTTCAGATATCTTTGAGAATAGGATTTTCTTCAACAAAATTTATGTCACTCACCAGGATATAATGGTGCATCCCTCCAGACTGCAAAAGAACACAATAGAGAACGCTTTATTTATTTTTTTCCTTCCAAGTTTTCATTCATTGCCTTTTCAGTTTCTCCCACCATTGTCACAATTCTTCTTCTAAATACTTTGAACTTTCATGTTCTAGCCTATATCCTCATATTCAATTTTTTTAATCAAAATTGGTTAGGTCCATAATGAAAATGTAAAAGTATTTTCATTTGTGAGGGACAAATGGCAAAATTAAGGTAAGAGCATAAATTAGAGGAAAGAGGGAAGAAAGGAGAATATGCTGAATCATTTGAGGTTTTCACTTCACAGAGAATTTATTATAATTACTGAAAATAATAAATATTATTTTTCAAATGCCTAGTTGCCTGTTATATAACATATTTATAGCCTGTCTTCTAAAACAGCTGAAAAAAGTACAAAGTAACTTCAGCAACATAAATGCATTTATTTATTTGTATACTTATTCATTTTAAGCAGTTTTGTTGTATTTCTGCATTATGTCATATTATGATTGGGGCAGGACCCACAAAAGAAGAATGGAGCTTTCTGAGAAATGCGCATTACTAACCTGATTTGAATTGAGCCCTCCTCTTCTCTGAGAAAAAATAAAAAACAAAAACAACAAATAAACATGTATAAATAAACATATATATATTCTAACATCATAAAGAATAATTAATTAAAGCCCTGCATATCCCTAGCCCGCCGGCCAGGATGGAACGGGGGCTGCAGAGGTTGCAGTCAACTTCATAGCATGGCACTCAACTGCCTGCACCACCAGGGGAGGCACTGGAAAGCCCAAGTTAAAGAAAACTTGTATTGAATAAAAACAACCACATTCTTCTTAGCTTAATGTCCCTCATCTCATCAACCTTACAATGAAATTGCAGTACTCAACTGAAATGTAAAAATAAAAGCCTAAGGATACAGAAAAGAATGAAAAGGAATAAAGAAAATATGAGAGGAATGTTGGGAAAGGAAATTAACATAAGAGGAAGCCAGAAAGCCAAAAAGAAAATGGATAAGGTAATTTAAAATTCACAAGAAGGAAGAGAAAACAGGAATGAATAAGTGATGAAAAGCCTGGAAATACAAGCCTGGTGATATAAAAAAAATTATCACATCTTATTAATATATTTTTAAAAGATATATTAATGAAAACAAAAGTCATAAAATGTTACCATTTTCTCTCTGAAGTTTTTCTGAAAATATAGAATAGAAAACATATAAATATCAAGTGAAATAAATACAAAAAATAAAAATATGTAAAAAATTTCTGTTGCTCAGCAAATTGGTATGATTAATATAATTAGAAAAAAAAATAACCATAACTTGTCAATGAAGGAAAATTTTTCGTCTTGGAAAAGAAAAAGAAGAATTCCCCTAGAAAAAGGAATGAATTTTCAGAATCGAATAAGAGAAGAATGGTGATGTTGGACAATAAGATTAACTGGGATTTTATTACAAACATATTTATTTTATTGTATAGTAATAATTACATAATTATTAAAGATTGGGATCTATCTATCTATCTATGTGTGGATAAAATAATCTTATAGCAAGTCTTATTTTGGTAGTACTTTACTGAAATTGAATTTTAAAATATAATTTTTTCTGAGTTTCAACAGAGTGCCTTTAACTGGAACATTCTTTGTATATTTATTGGGCACAAATATTTAATTCCTAATAAATTCTTTTTAGATGGTATCACAATTATTAAATAAATGACTGTAATAGCTGGATAGAATCCTTTTGTGAAGTCTGATAGCTTTAAATTTTTTGCATTTAACAAAATGGCAAAGTAGTTTATTTAAGTTGTCAATTTTGATAGAGCAATGAAAATTAACTTGATAAAAATGATATGTTCAGGTATTTATCAGTTACCTCAAAAGTATTTCAAAGAATTGATTTATCACATTCCCATTAACATATATAAGTATGCAATTTTCCAGCACATAAATAATTTATAAACAAATGATGAATAAGTAAAATTAATTTTGATTGCTGGCCATGTATTTGGAAGAAAATATGATAAACTGAGTTACTAGAGGTAAATGAATGCTACAGTTACATGAGCAAAATATTAGAAAATTGTGAAATGGAATCATACTTTTGAATCATAAAATATGCAATATTGTAAACCAATACTACCTTAATTAAAAATAATAATAAATGAATATCTGGCTTGTATTCACAAGAAAAAATATCTTTTAAAAAAAGTCCTTTAAACTCTTTTCTACAATGTGACTCTGGGGCTTATTGAAATCACTTAAAAATGAATAATGCTAAGTGAAATTAGCAGGAGAAAGATAAATACTGGATGGTATCATTAATATGCGAAATATAGAGAAACCAAACTAAGAGTTAGATAAAGTCAAGCTTAACATAACATATCTAAGTAGGATAAATGAGGCCATCAACAATTTTAAGAATCCATGCTGGGAAACACTGAGAGTGCTAGGGAAGTGATGCAATTCAATATGTATTGACAATTTTATATCTCTCAGAGCAAGTATGTCCAAAGAGGCAACATATGTGAAACCACTTTTTAGTTGGAAAGTATTTTATATAAGAAACATTCTATTAAATGTGTGGAACAAGAAAAAAGGTGCATGTAAATTGAAGAAATGCATTAATTTCTAAAATAGCATTTATAAAATATACTTGTAACAGTGGTTTCTTCCTTCTTTGTCTTGTTTTCTCCTCCATACTTGCTTTCCTTTGGATTCAGTTATTTATTCAGTTTTCAAGGATTACTTTTTAATGCTGTGTTTCTCTGGTTCATAATTTGGTTTCTCTATAATGCACATATTAGTGATGCCATCTGGAATTTGTCTTTCACCTTCTGACATATTTCACTAAAGATTATCTCTCCCAACTCTATGTTGCTGCAAATGACATTAATTTCTTTTATAATTGCTGAGTAGTATTTCACTGTTTATATGTAATACATATTTTTGATCTACTCATCTGTTTTGGGGCACTTAGGTCATGTCCAAGTCTTGGCAATTGTAAATATGCTGCTATGAACATAGATATTCAAGTTTCTTTTCTAACTAGTGTTTTTGTCCTTTTGGGGGAGATACCTAGAAATAGAATTGCTGGGTCTATGGGAGATCCATTTATAGATTTTTGAGAAATCTCCACACTGCTTCTCATGGGGAGGGACAGTCTTCAATATTTAGAAAGGTGTTATCTCTGGAGATCTTGCACTTTATAGACTTCAAGATTTTCAAAATTATTTACATAATGTACATATGTACTTTTCTTAAATTCTTGGAAAATAAATTCTTGGTGATATTAATTCCATTGCTAGAGCCTTTTACTCACATTCCCTGTATTTTCTGGACTTAGTCATATATTACTATTTATCTTTGTCTCTCAAGTAATAGCCTTAACAAATTTAGTTGCCTTTTGACATGATTTTCTTCATGGAAAAGAAATCACTATATTGTTATGTAATACCCATTCCAATGAAGAAAATAGTGGTATGTCTATACTAAATAACATGAAAGTAAGGTGAATTAAATATTAAAAGGCAGGTGAAGTGGGTTCTAAAACAACAGACACTTTCAGAATATCAGATTTTCCAAAATACATAATTATTAATATCTACATAACATAAAGTATCTCTTTATATAGATTGAAGTGACAAATTATATTGCACAAATGAAAATGGGAAAAATTGAATAACAACTTCAGATGGCAAGCTTCTTTGGGAATGATCAGATAAAAACATAAAATAGAGGAATGCTGAAGTTGCAGAAGACGTGAAGAGACAGTTGAAGAAAGAAGTATAAATA
This sequence comes from Talpa europaea, assembly GCF_964194135.1. Taxonomy (NCBI): domain Eukaryota; kingdom Metazoa; phylum Chordata; class Mammalia; order Eulipotyphla; family Talpidae; genus Talpa; species Talpa europaea. Next base: position 100,232,491 of record NC_140068.1, on the reverse strand, counting down.
AGATATGACTTGATATATAATAAAATGGGATTTGCCTTTTGTAATCAGCATAAAAGAAATAATTAATTCAAAATGAGGTCATACTGTCAGGAAGGTGGAACACACATGCAAAAAATATTGAACCACATCCACAGTTTACTCTGTGACTCAAATTAGTCTATAATTCTGAGAATTGGAACCACAGGGTTCAAAATCTATTTTAGCAATAAAATGCAATATTGTTTTATATGTCCCTCATACTTTCTGTCAAAGACAATAAAGAAATGAAACTATGAAGACCTTCGCTAAAATAAACAATATTACATATATAGACTGATACATCTATATGTGTGTGTGTGTATTTATATATGTATACACACATAAGTATTTTTTAAACATATGTATTAGGTTTTGCACACACACATACCAAGAGTCAATTCTTGCTAGTGAGGTGGATATAAAGTTTTTACTGACTTATATAAAGTTGTGTGAAACATTGAACTAGAGAATTCTGTCACTGGCCCTCGAGAAAACGCAGATAGTTTCTAGGTACCTCCAATCACATTTTTTTTTTAAGATTTATTTTTATTTATACAAGAACTGGGGTAAAGGTCAGAGGCAAGGGAGGGTGAGAGAATTCACCAGAGACAGAGCCGGAAGCAGAACAGGCAGATGGACCAAAGACACTGCTGAGGGGAGCAGCGGGTGGGGCAGGAGAGGTCTGCCATGACATGTGGGTTTCTCCCTGGCTGGCAGGGAATCTAACAGGTGCTGCAGAGGCTGCGGACAGCTTCAGAGTGTAGTGCTTAACCTGCTGCACCACCAGGGAGGCACCCCCCAATCACATTTTATCCACCTTTATAACAAAACTAAATTTAGATTTCTGTTTCAATTTATGCCTCAGTGAGCAAACTTAAAAAAAAAATCATGAAATTAAGTTATCAAATGACAGGATAGAGGGCTCTAAATCAAATGACAGAAGTCATTCTTTAAGAAAATTTATATATCAGAAGTTTGAAAATGACCAACTTATTTTATATATATATATAAATCATTAATAAAATTTAATTTAAGGATATATCTGTACACATTGATTGCAATGGCAAGAAAATATGGGATGTAATAATGAGGGAATTGAATAACAAATAATCATGGCAAACTTCAGCAGAGAAGAGAGCCTCCCCAGTGGCACAGCAGGGAGAGTGTAGCGCTGTGAAGCTGTTTGCAGCCTCTTCAGCATGGGTTCAATTCCTGGCTGGCCAGGGAGATACCCACATGGTGCATCAGACCTCTCCTAACTTGCCCACTGCTCTCCTAAGCAGTGTTTTTAGTCAGCCTTCCTGATCTGCTCCCTGCTGTGTCTCTGGCGAATTCTCTCACCCTCCTGCGCCTCCATCCTGTACCCCAGTTCTTGTGTAAATAAATAAATCTTAATTTAAAAAAATACTTCAGCAGAGAAGATAAATTATAATCAGAAAATATATGTACATGTTGTATTCATTAAAAATTGAAAACAAATACATAATAAACAAAAACTCAACACACAGTGTAATATTTTAATTGCACTTGCCTTTTTCTTGTTCACCCTTTTCTGCAAAAAGGAAGAAAAAAAATCAGTTAATTGAAAATGAAAAGTCAAGGATATCCACTTTCACAACTACTTCTCAAATAGTGTTGGAAGTCCCTGCTTAAGTAATTAGGCAAGAGAAAGATATTAAAAAGTCTATATTGGGAAAGAATAACTAAAACCCTCTGCATATGCAGATGACACGATATATGTAGGAAATCCTAAAAGCTCCACCAAAACCTATTAGAAACATGAAATCAATATGATAGTGGCAGATTGCAAAACAATTTAGAAACATCAATTGTGTTCTTATATTCAAATAATGAACTTGAAGAGAAATTAATCAATATAACAATTCCATTAATAATTGCATCAAGAATTAAATACCCAAATATAAACTTAATATGATGTAAAAGACTTATACAATGAAAACTATAAGACATTGTTAAAAGAAATAGAAGACACCAATAAATGAATATTCCCTGTTCATAGACTGAAATAATATTGTATAAATGGCCATTTTACCCAAAGTAATATATAATTTCAACGCAATCCCTTCCAAAATTTCAATGGCATCCTTAGAAGAAGTAGAAGTAAGATTACTGAAATTAATATGGAAGTGTAAAGACCCTGATTGGTCAAAGCAATACAAAATAAAACAAAATAAAATAAAATAATCAAATAAAATTAAATAGAAAGATGAAAAAGAGAGCTGTCACATATACTACAAAGCCTTGAAAATAGGATGATAATGGAGTAAAAATAGACATACAGACAAATGGAATGAAATTGAGAGGTTGGAAATAAATCCATACTTTCATGAACAGTTAGTCTGTGGCAATGGAATCATGGTATACATTAGAGAAAGTAAAGTCTCTTCAACAAATGGTGCTGGAAAAACTTGAACTACATTCAATAAGAAGAAAATAGGCAACTATCTCATGTCATATACAAAGATTAACTCAAAATGGATTAAGTACTTGTAGTAAGACCTGAATCCTTGAAATATGCAGAAGAAAACATTGACAAAATGATTCTCAACATTGGTCTAAGTGGTATCTTGGAGTCAAATCACCACTTGACTCCAACAACATAAGAAACAAAAATAAAACACTGGGACTACATCAAAATAAAAAGCTTCTACACAGCAAAAGAGACAATAACAAAAACAAAGAGAAACCCCACTGATTGGGAGAACATTTTTGCACACAACAATAATGATAAAGGACTGATCACAAAAATCTGCAAAGAGCTGATGAGACTCAACAACAACAAAGAAAATAATCCTGTCAAAAAATGGGCAGAAGAGCTAAAAAAAAACTCTGAAAAAGAAATGCAAATGGCCAACAGACATATGAAAAAATGTTCAACATCACTTGTATTCAGGGAAATGCAAATCAAAACTACCATGAGATACCATCTTACACCAGTGAGAATGGCACATGTTAAAAAAAACTAGCAACAACAAATGTTGGCGAGGATGTGGAGAAAAAGGAACTCTCCTGCACTGTTGGTGGGAGTGCAAACTGGTCCAACCACTATGGAGAGCTGTGTGGAGATTTCTGGACCTGCTAAACATAGAGCTTCCATATGATCCAGCAATTCCACTCCTAGGTATTTACCCAAAGGACACGGAAACATCAATTCCAAAGAGCACCTGCACCCCTATGTTTATAGCAGCACTGTTTACAATAGCTAAGCTTTGGAAACAACCCAAATGCCCAAAAATAGATGACTGGATCAAGAAGATGTGGTATGTATACACCATGGAATATTACTCAGCATACCAAAAAGATAAACACATGCAATTTACAGCAACATGGATGCCGCTGGAAGGGATCATGCCCAGCGAAATAAGCCAGAAAGAAAAAGAAAAATACCAGATGTTCTCACTCATAGCAGGAATCTAGAAAACTTAAATAAGGGACCAGGAAAATGAATAACTATAAGAAAGTGAAAATCAAAATCAACAAAAAACTATGAACCAGAGACACTATGGGGAGTGTGGGGCCGGGAGGGGAGGGCTTGGGGTCAAAATAAGGGGGTTGCAATTGTATGGGGAGTATAAAAATAAAATTTATTTAAAAAAATAAAACAAACAAATGGGACTACACCAAACTAAAAATCTTCTTCACAATGAAAGAGATTATTAGTAAAACAAAAAGACACCCAACTGAATGGCAGACACTATTTGATAATAATATATCTGACAAGGGGCTAATATAAAAGATCTTCAAAGAACTCATTACTCAACAAGGAACAAATAGTCCAATCAATAAAGTGGGCAGAAGAACTAAGTCAACACTTCTGAAAAGAGGAAATACATATATGGCCAAGAGGCACATGAAAAAATGCTTCTTATCACTTATCATCAGGTAAATGTGAATTGAAGCAATAAGCTAACATCTCACACCTGTGTGAATGACCCACATCAAAAAGACTAAAAACATCAAGTATTGGTGAGGATGTGGGAAAAAATGAACTTTGTGCACTCTTGTTGGAAATGAAAACTGGCCCACCTTCTATGGAATGCAGAATGGAGATTACTTGTTAATTAAATTTATCTATCTATGTATCTATGTATCTATCTATTTATTAAAGATTTATTTATTTTTGCATACAAGAACTGAGGTATAAGCCAGAGGTGTGGGAAGTGAAAGGACTCATCAGTAGGGAACATAACAGGCAGACTGACTGAAATACACTGCTGAAGGGAGCAGTAGGTGAAACAGGAGAGGTCTGCTGTGCTATGTTGTAAGCTCCCTGGACAGCTGGGGGATCAAACTGATGCTGCAGAGGTCGTGGATAGCTTCACAGTGCTGTGCTTAATCCCTTGTGCCACCAGGGAGGCCCCAAAATTAAATTTAATAAAGCAATTTCACTCCTAGGCATCTACCCAAGAATGCAAAACACTAATTTCTAGGATTTGTTTTCAGTTTGATTCATTGCAGCACTGTTTATAGTAGCAAATATGTAGAAAACACCTAGTAGCTCAAAGAATGAAAGTAGATATAAATGTGGTATGTATACAAAATGGAATAGCACGCAGCTATTAGAAATAAATTATTGATTTTTGCAACCACATGGATGAAACTGGAGGGGATTATGATAAGCTAAATAAGTCAGAAGGAGAATGACAAATACTGGATGTTGTTGCTCATATGTGGAATATAGAGATATAAACAAAGGGTCAGATAAAACCAAAATAACAAAAAACCAGAGGAAGCAACCAGAGGAAAAGTGGAAGGTAGAGTGAAAAGGGAATAGAGGACTCACTAGATTATGATGGAGGATGTGGATACCATTGGTGACCCTTTGTGTTACGATGATGTACGCTTGAAAAGATCTGACTGTATAACTTGGAATCATGTATAACTTTAAACCAATGATCCTCCAACAAAAAACTAAGAGTTCCCTTTCTGGAAGGAGGAGGACAAAAATTTTAAACCCTTTCATAGTTTTTCACATGTTAAAATTGATTCAGGGCCTCCCCTAGTGGTGCAGGTAGCTGAGCGCCATGCTGTGAAGCTGTCTGCAGCCTCTGCAGCACCGGTTCAATCCCGGCCTGATGGCAAGGGTCCCACATGGCACAACAGATCTCTCCTGTCTCACCTGCTGCTTCCCTCAGCAGTGTATTTCGTCAGTCTGCCTGTTCTGTTCCCCGCTCTGTCTCTGGTGAATCCTCTCACCCTCCCGTACATCTGGCCTGTACCCCGGTTCTTGTATAAATAAATAAGTCTTTAAAAATAAATGAATAAATAAAATTGATTCATATTTCTGAGCACTGGAGTCAAAATGTCAATGGGTTCTCATGAACAGTGATATTGCACCTCTTGATGCAAAAGGAATTAAAATAGAAAATAATACAATGAGAGGAAGTAGACCAGGACTTCTATGATTCATTGTGTCCTCTCCTTTGTCTTTCATTGTGTCCTCTCCTTTGTTTGTCCAAAACAGAATGCAAACAGATTCACATATATGGGACAGGTGTTTAAAGAGTGAGGAAGAAATATACAATGGAATATCCGTCCATCCATAAATGCATCTGCATCAATAGTCATATAAAGTCTGCCCTATCCATTAAATAGATACACCCCTAATTAACATTCCTCCTAAAAATAAAAATATCTTTAGGAAAAAATGGAAAGTTAAACCTTTAATAACTATGTTAGTGTTACATGAAAAACATTTAAGGGATAAAGTAAGACAATAACTTAAACAATAAAAAATTATAATTGAGATGTTTATTATGAGTGATCTTTTACAGTCTAAAAATAAAACAATATAAAGATTTATTTTTATATTAAAGACAACTTTAAATAAATAAACTGTAAATAAAGTCCTATAAAAATAGTGATATTTTACAACACAAATACAAAAGAAGAGAGAGAGATTCTGGTGGGAGGGGGAGAAACAGAAAAAAAATATGTAAAATTTTTATGCATGTGAACTCCTAATATCAAAGAATAGAATACTGAGCCTAATGTTCACTTTTCATCAGTGAATGATATTTGAATTACAAAGTCTTTGATGGGACAATGGAGTGATAAACTTCATTCAGGAAGTATGCAGTCTCCCTTCATTTCATAAAGTTTGTGGAAGAGACTTTAAACTGGAGTGAAGATATCTGCAGCCAATGCAGCATGAGTTTGATCCTCAGCCTGAGAGCTAAACCACATGGTGCAGCAGACCTCTCCTGTCAGGCCTGCTGCTCCCCTCAGAAGTGTATTTCAGTCAATCTACCTGTTTTGCTCCCCACTCTGTCTCTGGTGAAGCCTCTCACCCCCTGCACCTCTAGCCTACATCCCAATCTTGCATGCATAAGTAAATAAATCCTTAAAAAATAAAATTTATTAAGTTAATGGATTTTTCTCTGATAATAGAGGAAGTAGAAACCCAGCACTTATTACCCAAATCCCCTTTTCTCACAAAATTCTGAAGGGAACCATTGCAAGACAGAAAAATCCCAACAATATTATAGGGAAGGAAGATGTGGAATATAAAAAGAGGTATAGGAAATTGTGAAAGATATGTAAAGTGAATTTGTTCAAGAAAATAAAATGGAGAGAAGTTAATATGGGGAAAATTCATATACAAAAGTAGGGAAGGAACAATTGGTCATCAAGGAGAGGGGCAAGTCAATGGATGGCATAGAGATGAAAGTATAGGAAATTTTAAAGGCAAGTATTTAAAGATAGTTGATAGGTAGGTAGGGAGAAAGATTGATAGATAAAGTTAAATAGACAGTGATAAGACACGAAGATGAAAGAAATGTAAGATCAATGATAGATTGAAGCAAGAAAATAGCTACTTGTTGTACATATGTACTCTGTTAAAATCATCAAGCAAATATTTTAGTGAACATTGACATGGTGGTCCAAAAGAAAATGGGTTAGGTTTCCTGCAATTTCTAATGACAACAAATATTTAAATCTATTAATAAGAAGACTTGTTATGTACGTTTCTATTTCAAATCATCACTTCTGAATAAAGCTTTCCTTTTAAAAATCAAATATAGGAAAGAAGATGACATATAAAATGGAGAAAGGGGATTCTAGGTCAAAAATCTTGAATTAATTTGCACAAATATTACACAGCTGTCAGTATAAAAAGACAAAATTTGACAATCATGATTAAAAATTATACTGAAAAGATGCAGCTACATCAACAGATAAGACAGAAAAATGTAAAGACATTGCATTGGAGCTTCTAATTTTTTTCAGAATAAAAGCAAATATTCATTGCTACTTAAAAATGTAACATCGGGGGCCTCCCTGGTGGTGCAAGGGGTTAGGATGCAACCTATGAAACTGTCCACAGCCACTGCAGCATGTGTTTGATCTCCTAGCCAGCCAGGGAGCAACTCACATGGCACAGCAGATCTCTCCTGACTTGCATGCTGCTCCCCTCAGCAGTATAGTTCGGTCAGTCTGCCTGTTCTTTTCCCCACTCTGTCTCTGGTGAATCCTCTCACCACCCCCACACCTCTGGCCTGTACCCCAGCACTTGTATGCATAAATAAATAAATCTTTTAAAAAAAGTTACATCAGGAACAGCTATACTTCCATCAGATGAAATAGAATTCAAATTAAAAAAAGTAAAAAGAGACATACATGGACACTACATTATGATCAAGGGGACAATATACCAGGAAGATATAGCACTCATCAACATACACTCATAAAATGAAGGAGCACCTAAATATATTAGAAAATTATTATCAGCTCTGAAAACAGACATTAAAGAAAATACATACATGGTAGGAGATTTCAATACCCCATTCTCACCAATAGACTGATCAATGAGACAAAAAAATAAACAAAGACACTAGAGCCCTAAATAAAGACATAGAACTCATGGGCTTATTAGACATCTATAGAACACTGCACCCAGAAATCTGAGCACACATTTTTCTCAAGCACACATGGATCAGCCTCCAGAATCGATCACAAAATGGGCCACAAGACAAACATCAACAGATACATGAAGATGAAAATCATTCCAACTATCTTCTCTGATCATAAAGTCATCAAACTAGAAATGAACCATGAACAGAAAACAAGGAACCCTCTCATGTCATATGGATTGAGGTCCACACTACTGTAAAAACACTGGACTAATGAGCATATCAAAGAAGAATTTTAAAAATACTTTGAGTTGAACCATAAGGAGGACAACAAATTCTAGAATGCATCGGACACAGTAAAAGCAGTAAAAAGAGAAAAATATGTAGCAATACAGGCTCACATCAAGAAACAAATAGACTCAAACAATCTAATGTCACATCTAAAAGAACTAGAAATAGAAAAACAAAAAACCCTAAAACCATTAAAAGAAAGAAATAATAAAAATCCAAACAGAAATGAATGAACTAGAAATTAAAAAAGCAATCTAAAATGTCAATGAAAGCAAAGCTTGTTCTTTAAAAAAAAAAAACAAGACCCTGGTGGCTCAGCGGTTGAGCACGGAGCTGTAAAGCTGCCCGCAACATCTGCAGCACTGGTTAGATCTCCAGCCACCAGCGAGGGTCCCACGTGGTGCGACAGACCTCTCCTGCCACACCCATTGCTCCCCTCAGCAGTGTGTTTCATCGGTCTGCCTGTTCTGTACCCTGCTCTGGCTCTGGTGAATTCTCTCACCCTCCCGTACTTCTGACTGTACCCAGTGCTTGTATAAATAAATAAATAAATCTTAAAAAAAAAACAAAAACAGACAAACCTCTAACCAGGCTCACAAAATAAAACCAGGAGAAAGCACATATAAATAGGATCATAAATGAAAGAGGAATAATCATGACAGACTCTGTTGAAATCAAAAGATTAATCAGAGATTGTTGTGAACATGTATATGCAAACAAATTCAACAATCTAGAAAAGATGGACAAATTCCTAGAACAATACAATCATCCAAAGCTAGATAAAGAAGAAATAGAAAACCTATACAGACAAATTACAAGCAGTGAAATTGAAGCACTAATCAAAACACTTCCCAAGAACAAAAGCCCAGGACCACATGGTTTCACAAATGAATTTGACCAAATGTTCAGCAATTAATTAGTGCTCATCCTACACAAACTCCTTCAAAAAATTGAAAAGGGAATACTACCAAATACATTTTATGAAGCTTAACATTACACTAATACCAAAACCAAAAAAGACAACACAAAAAAAGAAAATTACAGACCAGGGCCTCCCTGGTGGCACAAGAGGTTAAGATGCAACCTATTAAGCTTATTGCAGCCACTGCAGCAAAAGTTTGATCCCTGGCCAGGGAGATACTCACCTGGGGCTGCAGACCTCTCCTGGCTTGCCTGCTGCTCCCCTCAGCAGTGTGTTTCAGTCAGCCTGCCTCTGTTCCCCACTCTGTCTCTGGTGAATCTTTTCACCCCCACCATACCTCTGGCTGTACCCCAGTTCTTGTATACATATATACATATATCTTTAAAAAAAAAAAGAAAATTATAGGCCATTCTCCCTAATGAACACTGATGAAAAAACTCTCAACAAAATCCTTGCCAACAGAATCCAACAAAGCATCAAAGGGATAATACACTACAATCAAGTAGGATTTATCCCAGGGCACAAGAATGGTTAAACATATGAAAATTAATCAGTGTAATCCAACACATCAACAAAGAGAAAAATAAGAATCCCATGATTATATCAATAGATGCAGATAAAGCATTCAACAAAGTCCAACTTCCATATATGATAAAGGCCCTTGAATTATTGGGATAGAAGAAACATAACTTAACATGATAAAAGCCGTGTATGGCAAACCCACAGCCAATATTTTTCTCAGGGGCAAAAAGCTGAAAGACTTTCCTTTAAGATCAGAAACAAGACAATGATGTCCTCTCTCACCATTGTTCTTCAATATAATACTGGTGAAATATAATACAGCTCATAGCCAAAGCAATAATATAAGAGAAAGACATACAAATAATTCAAATAGGGAAAGTATCACTATTTGCAGATGTTATGATAATATGCATAGAGAATTCTAAAAACGCCACAGAAAAACCTCTTAAAATATCAACCAGTTTAGTAAAGTAGCAAGGTAAAAATCAACACATAAAAATCAGTAGCCTTCCTATACACAAACAATAAATCTGAAGAAGAAGAAATCAAGAAAACCATCCCTTTTATTATTGAAACAAAAAAAAAATCAAATACTTAGGAATAAAACTAACAAAAGAGGTAAAATATCTATACAAAGAAAACTATAAAATACTGTTAAAAGAAGAAGACACAAAGAAATGGACAGACATCCCCTGCTCATGTATTTGAAGAATTAACATTGTTAAAATGGCCATCCTACCAAAAGCAATATACAGAGTCAACGCTATCCACCTCCCCCCCCAAAAAAAAAAAATCAATGACATTCTTCAAAGAATTAAAACAAATACTGATGAAATTCATTTGGAACAAGAAAAAAAAAATAAAAACACAAACAGCCAAAGCCCTAATGATGAAAACAAAGGCAAATAGGGGTATCACTCTTCCAACTCCCAAATATACTACAAAGCCATAATAATTAAAACAGTATATTTGATCAAAAATAGAATCACAGACCAATGGAACCAAATAGAAAGCCCAGTAATAAAGCCACACTTGTATGGACAACTTATCTTTGACAAAGGAGCAAAGAATATGCAATGGAACATGGAAAGTTTGTTCAATAAATGGTGCTGGGAAAAATGGACCATCACATGCAAAAGAATGAAACTAGACCACTACCTCTCACCATGCATAAAAATCAACTCAAAATGAATAAAAGAGCTGGACATAAGACCTGAAACCATAAAATATATAGAAGAAAATATAGATAAAACACTAAAAGACATACATCTTAGTAACATCTTTAAAGACTCCTCATCTAAACCAAAGAAAGTGAATGCAAAGATAAACACCTGGAATTACATCAAAATGAAAAGCTTCTGTACTGCAAAAGAGACATTAACCAAAACAAAGAGATACCCCACTGTTTTGGGAAAAAACTTTGCACTCCATACAACTGATAAGGGACTGATCACAAAGATATACAAAGAACTCACATGACTCAACAAATACAAAGCAAACAATCCAGTCAACAAATGGGCAGAAGAACTTAAAAGACAGCTCTCCAAAGAGGAAATGCAAATGGCCAACAGGTATATGAAAAAATGTTCAACATTCCCTATAACCAGGGAAATACATATCAAAACCACAATGAGATACCAACTTACACCAGTAAAAAATGGCATATATCAAAAAAAACAAAACAAAACAAAAAACAACAAATGTTGGTGAGGATGTGGTTTAAAAGTAACTCTATTACATTACTAATGGGAGTGCAAACTGGTCCAATGACTATAGAAAGTTGTCTGGAGGCTCCTCAGTCTACTAAAAATGGATCTACCACATGACCCAGCAATTCCACTCCTAGGGATCTACCCAAAGGACACAGAAACAGTGACTCAAAAGAACACCTGTATCCTTATGTTTATTGCAGCACCTTTTATAATAGGTGAAATCTGAAAACAACCCAAACGCCCAAAAATAGATGACTGGATCAAGAAGATGTGGGATATATACACAACAGAATACTATTCAGCAATCAAAAAAAGATAAACTCATGCAATTCACAGCAACTCAGATTGGAGCTAGAAGGGATTATGCTCAGTGAAATAAGTCAGAAGGAAAATTAAAAATATTGGACAGTTTCACTTATAGCAAGAATATAGGGGAACCAAATAAGACATCAGGGAAAAAATAATAACAATACACAACATAACACAGAAAAACAAAAACAAACAGTTAGTTATAAACCAGAGACATCCTGCAGGGGAGGAGGAGGGAGAGGGATCATTGGGAGAGAGGGAGGAGAACAGGGGACTGTGGTGATGGTGCACGGGTGCATTGGTGAAGGAAACTATATGGGGACTACACCTGGTGGGGGGAAGAAAGCAAACATTGTTTAAAAATTACAACGATGTAAAAATATATAAATAAAAGGTTATTTTGATAAAAATATTACATCAAATATAATAAAAAGCAGACATGGAGTCACATATCCTTTCAAAATGTATCAGCAGCAGAGCTGCTATATCACTTTTTTAATGCAAAGTCACCTTAGCAGAGACTTGTTCACAATGATGATAGTTGGGCACAACCACAAGGAACCAGGAAAATTTTAAGTTAAATATATGTGTATGTGGGTACCCTTGGTCAGTGTGATGAAAGTGGCATAGGGAGATTGAAATCTACATGTGACCATTTGTATAATCTGAAATTAGTCTTTTTAAAAAGATTTATTTTATTTATTTATGCATTACAAGAGCTGAGGTGGTGGCCAGAGGTGCAGAGGGGTGAGAGGATTCACCAGAGGCAGAGTGGGAGCAGAACAGGCAGATCTACTGAAATACACTAGTTGGAGGGAGCAGTGGGTGAGACAAGAGAGTTCTGCTGCACCCTCTGGGTCAGCTCCCTGGTCAGGGGTTGAACTGGAACTGCAATGGCTACTAATAGCTTCATAGTGCTGAGACTTAACCCCTTGTACTACCAGGAAGGCCCCCCTGGATTTACAGTCTTTTAGGACCATCGAGGGAAAAACCTTGTTGACCATGTGAGTAGGTTTTTCTCATTTCTTGAGGTGTAGAGGAAACTAAGTGCATCACAATGGGTGCTCTTACTTGCAGTGCATCACACAGGGCCTGAGTTAATGGTCATTTTCCAATCATCTATGTGGAATGCAAGCCATGTGACTATCAGCTAAATATTTTTCATCTTGCTGCATGCAGATGATCCCATGGTATATTTTATGCAGAGAAACGAGGCAAAAGTTTCAATTGAAGGACAGGTAAGGAATGAAAAAAAAAAAAATAAGGCAAGTGAAAAATTACATATAGGGCAAGATAAATGGTAATATCTTAATATGGGGAAATTTCATGAGCCAGAATATATATTGGGAGAACTTCAGACATCAGGAGAAGGGTGTGTCAATAGAAGGCCTTAAGGTAAAGACAGAGAAACCTGAGGACACCAGCAGAGCAGAAATTTTATAGGGGTTGGGAGAAAAACATTGTCAAATATGATTTACCCAATTTTTTCTGAAGATCTTCTATAAAACAAAATGGGATAATCAATGTAAGTAGCAATGGGAGGCAAATTAAAGAACATTCAAATTTTGAAAACTTTTCAAACATAAATTTAAACCTATCAGGATGGAGAAGCTGCACAACATACACAAGCACCTACACAGTCACACAGACACAAGAAGTGCTTTTGCCACACATACTTACCAAGAAGTCCTGCTGTCACTTGTTTGTTCACAGAAGAGGCTAAACAACGAAAATGAGATAAAGGACTCAAGGCAATAGAGAAAAAAATTAGAGATGGAATCTCTGCTATCCTTTTCATAGCAAGTTTCTTAAAACATTGGGAAAACATTTAGGCATTTCTCCTACAATTTCTTATATATAGCTGGTTCTTATCTGTAGTACGTTATAGATCTGCCTCTGTTATATAAAGAAGTCACACAAACAGATTTAGAAACTACTGAGAGGTAGGTCATAGAGGAAATCAGACTCAGGTTCCCTTAACTATTAATGTTCACATTGTTTCATGTAAGTTTTTGTAGAACATATGCCTGATTGAATTTTATATTCACAAAATCAGATAAAACTAAAGAAAATAATGTAATCAGTCTCAGGAAAGAGTGTCTATTTGAGCTGAGTTTGGAGAAAACTTTATGTGTCAGTAACTGTAAAAAAATCTAAACCTCAAAAGGCACATTGTTTACAAAGTCTCCTGACAGAAGGAAAGTAATTGCATGGATTACAAGGGCAAAACAAAGAAGACAAGTCATACTGGGGGATCCTTATAAGAGATGAATGGACAAACTTTGTACAGAATGAATGGAGAATGAGACAAAATTGTTTAAAATAGATGTGTACAGCATTGAGAAAGAAAAACACTGGGAGATGATTTCAAAGGATCAAAGAGCAGATGAAACTGTGACTAGGTATATAAAGAAGTTTATTACAATTGTTGTGCATCACACCCTGTATTAACATGTTTCTGAAATAATGATGTAATGATCTAACATTCATCTAACTTGGTTTATGTAAGTGTGTTCTTAGCAACCTATGGAAGTTTAATACACTTGATGAACTTGAATGGATCCTTCTCACTTCTCTGTTGACTCTACCTCTAACATCATTGTGAAGTGGGATGATCCCATACCTGTTAAAATTTGTGTTCTCTTACAATGATCTCAGACAACTTTACACATTCCTGGATTCCTGGTTTGGCCTAACTTTGCAAATTGACTTTGACATCCCAACTGGACCTTTAAGTGATTGTTGTGGTTTTTCAAAAAGTTTTACATTGTTTTCCAAGGAAAACTCTGGTTATATATCTCAATCTTTGAAAAAGGATGTGGCAATTACTGGAGACATGATAATAATATCTAGACCTACCTAGGGACACAGAACATATGAAAAAGATATGACTGGCACTTGCCTTTGTTATGTTCTTTCTTATCTAAAAAAAAAAAGAAAAAAGAAAAAAAAGAGGGCCTCCTTGGTGGAGCAGCAGGTTGAGAGGTTGAGCGCCATGCTATGAAGCTGTCTGCAGCCTCTTCAGTGAGGGTTCGATTCTGGCCAGCCAGCGAGAATTCCACATGGCGCAGCAGACCTCTCCTGCCATGCCCACTGCTCCCCTCAGCAGTGTATTTCTGTCATCTGCCTGTTCTACTCCCTGCTCTGCCTCTGGTGAAAACTCTCACCCTCCCATGCCTCTGGCCTGTACCCCAGCTCTTGTATAAAACAAACAAACAAACAAACAAACAAATAAATAAATAAATAAATAAATAAATAAATCTTCAAAAAATAAAAATAAAAGAAAAAATCTGAAAATTGAGACACAATTTCAGAACAGCAGGAGGGCAAATTTTGAAGCTATTTTCTGTTTCATATGATTCAAAACACAGAGTATGAGGACCAATGAAGTTTGAATGATTTATCACCCTGGAAAACACTGCTGTTCTGTATTCCCCAAATGATTCTGATAAATGAAATGAGGCAGGAAATAACATCAGGTGAGTATGCAAAATAGAAACTTGATAAAACTTCGTTATAGTTTTGTCCTTTGCTCAGAAATGTATATAGTCAGGAACAGACTGAGAGATATGAATTTAAAGTCTTCCCAGGAAGCTTACAGTATGAATCATTTATTAAAACTCTATTTGTAACAACAGATTTATAAACTCTACTTCACACATTTTGAAGGTCAGGAATGTGCCAGCACATTCCCAGGGACACACTGATGGACGAGTCTGTGGAGCAGGTTTGCAAGGCATGACCCTGCTGCTCAGTGAGCAGCCCTCTTACTATTTATTAGCACTAATGAACAAGCACGATTGCTTATGTGACAATGGCAGGAGGAGCAGGGTACAGGGGAGACAAAGGGTAATCAACTTTATGGGGAACAGGAAGGGATATGTTGGCCACATATACAGGGAGAACTTCCTGTGAAGGTAATTGGTATAATTTCTGAGCTACTCCTCAGAACACCTCAGATCGTGGCTGCACAATCAGTGAAATGGCTACCTAGGCGTCCCTGGATGCCTCATGATATGGGCCATTTCCATAAGGCAGTTGCAGAATGTCTGGGACCAAAGCAAAATTGTGTAAAAAAATAGATATGCATTGCAATTTAGGAATAGAATCATTGAGAGATGAAGACAAAGGAACAAGGAACAGATGTAACTATGACTAGCTACACAAAATAAATTACAACTGAGATGGTTGCCCATTTGAAATTCTCTGTTTCTGGAAAAATGACTTATCGATCCAACAGTTTGCTACTTTAGGCCATGGAATTGTGTTATTAGTATTCCATGGATAGTTAACACACTTGAAGAACATTTATTGGCAGAGGCCAGTCTGTTCCTTTGATGGTGTGACTGCAACTTGCCTTGGTCGTGTTCTTTCTTGTCTGAAAAAGAGAAATAAAGGGAAAAAAAAAAACCACCTTTAATAAAATGAAAGCACAATTTCACAAAAGCGGGGAGACAACAACACTGTCAAGGGCCTCCCTGGTGGCACAGACAGTTGAGAGCCACATTGTGGAGCTGTCCACAGCCTCTGCAGTGCGGGTTTGATCCTGGCCGGCCGGCGGGTGAGAATCCCACATGGCAGGGCAGTCCTCTGCTGTCTCTCTCGTTGCTCATCTCAAAAGTGTATTTTGTCAGTCTGCCTGTTCTGTTCCCCGCTCGGTCTCTGGTGAATCCTCTAGCCCTCCTACACATCTGGTCTGTACCCCAGCTCTTGTATAAATAAAAATAAATCTTAAAAAAAAAAAAAAAAAACAACACTGTGCAGTGGGATCCTATTGTTGAAAGTGTGTCCTCCAACAATGATCTCAGATGACTTTCACAACTTCTTGGCTTCCTACTTTAACATCACCTATCAAATTCATTTTGACATTTTCATTCCCACCTAGAAGTGCTGCTTGTTGTTTCTAGTCAAGTAGATATTATATTCATTCCTTTCAAAGAGAAACTGGCTAGATATCACAATCTGTGGACTGGGGGTTTGAAATACAGAGACCTGACCATAAATTCTGGACCTATTTAGTGACACAAAGCATATGCAAAGTGTGTGACTGGTACTTGCCTTGGTCGTGTTCTTTCTTATCTGAAAAAGAGAAATAAAAGAAAGAAACACCTTTAATAAAATGAAAGCACAATTTCACAAAAGCAGGGAGCAAAAATGTTACATGAAACATAACCATTCATGGTTACATTGATTCAAAACACAGTATTTGGACCAATGACATGTGAAAATTTTATCATCCTATAAGACAGTCCTGTCCAGAATTTCCCCAAATTTTTTTATGAAAAGAAATGAGATGGGAAAGGACATCAGTTGACTATGCCAAATAGGTTTGCCTTTGGAGGAACAAGATCAAGTCTCATTGTTTATCTGTCCATTGTTCATAAGCACATACACACAGGAATAGACACAGAGATGAAAGTGTAAAGTGTGACCATGAAGACAACTATGTTGGACAGATCATTTTTTCAAGACTAAATGTTACAACAGTCTATGAACCATGCTGCTTGCATTATAAGATAAATTCCTATGCTCCATTACCCTGGTGAGTAGATGGGAAGCTGGAAAAATGCCCTTAGAAAAGGAGGATATAAGGCCTGAAACCATAAAATACATAGAAGGAAATATAGGCGAAACACTACGTGATTTGCACATCAAAGACATCTTTACAGACACATCACTCAAAGCAGTGATAGTGAAGGCAAAGATAAACAGCTGGGACTACATCAAATTAAAGAGCTTCTGCACAGCAAAAGAGACAATTACCAAAACAAAGAGAAACCCCACCAACTGGGAGAACATTTTTGTACCCAACACCAATGATAAAGGACTAATCACAAAAATCTACAAAGAGCTGATGAGACTCAACAACAACAAAGAAAATAATCCAGTCAAAAAATGGGCAGAAGAGCTAAAAAGAAACTTCTCTGAAGAGGAAATGCAAATGGCCAACAGGCATGTGAAAAAATGTTCAACATCACCTGTAATCAGGGAAATGCAAATCAAAACTACCATGAGATACCATCTTACACCAGTGAGAATGGCACATATTAAAAAAACTAGCAACAACAAATGTTGGCGAGGATGTGGAGAAAAAGGAACTCTCTTACACTGTTGGTGGGAGTGCAAACTGGTCCAACCACTATGGATAGCTGTGTGGAGATTTCTGGACCTAGTAAACATATAGCTTCCATATGATCCAGCAATTCCACTCCTAGGTATTTACCCAAAGGACACAGAAACATCAATTCCAAAGAGCACCTGCACCCCTATGTTTATAGCAGCACTGTTTACAATAGCTAAGCTTTGGAAACAACCCAAATGCCCAAAAATAGATGACTGGATCAAGAAGATGTGGAAGATATACACCATGGAATATTACTCAGCGTTCAAGAAAAATAAACACATGCAATTTACAGCAACATGGATGGCACTGGAAGGGATCATGCTCAGCGAAATAAGCCAGAATGAAAAATAAAAATACCGGATGTTCTCACTCATAGCAGGAATCTAGAAAACTGAAATAAGGGACCAGGAAAAAGAGTAACTATATGAAAGAAAATATCAAAATCAACAAACAACTATGAACCAGGACACTCTGTAGGGGTGGGAGGTGGGGAAAGGAGGGCTTGGCTTCAAAATAAGGGGGTTGTAATTGTATGAGGAATATAAAAATAAAATTTAAATTAAAAAAAAAAATCTAAAACTTTTAAAAAAATAAAAAAAAATCTGAAAAAAAATAAAGAAAAGGAGAATACTACTTTTAGTTATTTATTAGGGCTTTGACCAAAAAAAAAAAACAAAAAAAAAAAAACTTTTGGACAAATCTTTAGAAAAACGAAAGAAAAACATAGGAAAAACTATGGCTATTCAAGTCATGAGACTACAATAAAAATACATTATTAAAAGCTATTTGTTGAACAAACACTGTAAGATTCATAATACTGCTGCACAATTGAAAAAGCTTTGTATTGTTCAGTAGTCCTGGCATTATAAACAAAATCACAAATAGCAGCAAGGACTGAAGTGGAGAGGATTGCAACAGGAAATAAAATTGGTACCAAAACATGGTACCTGGAAAACAAAGGGAAAAACCAATTAAATGAAGAGAAGATCATTCTCAAGCTCACATTTTACAAATTTATATGTTGAGTCCACAAACTTTTCTAGGACTATGGACATTGAAGCCACACTAAATGAATTTAGATATATTTATCACCTCAAGTTGGTGGCATGCCTGTTTCAAAGTATGGATGCATGACTTTTAACATTCTAACAAGATGATAATTTTCCAGCATTTAATATATAGATAGAAATATTATATGTATACATATGTGTGTGTGTGTGTGTATGAGTAACATGTTTTAAAGGTTTCCATTTTACCCAAATACTAACATAGAGATATATTCAATCTACAGATACATTTTTATCTATTGAAATGTGTGTATATGGGGGCCTCCCTGGTGGCACAAGTGGTTAAGAAGCAACCTATGATCTATTTGCAGCTACTGCAGCATGAGTTCAATCCCCGGCCAGCCAGGGAGTTACCCACATGGCTCAGCAGACCTCTCCTGACTCACCCGCTGCTCCCCTCAGCAGTGTATTTCAGTCCTTCTGCCTGTTCTACTCCCCACTCTAGGATGAATCCTCTCACCCCCCTCATGTCTGGCCTTTACCCCAGTTTCTCGTATGCATAAATAAATAAATCTTAAAAAAAAAAGAAATATGTGTATATGCAAACATACACATTTCTATGTGTAACAATGTGTGTGTGTTGTGTGTTTCTGTGTTTGTATGTATATGTATAAAGAGAAATTTCTCAAGACATAAGACTGTGCAGGTTACCTAATGCAGAAGGAAACTAGTTTCTGAAAGACAGAATATAAGCATTGTTTAGGAAAGAACAAAAGAAGGAAGGGAAAAGATATGGATGGTACATTTTGTAGCAGGGCTGAAGGCAAAGACTGTTATATGCGTTGCCTTCTGGAGGCGGGCATAGATGAGGATGAATGGCCCCAGACAAAATAGGGACAAGTTTAAGTGAGAGTGGAGACTATGATAGGAAATACAAGGATCTGCAGAAAAGGCCCTGGGATTCAGCATTTTTGGGATTTCAGCATTTTACAGGATTCAGCCATTACTGGGTCAGCCATTCCTGCCCCTACCATATCAATCTTCCAGAAGACAGATGCAGACCACCAAAGTACATGGAGAGGCTTCCAACAGCTAACCTCAGAGGAGAAAGGTTGAGAAGCTTTGCAGGTAGTCAAGATACTAAAACTTTTCCCTGCTTTGCTGCTTTCACTGAGGGGAAATTAAGGCCTTGGAGGTGAGTGCTTCCCTAAGCTGTGTGAGTATGGGCCTCATGTTGGGTCATATGACTGCTGTTACTGCTGTTTGCAGTGTTGCCTACCTGGAACTATGCTGGCCCATCTTGGAGGCTCAAGTGAGCATCAGTGTCTTCTACTGTTTTCATGAGTTGCATCCCATCCTATTGTCTTGCTTCCATGTGCTTCAGGCCCTCAGTAGTCAGAAGACAACATCTAAGATGCCTTTTGTACACTACTTTGGGGTGAGGTATTTGGACATTTGTGGCCTCAGTGACTCTTTGTTTTCCCTTGTTTGTTAAATAAATCCCATTATTGTTGTTTCCTGAACCTGAGTTGTCTTGTAATTGTGCATGTGGGTGAAGAAATAGAAATGATTGGTAAACTACCTGGGCACTCTCCTTGGCCAGATTTAGTGGCTTTATTTCCTGGTATCAGTTTTAGGACATAATTATGTAAACAAAAATTGGGAGCTGGAGTTTGGATTAGATGAAAGGCAGTTCAAAGAACACCACGATGGAAAAGACAAAGAATGCTTAAGACATGAAATGAACAGTCATTTCAAAGGGACATGGGAGTAAAGTTCCACCAGATAATTTACCCAATTTTCTTTGGATGTCATCTGAAAAGGAAATGGAAAGAAAATGTAAGTAGCACATCAAAAAATGTGATTAAAATTCAAGTTACTGCTTAAATATAAGAAAGAAAAAATCAAAATCAACAAACAGCTATGAACCAGAGACACACTATGGGGGTTGGGGGGCGGTGAAAGAAGGGATTGGGATCAAAATAAGGGGGCTGCAATTGTATGGGGAATAGAAAAATAAAATTAAAAAAAATCAAGTTATTGCTAAAGATGCACACAGATTTTAACTTATCAGGTGACCGCTGAACACACAATTTGCACAATAATTACAGGGAGACAGATGACTGAATGCAGTGAAAAAAAAAAATTAGATACATAAACCTGATAGCTACCTTATGTCAAATAAGCCTTTTGACATTCCTAAGGTTCTTGTTACTTGATTCATTACTCTAAGCATGTTCTGTGCTACTAAATATAGACAGATTAGACAGGCAGAAAGGAAACAATTACACAGTGATAACTGATAGACACACAGATAGATCGATAGATTGATAGCTGTATAGATGGATGGATGGATGGACGGATGGATGGATGGATGGATGCATGGGTGGATAGATGGATAGAGAGATAGAGATGCAGAAAGACAGACATCTGAATGGAAAACAAAATTGTGTTAGGTTCCCAAGAGCCACAATCACCACATGTATTTAAATCCATTAACAGGAAGCTTTGTTATATGTGCTTACATTTTACCTCACTCCTGAACTAAACTTCCCTTTGGAATCACATAAAAGGAAGATGACTTATAAAATTGAAATTTTATAAGGGATTTCTGGGATCAATGTCTTAATTTAATCTGAACAAATCTGACACAGATGCCAGTATGTAAATGGCAATATTTGATATTCATGGTGAAAATTTATTTGCGAGGAAAGCTGCCTCTACATCAACTGATTAGACATGACAATTCAGAGTTGGTATTAGATATTCTAACTCTTTTCAGAATTAAATGCAAACATTTACCTCTACATATAAAATACACATCAAATATAATAGAAAACAGGCAGGAGAGCACACATCCTTGCAAATTTGCATCTGTAGCAGCACTCATAGTTCAAATGTCTTCTGCGAAAAGCCATATCTCTGTGTGCAGAGATATGTTCACATTGATGATGGCTGGTAATGACCATGACAGAGAACCAGAAAAAATTTAAGAAAACATTCGTGTATGTTTGTGTAATGGGAACAAATGTCTAATATGATGAAGGACAGTGGCAAAGGGAGACTGAAATCAACACATGAACATGTAATGCAAATTGAATTTACAGACTCTGTAGGACCACGGGGTGAAAAACCCTATTGAAAGTGTGAGGGGCCGTGTCTCATTTCTTAAGTTTTGAGGGAAATCAAATGCATTGCAATGGGCAGTCACACTGGCATTACATCACGGAGGACCTGAGTTAGGGGTCATTCTCAAGAATATCTATGTCGGAATGGAAGCCAGGTGCCTGGCTGTTAAATTTTCTCACTCACTGCATTCATAATGAAACTATGGCATCCAGAAAAAAAGAGCATAAATTCATAGGAAAAGACAGATAAGGGATGAAGAAAATAGAGGTTGTTTAAGAGTGAGATATAAGGAAAAAGAAATGTAAAGATCTTAATATGGGATAATTTCACAACTTTTTGAGTATAGAATTATAAACAGCAAAGAAGTTGGTCAATACATAGGTTAAAGGATTTATAGCAGAGAAAAATAAGGACTTGAGGAGAGTAGTCATTTTAAGGGCTATGGGAATAAAAGGTTGTTAGAGATGATTTACCCATTCGTTTCAGAAGATCTCCTGAAAAACAATATATAAAAAACAATGTATATAATGTAAGTAATGGCAAACAAAGTAAAGAATGTTCAAATATGGGGGCCTCCCCGGTGGTGCAGCGGTTGAGTGCTGGGTTGCGAAGCTGCCCGCGGCCTCTGTGGCGCCGGTTCAATCCCCGGCTGCTCCCCGGCCACCGGAGGAGGGTCCCGCATGGCGCGCAGACCTCTCCTGCCGCCCGCTGCTCCCCACAGCAGTGTACCTCGGTCCTTCTGCCTGCTCTGCTCCCCGCTCTGGCTCTGGTGAATTCTCTCACCCTCCCGCGCTTCTGACTGTACCCAGTGCATGTATAAACAAAACAAACAAACAAATAAATAAATAAATAAACATGCCTCTATTAAAAAAAAAAAAGAATGTTCAAATATGGAAAATGTTCAATTTTTAATTTTTTTTTAATTAAAATCTCAGCTGGAAAAAAGGTAGAGGTATGTGCATCCTCACAGACAAAGAAACAGGAAGGAGTTACTCCACACACACTTACCAAGGGTGCCTGATATCACTTGCTTGTCCACATGATATTCTAGAAAATGAAAATGAGGAAAAAGGACTCAATGAATCAATGGAGAAAGTCAAGTTCTGATGACACCTTAAGCATTCTTAATAGCTTGGGACATATTTCCTGTTATCTTATGCAACATCAAGCCTATAGAATGTTCTGTCACTGACACAAAATACATTAGCATTCTTCCATTTTATATAAAGGACTTGCAAATACTGTTTTAAAAACTATAGAACAGTTGCTTCTATAGGATAACAGACTCCAATTACTGGGTGTTTCTTCTCAAATTTCTTCCGTAAACCCAATATTGTACACAGCTTTCATGTCAGATTTTGTAAAATACACACCTGAGTGAAGCTATAGAAAAAATTAAAAAAAAAAAACATAATGAAGGAGAAGCCAGTAATAAGTACAGCATAAGGGTTTTCACTGAGCCGAACTTGGAGAAAAACTACGTGTCAGAAATTAGACACAATTTCAAATCTCAAAAGTCATATCATTCATAAAACTCACCTGTTAAGAGACATCTGACCACATAGGTTATTAGGACAAGATAAAACAAGATGCTCACTTGTTAGAACTGGACAAGAGGTAGGTGGGCAAACTTCACTCAGGTTATGTGAAGCATGAGAAAAAGTCTTGTGTAAAAATAGATGTGTATTATACTAAAGAAGAAAATCATTGGGAGATGAATACAAAGAAGCAAGATATATGTAACTGCAACTAGGAACTGAAAGATATACATTATTACTATTGTGTTGGATCATGAGTATATTTCACTATTTCTGGGGAAAAAAATGACTTTAGGATCTAAAACTCCTATACCTTAGTCTATGTCATTTTGTGTTATTAGCACCTGTGGTGATTGAACACATGTGATGAAATAGAATGGCTCCCACTACTGTTCCTTTGATGGCTCCACCTCTAACGTCACTGTGAAGTGGATCCCATTACTGTGGACACATGTCTCCTCTGACAGTGATCTTACATGATTGTTACAACTCCCTGGTTTACTGGTTTAACATCATGTTCCAAATTCATTTTGGCATGTCCAACATAAACTAGAATTGCTGTTTGTTTGTTTGCAAGTAACTCTACATTTATTTCAAAGTTTCAATGTGGCTAGATCTCAAAATCTTTTGACTGGGGGTGGGAATTGCTGAAGACCTGCTCATAATATCTAGACCTCTTTGGTGAAGCACACCATATGCAAAATAGGTGATTGGAACTTGCCTTTGTCATGTTCTTTCTCATCTGGAAAAAAAAAATAAAGGAATGAAATAACTTTATAAAATGAAGACACAATTTCAGGAAAGCAGGAGGACAAAACTTTTAAAGCCATTCATGTTTACATTGATTCAGACAGTGTATTGGGGCCAGTGAAGTTTGAAGGAAGATCACCCAGGAAGTCAATAGTGTTTTGCATTCCCCAATCATTTTACAACAGGAAAGGAGATGGGAAATGACCTCAGGTGAATGTGCAAAATGTGATGTTTTGGAGGAACAAGATCAGTGTTCATAGAATTTTTGCCCTTTGTTCATAATCAGATACAAATAGAAACAGACACATGAGATAATTACTTAGAGTGGTATCAGGAAGCATAGAATATTGAATCATTTGTTTCAAACTCTGTGTGTACCTACAACTTTATGAAGGTTGTCCCATACATTAAGAGATATACTCCTGGGCCTCCCCAGTGGTTCAGCAGGTGAGCGCTGGGCTACTAAGCTGCCTGCACGCAGCCTCTGCAGCACGGGTTTGATCCCTGACAGCCTGCGAGAGTCCCCCGTGGCATGCAGACCTCTCCTGCTGTGCCCGCTACTCCCCTCAACAGTGTCCTTCGTCAGTCTGCCTGTTCTGCTATCCGCTCTGGCTCTGGTGAATTCTCTCACCCTCCCGTGCTTCTGACTGTATCCAGTGCTTGTATAAATAAATAAATAAATCTTTAAAAAAAAGAGAAAGAGATACTCCCATGTTCCATTGCCTCTGCATATAAATGTGAATATGGAAAATGTGCTTAAAATTAGAGGCTGTTACTTTTCGCGCTAGTCTTTTAAAAAGAATAGAAAAATTATACAGGAAATACTATGGATATATCTAGTCATATGCCTACTCTAAAGACATATAATGACTAGGTATTTGTTGAATAATCACTACATAAGGTGCTTTGAAACATTAAGAGCTTTGTGGTTTTCATTAACACATGTTTTATAAGCAAAATTGAAAATATTACCAAGTGCTAAAGTGGAAAGAAATAAAGATTGGAAATAGTATTGGAAATAAATGTCTACCTCGAAACCAGCAGGAAATAACATGACCTCTTAGAGTCACTTCCAGATTCACATATTACAGATCAATGTGTAATTCCACAGACTTCACAAGGACTATGGATATGGAAAGTACACTTAGAAAATTTGGAGATATTTATTATATCTTAAGTCAGTAGAGTTGCACATTTCAAAGTATGACATTTAAAATTTCTAACACAGACTCTGGGCTCTCCGGCATTCTCTCGTGGCCTCTGCCTCCTTTGCTCTGCTGTTCTTCTGGTGTTCCTGTGATGCCACCCTTATAAGCCCAGTCTCAGCCCAGGCAAATCCCATCTACATACGCCCACACCCTATTCCAGGTGCCCACCATCAGTCAGAAGTGCGGGATTTTGCAGCAGCGACCTTTCTTGCTGGAGACTGTGTGAACCCAGCAGAAGGCTCACCGAGGAGACAGAGGTTAAGCTGGGAGGCTTGCCCATACCGGGCGCCTTCTAGCCTGCAGTTCCAGCCCAGAGGGGAGCAGCACCCACCGCTAGGGCAGACCGGGCGTGCAGGGGAGCGCGTTCCTGCATCGCCATTTTGCAGCAGCGACCTTTCTTGCTGGAGACTGTGTGAACCCAGCAGAAGGCTCACCGAGGAGACAGAGGTAAGCTGGGAGGCTTGCCCATGCCGGGCGCCTTCTAGCCTGCAGTTCCAGCCCAGAGGAGAGCAGCACCCACCGCTGGGGCAGACTGGGCGTGCAGGGGAGCGCGTCCCCTGCACCGGCATTTTGCAGCAGCGACCTTTCTTGCTGGAGACTGTGTGAACCCAGCAGAAGGCTCACCGAGGAGACAGAGGTTAAGCTGGGAGGCTTGCCCATACCGGGCGCCTTCTAGCCTGCAGTTCCAGCCCAGAGGGGAGCAGCACCCACCGCTGGGGCAGACCGGGCGTGCAGGGGAGCGCGTCCCCTGCACCCGCATTTTGCAGCAGCGACCTTTCTTGCTGGAGACTGTGTGAACCCAGCAGAAGGCTCACCGAGGAGACAGAGGTAAGCTGGGAGGCTTGCCCATGCCGGGCGCCTTCTAGCCTGCAGTTCCAGCCCAGAGGAGAGCAGCACCCACCGCTGGGGCAGACCGGGTGTGCAGGGGAGCGCGTCCCCTGCACCGGCATTTTGCAGCAGCGACCTTTCTTGCTGGAGACTGTGTGAACCCAGCAGAAGGCTCACCGAGGAGACAGAGATAAGCTGGGAGGCTTGCCCATGCCGGGCGCCTTCTAGCCTGCAGTTCCAGCCCAGAGGGGAGCAGCACCCACCGCTGGGGCAGACCGGGCGTTTGCAGCAGCGACCTTTCTTTGCTGGAGACTGTGTGAACCCAGCAGAAGTTCCCCAGAGGAGCCAGTGGTGAGCTGGGAAGGTCACCCAAGATGCCGGCCAGTACCAGCAACACAGTGTCACAAGGAATACGGCAAATTAGAAAACAGGCAGTAGGGAGTAGAAAAGCCACATGCAACCCAGCAACTCCTCAGCAAAATAGCACACCGCAAAAAGAAAACAATCTACCAGATTGCAACGACAGTAACTTGGAAGAACTTCTGAGCCTTCCAGATAGAGAATTTAAAATTGCTGTGATTAAAAAATTAACTGAAGTCATAAAGGAAAACAATGATAAGGGGAAAATAATTAATGACCAAAAGAATGAAATTGAGTCCCTAAAGAGGGAAGTAAAAGAAATGCAGGAGATCAAAGATTTAATGGAGACGCTAAAGAACTCTGGGAAAAGCAATGAAAGCAGAATAGATGAAATGGAAGAACGAATAAGTACTCTTGAAGACACAGAAATAAAAAGAACTAAAACAGAAAAGGAAGGAGAAGTACGAAGGAAAAAGACCGAAGAAAGACTTCGGGAACTATCTGACTCCATGAGGAAAGGAAATATAAGAGTTATAGGAATCCCAGAAGGAGAGGAGAGAGATGTAGGAACAGAGAAAATATTCATGGATATAATTGAAGAGAACTTCCCAAACGCGAAGAAGGAGCTGAAAATTGATATACAAGAAGCAAGAAGAACACCAAACTTCCATGACGAAAGGAAAAATACAGCAAGACACATAATAGTAAAGCTCCCAAGAATCCAAGACAAGGAAAAAATAATGAAGCTGGCAAGAGAGAAGAAACAGATAACAGTCAAAGGGAAATCAATCAGACTGACATCAGACTTCTCTGAAGAAACACTACGGACAAGGAGAGAGTGGAGGGACATAGTCAACAGACTCCAAGAAAACAGATGCCAACCAAGAATACTCTACCCTGCAAAGCTCTCCTTCCTCTTTGAAGAAAGAATATGGACCTTCCCAGACAAACAGAAACTCCGGAATTTCATTAAAACTAAACCCCCACTCCAAAAAATACTACAAGGAGTCCTAAAGCCAGAACCTCAGAGGGACGAATAACAACAAAAGAAGGCCAAAGAAAGTTATTAAAAGAATAAATAAATAAAATCAAAGGAAAGACAAACACAATGGCAAATACAGATGCTAACATATCAATACTAACTCTAAATGTAAATGGACTAAACTCTCCAATAAAAAGACACAGAGTTGCAGGCTGGATTAAGAAACAAAACCCAACCTTCTGCTGTCTCCAGGAAACACATTTAGCTGCAAAAGATAAAAATAGACTCAAAATTAAAGGATGGAAAACAATTCTACAAGCAAACGGACCAAAAAAGAAGGCAGGAACAGCTATACTCATATCAGATAAAAAAGATTTCAAACTTAAAAAGATAAAAAGAGACCCCAGTGGTCATTACATTATGATCAAGGGAAAAATACTTCAAGAAGAAATAACACTCATTAACATATATTCACCAAACGAAGGAGCACCAAAATATATCAGACAACTATTGGCATCTCTGAAAACAGACATCAGAGAAAACACATACGTAGTGGGAGATTTCAACACACCACTATCAACAATGGATAGATCAACAAGACAAAAAATAAGTAAAGACACTAAAGCTCTAAATAAGGATCTAGAGTGCTTGGGCTTAACAGACATATATAGAACACTAAACCCAAAAAAATCTGAGTATACATTTTTCTCAAGCGCACACGGATCTTTCTCTAGGATCGATCATATACTGGGGCACAAGACAAACATCAACAGATACACCAAGATTAAATCATACCAACCTTCTTTTCTGACCATGAAGGCATCAAACTAGAAATAAACCATAAAAAGAAGGCAAGGTACTCTCCTACCTCATGGAGATTAAAAACCACACTACTGGAAGTCCACTGGACTAACGAGGAGATAAAAGAAGAAATTAAAAAATTCTTCGAATTGAATGACAAGGAGGACACCAATTTCCTAAATGTATGGGATGCAGCAAAAGCAGTAATAAGAGGAAAATATATAGCAATAGCTGCTCACATCAACAAACAAGAAAGAACTCAAAGAAACAACCTAATCTCGAAGCTCAAAGATCTAGAAAAAGAACAACAAAAAACCCCAAAACCAGTAGAAGAAAAGAAATAATAAAAACCAAAGCAGAAATAAATGAAATCGAAACTAAAAAAACAATTCAAAAGATCAATGAAACCAAGAGCTGGTTCTTTGAAAAAATAAATAAAATAGATAAACCCCTAGCCAGGCTCACAAGGGCAAAAAGGGAGAAAGCACAAATAAATAGGATAATAAATGAAAGAGGAAAAAATCACAACGGACACAGCAGAAATCAAAAGAATAATTAATAACTACTATGAAAAGTTATATGGAAACAAGTACAACAATCTAAAGGAGATGGACAAATTCCTACAACTCTACAATCACCCAAAGCTAGATAAAGAAGAAATAGAACACCTAAACAGACCAATTACAATTAGCGAAATTGAAATGGTAATCAAAAACCTCCCCAAAAACAAAAGCCCAGGACCTGATGGATTTACAAATGAATTCTACCAAACATTCAGAGACGAATTAGTGCCTATCCTTCACAAACTCTTCCAAAAAATTGAGAAGGAAGGGACAATACCAAACACGTTCTATGAAGCCAACATTACACTAATACCAAAACCGAACAAGGACAACACAAAAAAGGAAAACTACAGGCCAATCTCCCTAATGAACACTGATGCAAAAATCCTCAATAAAATTTTTGCCATCAGAATCCAACAATGTATCCAAAAGATAATACACCACGACCAAGTAGGATTCATTCCAGGGGCACAAGGATGGTTTAACATCCGAAAATCAATCAACGTTATCCAACACATCAACAAAAAGAAATATAAAAACCATATGATAATATCAATAGATGCTGAGAAAGCTTTCGACAAAGTGCAACACCCATTCATGATAAAAGCCCTTGAAATTCTTGGGATACAAGGAACATACCTCAACATCATAAAGGCCATCTATGACAAGCCAACAGCCAGTATCATTCTCAATGGTGAAAAGCTGAAAGCAATTCCATTAAGATCTGGAACAAGACAAGGATGTCCACTCTCACCACTGCTTTTCAATATAATACTGGAAGTCCTAGCCAGGGCAATAAGACAAGAGAAAGACATCCAAGGAATACAAATAGGAAAAGAAGAAGTCAAACTATCACTATTTGCAGACGATATGATATTATACATAGAGAACCCCAAAAACTCCACAGAAAAGCTAATTCAACTCATCAATCAGTTCAGTAAAGTTGCAGGATACAAAATCAACACGCAAAAGTCAGTAGCCTTCCTATACACAAAAAATAAATCTGAAGAAGAAGAAATCAAAAAAACCATCCCTTTTGTTATTGAAACAAAAAAAATCAAATATTTGGGAATAAATCTAACAAAAGAGGTAAAGGACCTATACAAAGAAAACTATAAAACACTGTTAAAAGAAATAGAAGAAGACACAAAGAAATAAAGAGACATCCCCTGCTCATGGATTGGAAGAATAAACATTATTAAAATGGCCATCCTTCCAAAAGCAATATACAGATTCAATGCTATTCCAATCAAAATTTCAATGTCATTCTTCAAAGAAATAGAACAATTATTGATGAAATTCATATGGAATCACAAAAAACCCCGAATAGCCAAAGCTCTCCTGAAAAAAAAAAGAAGGGAATGGAGGCATCACACTCCCAGACTTCAAACTATACTACAAAGCCATAATCATCAAAACTGCATGGTATTGGAACAAGAACAGACATACAGACCAATGGAATCGAATAGAAAATCCAGAAATAAACCCACAGATTTATGGTCAACTAATCTTTGACAAAGGAGCAAAGACTATGCATTGGAGCAAAGAAAGTTTGTTCAATAAATGGTGCTGGGAAAACTGGGTCGCTACATGCAAAAGAATGAAGCTTGACCACTACCTCACACCATACACAAAAATCAACTCAAAATGGATTAAAGAACTAGACATAAGACCTGAAACCATAAAATATATAGAAGGAAATATAGGCAAAACACTACGTGATCTGCACATCAAAGACATCTTTACAGACACATCACCCAAAGCAGTGATAGTGAAGGCAAAGATAAACAGCTGGGACTACATCAAATTAAAGAGCTTCTGCACAGCAAAAGAGACAATAACAAAAACAAAGAGAAACCCCACCAACTGGGAGAACATTTTTGCACCCAACACTAATGATAAAGGACTGATCACAAAAATCTGCAAAGAGCTGATGAGACTCAACAACAACAAAGAAAATAATCCAGTCAAAAAATGGGCAGAAGAGCTAAAAAGAAACTTCTCTGAAGAGGAAATGCAAATGGCCAACAGGCATATGAAAAAATGTT
Source organism: Talpa europaea (assembly GCF_964194135.1). NCBI lineage: Eukaryota > Metazoa > Chordata > Mammalia > Eulipotyphla > Talpidae > Talpa > Talpa europaea. The sequence continues at coordinate 100,201,505 of NC_140068.1, read as the reverse complement.
CAACATCACTTGCCATCAGGGAAATGCAAATCAAAACTACCATGAGATACCATCTTACACCAGTGAGAATGGCACATATTAAAAAAACTAGCAACAACAAATGCTGGCGAGGGTGTGGAGAAAAAGGAACTCTTCTGCACTGTTGGTGGGAGTGCAAACTGGTCCAACCACTGTGGAGAGCTGTGTGGAGATTTCTGGACCTACTAAACATAGAGCTTCCATATGATCCAGCAATTCCACTCATAGGTATTTACCCAAAGGACACAGAAACATCAATTCCAAAGAACACCTGCACCCCTATGTTTATAGCAGCACTGTTTACAATAGCTAAGCTTTGGAAACAACCCAAATGCCCAAAAATAGATGACTGGATCAAGAAGATGTGGTACATATATACCATGGAATATTACTCAGCATTCAAAAAAGATAAACACATGCAATTTGCAGCAACATGGATGGCGCTGGAAGGGATCATGCTCAGCGAAATAAGCCAGAAAGAAAAAGAAAAATACCGGATGGTCTCACTCATAGCAGGAATCTAGAAAACTTAAATAAGGGACCAGGAAAATGAATAACTATAAGAAAGTGAAAATCAAAATCAACAGAAAACTATGAACCAGAGACACTTTTAGGGGGGCGGGGCGGGAGGGGAGGGATTGGGGTCAGAATGGGGGGGCTGCAATTGTATGGGGAATATAACAATAAAATTTATTTAAAAAAATAAAAACATAAAAAAATAAAATTTCTAACACAATAATAATTTTCCAGAAATTAGTTTATATAGTATTGTATATAAATATGAATAACATATGTCATAAAGGTTTTCATTTATCCACCTACTAACATGATAAATATAGAGATAGATAGATCGATAAATCTTTACCTATCAATAGGTGTATAAATGTGTATATTTATTTATATGTATAACAATGTGAGTGTGAGTGTGTGCTTCTGAAGTAAGTGATACTCATGATGCCTGAGACTGCTCATGTTAAATAATGCATAAGGAAACTATGGCCAGTTTCTGGAAGACAGAATAAAAATGATTAGGAAAAAAAAAACTGAATGTAAGTTACAAAACATCAACATTCTTGTAGATGGTTCATGGGTGTCATGGTGGTGGTAATTTTATGGGGACAAAAACTGAGAGGAGAAATCAAGCATTGTGTAGAAAAAAAAAAAATGGTGCCTCCCTGGTGGCGCAAGGAGTTAAGCAATGCACTATGAATCTGTCTGCAGCCTCTACAGCATGAGTTCGATCCCTGGCCATCGAGCTACCCACATGGCACAGCAGACCTCTCCTATCTCACCTGCTGCTCCCCTCAGCAGTGTACTTTGGTCAGTCTGCCTGTTCTGTTCCCCACTCTATCTCTGGTGAATCCTCTCACCCCCCATCTCTGGCCTGTACCCCAGCTCTTGTGTGCATAAATAAATAAATCATTTTAAAAAAAGAAATAAACAATGATGCAAAAATAAATAAATAACAGAATAAATGGATTTTTATGTCAGGATTTTTAAGATGCCTGAATCTGAGTAAAACTTATCTTTTTTTTTTTTTTTAAGATGTATTTATTTTATCAAGAACCGGGGTACAGGCCAGTTTCCCGGGATGGTAAGAGCACTCACCAGAGATGCAGTGGGGAACAGAACAGGCAGATTGATGAAATACACTGCTGAGGGGAGCAGTGGGCCCAACAGGAGAGGTCTGCTGCACCATGTGGGACCCTCGCCAGCCTACTGGGATCGAACCAGTGCTACAGGGGCTGTGGACAACTTCACAGAGCTGTGCTCAACTGCCTGCACCACCAGGGTAGGCCCAGTAAAACTTATCTTAATGAAATCACATAAAATGAAGGAAAAGCCAGTATTAAGTAGCAGTAATGGGTTTCCACCTGAGCCAAGCTTGGGGAAAAACTTCACCTCAAAAATGTAAAAATGACCAACCTCAAAAGACATATTGTTCATAAAAGTCACCTATAGAAATGATCTGACTAGATAGGTTACAAAAGAAAACAAAACAATGGGATCATAGTAGGAGGAACTAGATTAACAGATGAAGCAGGAAATCTTTGTTCAGAATGACTGGAGCATGAGTAAATTGTTTTGGTTTTTGTTTTTAAATTTATTTTTATTTATGCATATAAGAACTGAAGTGTAGGCCAGAGATGAGAGGGTTGAGAGGATTCAACAGAGACAGAGTTGAAAGCAGAACAGGCAGATTTACTGAAACACACTGGTAAGAGGAGCAGGGTGAAAAACAGTAGAGGTCTGCTGCACCATGTGGGGGATCTCCCTGGCTGGGAATCTAACTCAGGTGGCAGTGACTTGAGGTGGCTTAAAAGCACAACTCTAAACCACTGCTCCACCATAGAGGCCCAAATTATTAAAAATAGATTATTAAAATTTTATTAAAATTATTAAAAATTTAGGAAAGAATCATTGGGAGATGAAGACAAAGGAACAAAGAAGGGATGAAACTGTAACAAGGAACACAAAGAAAAAAAAATACTATTTTGATGGATCACATCACTGCATTTGCATATTCTTGAAATAATGACTCAATGATCTAATATTCCCTACTTTATCGGTTTTGTTATTAACAACCTGTGGTAATTTCACAAACTTGATAAACTTGAATGGATCTAACTCATTGTTCCTTTGATGTCTCCACCTCTAACATCCTGTGCAGTGGGATCATTAATGTTGAAATATGTGTCCTGAATTGTTTTCACTCTGTTGGCTTTTGAGAAGAATTCTGTAACAAATATCAGTGTACAAGTGACTGAGTCTCAAATGTCAATTCTTTTGTGTCTCTACATGGGAGTAGTGTCCCTGGACCATATGGTAATTGTATGTTTAGATTTTGGGGAACTGCCAAAGTGTTTTTCAAAGCAACTGTACCATATTGCATCCCCACCAGCAATGTATGAGTTTCTCCACATTCTTGCCTATACTTGTTATATTCTGGTTTTGTTTTTTCAACTTATAATAACTGCAGTAGAGGGAAGGGTATCTCTTGGTAGTTTTGATTGGATTTCCTAATGGCAAATGATAAAGAATTAATGGGTAGAGTTAACACATAAATGGCTTTCTTGAATAAAAATTTTATAACAAGATAAAGAAAAATAAATTGTTGATATTCTGTTCATTGTGGAAAAAAAAAAAAAGAAATATGTGTCCTGGAAAATGATCTCAGATGATTTTTACAATTTCCTGCCTTCCTGATTATATCAAGAGCCAAATTTATTTTGACATTACAAACTCAATCTGGAAGTTCTGGATTTTGTTTGTTTGTTTGTTTGTTTTTGTTTGTTTTGAAGTAGCTTTAAATTTCTTGCAATGGGAAGCTGTGGCTAGACATCACAATCTTTGGATTGAGAGGACTGGGAATTGCTGGTGCCATTATCTTAGTATCTGGGCCTATTTAATGAAACAGAGTAAATTCAAGGAGATGATGGGATTTGCATCAGTCATGGTTTTTCTTATATCAAAAAAATCTAAGCAATTTATGGTCAACTAGTCTTTGACAAATGAGCAAAGAATATGCACTGGAGCAAAGAAAGTTTGTTCAACAAATGGTGCTGGGAAAACTGGGTCGCTACATGCAAAAGAATGAAACTTGACTACTACCTCACACCATGCACAAAAGCCAACCCAAAATGGATTAAAGAGCTAGACATAAGACCTGAAACCATAAAATATATAGAAGGAAATATAGGCGAAACACTACATGACATGCACCTCAAAGACATCTTTACAGACACATCACCCAAAGCAGTGATAGTGAAGGCAAAGATAAACAGCTGGGATGGGACTACATCAAATTAAAGAGCTTCTGCACAGCAAAAGAGACACTAACCAAAACAAAGAGAAACCCCACTGACTGGGAGAACATTTTTGTACCCAACACCAACGATAAAGGACTGATCACAAAAATCTACAAAGAGCTGATGAGACTCAACAAAAACAAAGAAAATAATCCAGTCAAAAAATGGGCAGAAGAGCTAAAAAGAAACTTCTCCAAAGAGGAAATGCAAATGACCAACAGGCATATGAAAAAATGTTCAACATCACTTGCAATCAGGGAATTGCAAATCAAAACTACAATGAGATACCATCTTACACCAGTGAGAATGGCACATATTAAAAAAAAAAAAAAACAAAAAAACTAGCAACAACAAATGTTGGCGAGGATGTGGAGAAAAAGGAATTCTCCTACACTGCTGGTGGGAGTGCAAACAGGTCCAATCACTATGGAAAGCTGTGTGGAGATTCCTCAACCTACTAAAGATAGAGATCACATATGATCCAGCAATTCCACTCCTAGGTATTTACCCAAAGGACACAGAAACATCAATTCCAAAGAGCACCTGTACCCCTATGTTTATAGCAGCACTGTTTACAATTGCTTAGCTTTGGAAACAACCCAAATGCCCAAAAATAGATGACTGGATCAAGAAGATGTGGTACATATACACCATGGAATATTACTCAGCATTCAAAAAAGATAAACACATGCAATTTGCAGCTACATGGATGGAGCTGAAAGGGATCATGCTCAGCAAAATAAGCCAGAAAGAAAAAGAAAAATTCCAGATGGTCTCACTCATATCAGGAATTTAGAAAACCTAAATAAGGGACCAGGGAAAAGAATAACTATAAGAAAAAAAAATCCAAATCAACAAACAACTATGAACCAGAGACACACTATGAGGGTTAGGGGGCAGGGAAAGGAGAGATTGTGGTCAAAATAAGGGGGTTGCAATTGTATGGGGAATATAAAAATATAATTTAAAAAAAAGTTAAAAAAAATCTTAGCAAGTAAACAACTTAAATAATGCACTATTTTAGGAAGGCAAGGAAACAAAAATATGAAACCCTTTCATGCTTCACACTGTGTTTCAAAACAAAGAGTACTGGGGCCAATGAAGTTTGAATGATTTTTCACCTAGCAAGACAATGCTGTTTTGCATTCCCAAATCATACTGTAGAAGAAAATATGATAGAAAATGACATCAGGTGAGTATGCAAAATAGCATTCCCTCTGGAAGGATATGATCATTCATCAAGTTACTTTTGTACTTTATCTGTAGTCATATACAAACAGGAACAGACACATGATACAAGTACATAAACTAATCAGGAAGTGCACAGTGTAGAACCATTTGTCCAAAACTACATGCATTGAAAGACTTAGGAAGGCTGTCTATATTCCCATGAACAGGGTATTCCCATGTTCAATTGTCCTTATAATTAAATGTTAAAATGGAAAATGTCCTTAGATAGGAGGACAACAGCTTTACTAATATATAACGGTTTCTGACACACATAGCTTTCGACAAAAACTTTAAAAAGGAAAGTAAAAGAAAACCTGGGAAATGCTAAGGAAGTACCTTGTCATTGGTAAAACAAGAATTCATAATCAAATGATATTTAATGGCTGGTCATACATAGTCCTACTACAAATATTAAAAAGCTTTGTAGTTTTCATGAGTACTTGTTTTATAAACCAAATTAAAATAGTAGCAAGTATTAAAATGGAAAGTAACAAAGACAGGGAATAGTATTTGAAAGAGGTAAATTTGGTTTTGGAAACCCACAGGAGATACCATGAAAGCAGAAGAGACTGACTCTAACTTACACTTCACAAATCAACACTTTGTGTAATTACCCAGAATTTTCATGGCTAGGAGTGTGAAAGTATACCTAGCAAAATTGGAGGTATTTGTCTTCTCAGATTTTGTGGTATTATTCATTTCAGAGTATGGAAGTATTCAAAGTTTCTAATGCAATGATTATACCTAGAATTTTGTATATATTATACTACAAATATGTGTGTTATATATTTCATAGTTTTCCATTTTATTCATATAATAACATAGAGAAAGATACATGCATATCTATAGAAAGAAATAACTTGCTTTCTATGTGTGTAAATGCAAATATACATTATTTACATGAACCAAAACCAAGGGAACAAATGTAGGGCATGGAAAGAAGGATAAGTCAGTGAATGTCATATGAGGAAAATGCAGAGAATGTTAAAGACATGAAATGGACAGTCATTTTAAAAGGACACAGGAGTAAATTTCCATCAAGACTTACCCATTTTTTTCTGGATGTCATCTGAAAAAGGAAATGGAAAGAAAACATAAATATCACAGGAAAAATGTGTGGTTAAAGTTCAAATTATTGCTAAATATGCATACAGAATTAAATCAGGTCACTGTTGAACACACAAAGACATGCATACACGCTCATAGGAGTGTAGGTACACATATACACGTGTAGCTACAAACACAGAAAACTGATGAAGGCTCTCAAGTTTTAGGAAAATTTCCACAAAAATTAAAATGGGGGGAAATGACTGAAGGTAGTGAATAAAGAAAAGTATACAAATCTTTTAGCTACCTTATAAAATTCTTGCTGTACTTTGACATATCTTTCTTTTTAAATTTTGTGTGTTAGTATAAACATGTTCTGCACTAATAATATGGACAGATACTAGACAGATGGAAAGGAAACATATTGATTGTGATAGATGATAGCAGGATTTGAGAGACAGATAGACATATAACTAGATATAATAGATGAATAAGAAGTAAGATAGATAGTAGTTGTATACAGGGATAAATAGCTATTTCTGTCTTTATAGTGGCCGTGCTATACATTATAATCTCCACAAAAACTGAAATAGAGAACATTGACCCCCTGCTCCTTAGGACATTTATGTTAGGTTTCTAGCAGCTATTATTTCCAACATATATTTGTAATCATTAATACGTTGCCTTGTTTTGTAAGTATTCTGTATCAGCTCATTCCTGAATAAACCTTGCCTTTAAAATTATACAAAAGGAAGGGAGATGATACATAAAATGGAAGAAATAGTGTTTCTAAGTCAAATGTTGGAATTTGTCCAAATTATGGACAAATGTTACAGAGCTGCCAGTATGTAAGTGAAGATATTCATGGTTGAAAATAGACTTAAAGGAAAAGATGACTCTACATCAACTGAATGGACAGAACATTCAAAGATTTGGCATGGGAGCTTCTACCTTTTTTCAGGATAAATGCAAACATTTACCTCTACATAAGAAATATATATCATTTAAAAAAAATATTTATATATTTTTATACAAGAGCTGTGGAACAGGCCAGAGGCGCAAGAGGGTGAGAGGATTCAAAAGAGACAGAGCAGGGAGCAGAACAGGCAGATGGATGGAAAGCTCTGCTCAGGGGAGCAGCGGGCAGGACAGGAGAGGTTTGCCACACCATGTGGGAATCTCCTTGGCCAGCCGGGAATCGAACACTCACTGCAGAGGAATAAATAGCTATTTCTAGTGTTGGCAGTAGTTGTGCTATATGTTAAAATACTCCACAAATGTTGAATTAGAGAACATTGACCCACTGCTCTTATGGAAATTTAGGTTAGGTTTCTAGATGCTCCTATTCATAGCATATGTGAAGCCAATAATATATTGCCTTGTTTTATATATAGTTCTGTTTCTGCTTTTTCCTGAATAAATCTCACCTTTTCAAATCACACCAAAGGAAAAAAGATGTCATTAAAAAATAGCACACTAGTGCCTCCCTGGTGGCACAAGGAGGTAAGTCTCAGGACTATGAAGCTATCAGCAACCACTGCAGCATGAGTTCAATCCCTGGCCAGGGAATTAACACACATAGTGCAGCAGACCTTTCCTGTCTCGCCCACTGCTCCCCTCAGCAGTGTATTTCAGTCAATCAGCCTGTCCTGCTCGCCACTGTCTCTGGTGACACCTCTCATACCTTTCCCCCACCTTTGGTCTACACCCCAGCCCTTGTATGCATAAATAAATCAAATCTATATTTTAAAAATATGGCAGAAGAGGGCCTCCCCGGTGGCGCAGCAGTTGAGCGCAGGGTTGCAAGGCTGCCCGCAGCCTCTGCAGCACCGGTTCGATCCCCAGCTGCTCCCCGGCCACCAAAGGAGGGTCCCACATGGCACACAGACCTCTTCTGCCGCCCGCTGTTCCCCTCAGCAGTGTACTTCATCCGTCTGCCTGTCCTGCTCCCTGTTCTGGCTCTGGTGAATTCTCTCACCCTCCCGCGCTTCTGACTGTACCCAGTGCTTGTATAAATAAATAAATAAACAAACAAACAAACAAATAAATAAATAAATCTTTAAAAAAATATGGCAGAAAAGAGGCTTTCAAGCAAAATATTAAGTTATGTGGACAAACTTCACTCAGCTGACAGTTTCAAAGTGCCTATATGGATTATACAAAGTGAAAAAAATACATAAGAGAAAGACGCATCTATATTAACAGAAGTTTGCATTGACACCTCTATTTTTCACAATAATACAAACATGTATTTTGATATAAGAAAGGTGCATCATATATCAAATGTCTCTAGTGCAAAGAAACTTGTGCAGAGACTTGTTCATATTGATGATTCCTGGAAAGAACAACAATAAAGAACCAGAAATAATTGTGTAAAATATTTGTGTATGTAATCCAGGGCAGTTATACAGTGAGGCACAAATCTACATGCGACCCTGTAATGTAATCTGAATTTACAGACACTTTGGACCACAGTGGGAGAAACACTATGGAACACATGTGCTGTCTTCTCGCATTTCTTAAATTTCTTAAGTTTCTTAAATACCTCACAATGGACACTCATGCTTGCAGGGCATCAGAGGGTCTGAGTTAATTATCATTTTCCAGAACAACTCTTTGAAATGGAAGCCATGTGCCTGCCCGATATGCATTCTTTGACCTTCCTGCATTCAAAATGAATTTGTGGCATTTCTCATATAGGAAAAATGACAAACATTAACTGGGAATGACAGATAAGGATTGGGAAAAAAAATCATATGGAAGAATGATATGTAGGAAAGAGAAATGGAGAAATATGAATATGGGGGAATTTCATAAGCCAGAAATTTTAGGGAGCTCAGACATCAAGAGAAGGATCAGTTCACAGATGGCCTGGGGTGAAAGGACACAAGGAGAGTAGTCATTGCATAGGGCTATGGGAGTAAAAATTGTGAGAGATGATATACCCATTTTTCTGTGTAGTTCTCCTGAAAAACAAAATGGAAAGATATTATAAGGAGTAAATGGAGACAAAGAAAAGAATGTTCAAGCATCAAGAGATTTCATGTATGAGGTAATCCTCCAAGGTAGAGAAACAAGACACCCACACAGGCACAGTTCATAACTTCAACAAATTTAGGCTTCATTAATGTACAAATTTCTTAGCTTTAACTTGTTCTGGCACTGTAAGAAAATATGTTTACTGCTAGTCCACTCGTGTTTAAAACGTGTCACAAATATGGATTTAAAAGCTTCAGAAAACTTGGTGCTAGAGGAAATCAAACTTAGGTTCTTGAAAATTTCTCACTAAATCCATTAATGAAAAATGTTCTTTCTCAGTTTTTATATAACACATGCTTAACTGAAGGGTATATTTACAACATTACAAAAAAAGAAGAATATGCAAGTAGTAAGTGGCTGGAATTGGTTTCTACATAAGACAAATTGAGAATGCCTAAATCCTGTTATAAAAGCCACCTGACAGAAGGGAGTAGACCCCATAGATTATTTGAACAAAGACCCTATAGATTGCAAAGCACACTTGTTTCAGAGTGCCTGGGAAACTGGCAAAATTGTGTTAAAATAGATATGTGTTGCAGTTTAGAAAGAGAATCATTGGAGATGAAGACAAAAGAAAAAGGAACAGATGAAACTTTGACTAGCTACACAAAGAAATGCATTGATTGGAGATTAAGCTTAGAGTTTTTTTTATTAAAAAATCCTCACTTTAATAATAAATTATTTCCTCAGTAACATGAAAAAAATTCTGACTTTAATAATAAATTGTTATTTCCTCAGTAAAAAAAAAAAAAAAAAAAAGAAATGCATTGAGGACCTCCCCGGTGGTGCAGCGGTTGAGCGCTGGGTTAAGAAGAAGCCCACAGCCTCTGCAATGCTGGTTTGATCCCTGGCCATCGGGTGAGGGTCCCAAATGGCGCGCAGACCTCTCCTGCCGCCCACTGCTCCCCTCAGCAGTGTACTTTCATCGGTCTGCCTTTTCAGCTCCTGGCTCTGACTCTGGTGAATTCTCTCACCCTCCCGCGCTTCTGACTGTACCCAGTGCTTGTGTGAATAAATAAATAAATCTTAAAAAAAAAAAAAATGTATTGAAATATAATGGATCATGCATGTCAATTTTCTTAATTCTGCAAAAAGTTCTTAATGATCCAACAGACTAGTTCCATCGTCCATGGAATTGAGTGTTATTGATTCCTATTGATATTTAACACACTCGATGATGGCACTCACTGTCACTTTGATGGCTCCAAACCTAACATCACTGTAAAGTGGGATCCTATTTGTGTTGAAAACTGTGTCTTCTGAGAAAGATCTCAGATAACTTTTACAACTTCCTGGCTTCCTGCTTTAACATCACCTTACAAATTCACTTTGACATTTCCATTTCTACCTTGGAGTGCTGTCTGGATCTTTGCTTGATTTCAAGTAGCTTTTCATTCCTTTCAAAGGGAAACTGTCAAGATATCACACTTGTGGACATGGGGAAGGAACTTCTGGAGACATGATCATAATTTCTTGAGCCACTGAGTGACAGAGAGCATATTAAAAAGACGAGATTGGGACTTGCCTTTGTCTTGTTCTTTCTCATCCAGGAAACAGAAATAACGTAAATAAAACAACTTAAATAAAATGATGACGGTTTTTCAGGAAAGTGGGGCACAAAATGTAGAAGTCTTTACGTGGTTACACTAATTCAAACCATCCTTTTGGACAAATGAAGTCTGAATTATTTATCAGCCTAGAGGACAATACTGCCCAGAAATTATCCAAATAGTTCTAAAAAATAAATGAGATGGAAAGAACATCATGCAGCTCTGCCAAATCTGACTGACATTGGAGTACAAGATCAGTTCTCATCATAATTTGTTCCTAAGCACACACGCACAGGGGCAGACACAAAGATAAGTGTGTAAAGTATGATCAGAAAGATACAATGTGGACACATAATCAAGACTCTGTGTGTACCAACCGCCTATGTACCCTGCTGCATACACTAAGAGATAAATTCCTATGTGTCGTTGCCCATGGGAATCGAGGTGATGCTAGAAATATGTCCTCCGAAAAGGAGGCTGTTTCTTTAAGTGATATGTTAGGGTTTTAGACAAAAACCTTCCTGGAAAAAAATAGAAAAACACAAGAAAGAAAAAAATAGTGATTTCTATGGCTATATCAAGTCATAAGACTACCACCAAAATTCATTATGGAAAGATATTTGTTGAAGTAACACTCTGTAAGATTCATAATCCTGTTACACACATGAAAAAGCTCTGTAGTTTTTAGTAGCACAGCTTTACAAACAAAATTGCAAAAGCAGCAAGGGCTGAACTGCAGAGGAATGCACATAGGGAATAGAATTTGAGACAGGTGATGCCTGGAAACCAGTAGGAAGTTCATTAAAGGACTAGATCAGTCTCAGGCTCACATTTTACAAATATCATGCGTGGTTTTCCACAGACTTATCAAGGATGTGGATATTGAAATAACATATAACAAATTTAGGTGTATTTATCATCTCTTAGTTGAGAGTAGTCCATTCAAAGTATGGAAGCTTGACTTGCAAACATTCTATTATTATGATAATTTCCCAGCATTTAGTGTATAGGATAATATATATGTATTTATATTTCTACGTGTAACAATATATGTGTATGCTTGTTTTGTTTGCATATGCATTAAGTGAAATTCTTAAAACCATAAACCAAACTTACCTATATGAGTAGGTAAGTTTACCTATGCATAAAGAAACAAATCTCCAGAAGACAGAACATATATTTTGTTTGGGAAAGAACACAATATTTACAAGCTAAGGAAAAGAAGGAAGGGGAATGAGATTCATGGTAAGTTTTAGGACAAAGTCCTAGAAACAAAAATTGGAGGTGAGATGTGTGGGTTCGAAAAAGGGCAGCTCCAGGAATATCACATGGGCAAAGGCAGAGAATGCCAAATACACGAAGTGAACTATCATTTCAAAGGGACATGGGAGTAAAGTTCTACCAGCCAATTTACCCATTTTGTTCTGGATGTTATCTGAAAAAGAAATTGGGAAAAAATGTAAGTAGCATGGCAAACAATTTGATTAAAATTCAAGTTATTGTTAAATAGGCACACAGATCAAGTATCAGCAACAACTGATCACACACAGGCAAATGTACACACTCATCTGAGTGTAGCTACACAGACGTGTGTCTATACAACAACAGATGACTAACTGAAGGCTCTCAAGTTTTAGCAGAAGTTCACAAAATTATGGGGTGGGGGAATGGCTGAATGCAGTGAAAAAAGAAAGCAATTAGGTACATAAACATGATAGCAACCTTATATCAAAGATGCATTTGGACATTCCATGATTTTTTTCATTTGGTTATTGAGATTAAGCATGGCCCGTGCTACTAAATATGGACTGATGTTCAGACAGATGGATTGGAAATAAATATAGAATGATTATAGATAGACAGAGCAATGGATGGATAGACAGACAGATAGAAAGTGAGACATACAGACAGAGAGTGAGATATATGAGTGGAATGAGAAATCGATGACTGATTGATGCTTCAATAGCTGGATAGTGGATATTTCTTGAATTTGTAATTGTCATTTTGAATGTCAAAAGTCCCAAAATTACTACTTGCTTCAGCAAAGATTGACCCAATGCTCCTGGTTCAGTCTGGGTTAGTGTCTCAGCAGTTCCCATTCACAATATATCCTTAAATGCATTTATACCAAGCCTTTTTACATGTGTTTCTATATACCCACTCCTGAACCAACTTCCCTTTTAAAGTCACACAAAAGGAAGGAAGATGATTTATAACAGGGCAGGTTTATGAGGAGATTGTAATAGATATGTCCTAAGTTAATCTGAACAAAACTTGCACAGCTACCAGTATGTGATAAAACTTTATATTCTTTGTGCAAAAATACTCAAGACTAAAGACATCTCTACATCACCTGATTGACAGCACAATTCAAGATTTGGCATTGAAGTGTCTAACAATTTTGAAAATAAAATGCAAACATTTGCCTCTAGAAAAGAAAGGTTTGTCAAAGACTGGAGAAAGAAAGCCAGAAGGCACACGTCTATCCAAAACATGTCTGCAGCAGAACTCATATGTCAAATGTCTTGAGTTCAAAGTCCCATATGCAGATTTGTTCACACTTCAATGTCTGGGGCCAGGAAAATGTAAGTAAAACATTTCTATATGTATGTACGCTTGGACTATATGATGAATGGCAGTGGCAGAGAGAGACTGAAATCTATGCGCGGTCACATAATGCATTCTAAATTTACAATATTTGAGGGATTATGGAGGGAGAAAACTTGTTGCGCTTGTGAGTAGGTTTGTCTCATTTCTCACGGTCTGGAGGAAACGAAATGCATCAATCATAGTTTGGTGCTTAATAGAGGGCCTGAGTTAATGATCATTTTTAAGAACATCTACGGATAGACACATGGCAATCACATGTCTAGCAGCTAAACTTTCTCCATCTCTCTGCGTGCAAATGATCACATGTCATGTCTCATCCAGAAAAAAAAATATTTAAAAGATCAAATAGAGGGAGACAGATGGAATAAATAAAAGAAAACCTGAGAAAGAATGAGATGTAGGGAATGAGAAATTGAAAGCCATTAAGATGGGCAGAAATCATACACCAGAATTTTGAGGAAAGGATTATACACATCAGGAGAACAGTGTGTCAAGATATGAGCTACAGGATGTAAGGCAGAATTTTTTTTTTTTTAATCTTTAAAGAACAGGTTTATTAGGGAAAGGGACAGAAGTAAAAAGGACATTTGTATAGACACAAGCAGGCAGGAAGACTTGCCCCGAAGGAACAGGTTTGCTAAGAGAGGCCTGCATAGTTTCAGGCAGGCGGCCTTGAGGAGAGTGGCCTCCGCTGGGGGAGGTCAGTGAAGAGAAGTCCTGGCATGGTACAGATCACAGGCAGGTAGGAAGCTGCTGCCCTGCAGGAGAGAGCTGGTGAAAGGAAGCACCTGCAAGGTCACAGGTGGACTGAAGGAGTGCTGAAAGGCTGGAAAGTTAAGTATACCAGGAGGACCACTACGGTAAAGGGCTCTGGGAAAAATGGTTGATGAGATTACCGATTCTATTCCGAAGATCTGAAAAAGAAAATGGCAAAATCAATGTACATAGCAGAGGGAGACAATGCACAGAATGTTCACATGTGGAAAAATGTTCTATCATAAATTTCAAACATCAAGAGAGAGACACGATTCACATATGAAACAGAAGCAGCCCATAGAGGAAGCTGTTGTGGCACAAACACCAAGAAGGAAGGGAGTCAGCTGTTTGTCCACAAGAGAACCTAAATGATGGCAATGTGGAGAGAGGAATATATGTAATCAAATGAGGGAAAAAAAAAAAAAAGAAGGGGAAACACTGCTGGCCTGCCCATACAAATACACTTCATAGCAGGGGACATCATTTAAGCTTTTATCATTCAATTTCTGACCTATAGCTAGTTTTGTCACTTTTCAAAAAAGTATACCTTTGCTCATGTTGTACAAGAGCCACACACAGGAATTGAGAACCCACCAAGAAGGTGTCACTGCAGGAAATCAGACTCAGCTTCCCAGACCTCTCTCCTCAAAATTCCTCCATTAACCCATTAAGTAGTACCTCGTTTCATGACAGTTTTGTGGAAGGCATGCCTGTGCAATGTTTATTGTATCTAAATGACATGCAATGAAGGTAAATCACATAGTAAGTGGCAGAAAAGTAGTTCTATATGAGCCAAGCTTGGTGAAAACCTCCATGCCAGAAAGGGTAAAAATTCCAAACCTCACAAGATCTTAGTCATATAAGTTACCTAACAGACATGGTCTGACTCAATAAATTATAAGGACAAGGCAAAGCAAGGAGCCCACTCTGGGGGATCCTGGTGAGAGAAGAAGGAGGCACACTTTGTTGAGAATGCCTGGACCCTGGCAAAATTGTGAAAAATAGATGTGTGATGCCAATCAGGGAGTGTCACAGTAACAGTGGAAGATAAAGGCAAAGAAGTGAGGAGAAAATGAAACCGTGACTAGATAGACAAAGAAATACTTGACAACTCAGATGGATCCCATGGGATCCCATGCGCCTTGACAGTGTGTCTTCTGACAATGTTTGCGAATGAATTTTACAACTTCCTGAATTCATGCTTTACAACACCTTCCAGATTCATTTTGATATTTCTATCTCCATCTGGAAGTGCAGCTGGTTGTTTGTTTTCAAGTAGCTTTTCAATCCTTTGAAAGGATCGCTGACTTGATACTACACTAGGTAGACTGGGGGTTGGAAGTGCTGGAGACATGATCACAATAATAGGACCTATTCAATTACACACAGCTATGCAAAAGGTGTGATTGGGACTTGCCTTTGTCCTGTTCTTTCTTATCTGGAAAACAGAAATAGAGGAAAGAAAACAACTTAAAACAAATGGAGACACAATTCAAGAAAACAGGGAGACAAAATGTTGAAGCCATTTCAAGTTTACATTGACCAACACAGAGTACTCAAACCATTGACACTTCAATGATTCATCAGGCTGGAGGTAATGATGTGCAGAAGTTAGCCAAATCTTTGTACAAAATGAAATGAGATGGGGAAGCTTATCAGGTGTCTATTCCTAATGTTTAGGAATGCCTTTGCAGGAAGGAGATGGATTCTCATTGTACTTTTGTCTTTTGTTCTGACAGAAGAGAAACAGGAGCTGACACAGAGATAAGAGATGAATGTGATCAGGAAGCAGACTGTGTTGGACCATTTACTCTGAATTCTGTGTGTGTACCAGCAGTCTTATGAACTCTGCTGCACATGAGAAGAGGATAATCCTGGGCCCCATTAACCAAATGAATAGATGTGAAGCTGGAAAAATGTCATCAGAAAAGGAGGATGGTACTTGTGTTGATATATTAGGGCTTTTGACAAAAAAAAAAAGAAAAGAAAAAATACTGTTGTGGGCTACTAATTTAAGATTTTTTTATTTTATTTATTTTTTGAAGATTTATTTATTTATTAATACAAGGACTGAAGCGAGGGAGGGTGAGAAAATTCACCAGAGCCAGGGAGGGAGCAGAACAGGCAGACTGATGAAGTACACTGCTAAGGGGCGCAGCGGGCACAGCAGGAGAAGTTTGAGCCATGTGGGACTCTTGGCCGGCAGCTGGGGATAGAACCAGTGTTGCAGAGGCTGCAGGCAGCTTCGCAGCCCAGCGCTCAACCGTTGCGCCACCAGGGGAGGCCCCTGTGGGCTACTAATTTAGAAAAATGAATGAAAGAAAAACATAGGAAAGCCTATGGCTAAATGAAGTCTTGAAACTTCTGTCAAAATTCAACAGAAAAATATTTGTTGAAGAAACACTCCCTAAGAGTCATAATCTGACTGGAAATATGAAAACACTTTTTTTTTTTTGTAAAGATTTATATATTTAGGGCCTCCCCAGGTGGCGCAGGTGGTGAGCACAGTGCTGTGAAGCTGTCCGCAGCCTTTGCAGCACTGGTTCGATCCTGGCCCGCCAGTGAGGGTCCCACATGGTGACCAGGTAGGTGCGGGGAAAGGAAGGACTAGTGTCAAAATAAGGGGGGGGGGTGCAATTGTATTGGGAATATAACCAAAATGAGAATGCATACATTGTGCAAAGATGAAAAAAGATGTAAGAATTATATAAAATAAAATATTTAAATATAATGAAAAAAAATAAAGTGACATAAAGCATAAAAAATATAAAAAATGATAATAAAGTATAACACATGGAACTATAAGAACTCAAGAGAACATCACTTTGCAAGTTGAGAAAATTTCTTCAGAATCCAAACATAAAAAAGATTTAAGACTATATCAGAATAGGGCGTCCCCGGTGGCGCAGCGGTTGAGCGCTGGGTTGCGAAGCTGCTCGTGGCCTCTGCGGCGCCCGTTCGATCCCAGGCTGCTCCCCGGCCACCAAAGGAGGGTCCCACAGGGCAGGCAGACCTCTCCTGCCGCCCGCTGCTCCCCTCAGCAGTGTACTTCGGTCCTTCTGCCTGCTCTGCTCCCCGCTCTGGCTCTGGTGAATTCTCTCACCCTCCCACACTTCTGACTGTACCCAGTACATGTATAAACAAAACAAAACAAAACAAAAAAAACAAACAAATGAATAAATCATAAATAAATAAAAATACATGCCTCTTAAAAAAAAAAAAAAACTATATCAGAACAGCTATAATGAACTTAAGGAGATAGAAGATAATGCAGAAAGGCAAGTCAATGACATACAAGAATACTCAGAAAATCAAATCAAATAACTACCCCCTCAAAAAACATAAAAGCTAATAAACAAGATTTAAAATTCATAGGAACAATTAATGAACTTGAATCTAAATTTAATGAAGAGGGCCTCCCCGGTGGCGCAGCAGTTGAGCGCTGGGTTGCGAAGCTGCCTGCGGCCTCTGCGGCGCCGGTTCGATCCCTGGCTGCTCCCCGGCCACCAGAGGAGGGTCCCACATGGCGCGCAGACCTCTCCTGCCGCCCGCTGCTCCCCTCAGCAGTGTACTTCGGCCCTTCTGCCTGCTCTGCTCCCTGCTCTGGCTCTGGTGAATTCTCCGTGCTTCTGACTGTACCCAGTGCATGTATAAACAAAACACACAAATAAATAAATAAATAAATAAATAAAACATGCCTCTATTAAAAAAAAATAAATAAATAAATTTAATGAAGAGAAGATAAAAAAATGAATCATTAAATCAGAAAATACCAGAAATTCTGAAGGCAAAGAAAGAAACAATTCAGATCAGGTACTCTAGAAAATGCTAGAGAAGTAGAATAGAAAGAATTAAGGATCAACTAAGTGACCATGAAGATAGTAATGCAGTAAGGATCCAGGTAGAAGAATATAAACAGGATGTGGGGAAAAAAATGAAGAGGCAATTGCAGAACTTTACAACTTTTTAAATAAAGCCACATACAAGTAATGTGTATACCACAAGATGAAGAGAGAGGACAACAGAAAGCCTATTCAAGAAAAACAAAGAGGAAAATTTCCCTCATCTTGGGAGGGAATTAAATATGCAAATCCATGAAGTTAAGAGAATACTTGATTACCTAAATGTAAAGAGCACAACAGAAAGACACCTAGCAAGAGATTTAAAAAAAGAAAGAAAATTGAAAGCAGTTGAAGGTGTAAAGCAGGTAACTTCGAAAGGTACACCATCAGTCTGACATCTAATTTCTTTTTTTTTTAAAGATTTATTTATTTATTTATTTATTTATACATGCAAGCACTGGGTACAGTCAGAAGCACGGGAGGGGGAGAGAATTCACCAGAGCCAGAGTGGGGAACAGAGCAGGCAGAAGGACCAAAGTACACTGCTGAGGGGAGCAGCGGGCGGCAGGAGAGGTCTGCGCGCCATGTGGGACCCTCCTCCGGTGGCCGGGGAGCAGCCGGGGATCGAACCGGCACTGCAGAGGCTGCGGGCAGCTTTGCAACCCAGCGCTCAACCGCTGCGCCACCGGGGAGGCCCCTGACATCTAATTTCTGAGGAAACCATATGGTCAAGAAGAGAATAAAGTGATTTATCAATATACTAAAATATACAACTTTCATTCAAGAATACTATATCCAGCAAGAATCTTCTTCAGCTATAAAAAAGATATGAAGACACTCTCAGACACAGAAGTTGAATGAGTTTGTGTAAGAAGCACCCCTACCTAAATCAAAGCAAAGTCATAAAAACTTAAACAAGGAAAAAAGAATAGATTCTCAAAACAAACAGCAGTAGCAAATCCTCATATATCATTATCACTTTTAAATTTAAAAGGACTAAACTCACCAATCAAAGGTACAGAGTGATTGATTACATCAGAAAGCAAAACCCGGGCCTCCCCGGTGGTGCAGCATTTTGAGCACAGCGCTGTGGAGCTGTCTGTAGCCTGTGCAGTGCTGGTTCAATTCCTGCCAGCCAGGGAGGGTCCCACGTGGTGCGGCAGACCTCTCCTGTCTCTCCCGCTGCCCCCCTTAGCAGTGTATTTTGGTCCCTATGCCTGTTCTAGTCACCACTCTGTTTCTGGTGAATCCTCTGCCCCGCCCGTGCCTCTGGCCTGTACCCCAGCTATTGTATAAATAAAAAAAAAAATCTTAAAAAAAAGAAAGCAAAACTCACTCCCTGTTCCCAGCAGAACACCCCATTAAACTATAAATATAAATATAGGTTCAAAGCGAAGGTTTAGAAAACAGCCCTGCAAGGAAACATGATCCAAAGAAAGTGAAGGGAAGCCATAATTATACCAGGTTAAGCAAACATTCAGCTAAAATTGGTAACAGGGATGGACATTATATAATGATGAAGGGATAAATACTGAGGAACAAAAAAATGATCATCATTCTATATGCAGTATACCGAAATATATGATAATTATTAATAAACAGAAAAGGACATTGACTTTAACACAATAGGGAAATTCAACAACCCTTACATCAAAAACACATCAACCAGACAGAAAATCAGCCAGAAAACATAAGCCTTAAATGAGGAATTAGAATGGATGGTCCTATTAGATATTTAAAGGCAATATATGCTCCAAAAGCTGAGTGCACATTCCTCTCAAGTGCACATTGAAAATTATACAGATGAGACCACAAGTTAGGTCAAAAAAGCAAGTATCAATAAATTCATAAGGGTTGAAATAAATCAAATGTCTTCCCTGATCACAATGATATCATACTAGAAACTAACCACAAAAAGAAAGTGAAAAAAGTTATGTATTTACATAACAAACTACTTACTGAATGACTGTTTGGAAATGAAGAATCAGAGAAGAAATATAAAAATGCCCAGAGATAAACAAAAATGAAGACACAATCTACCAGATTTATGGGTTGCAGCAAAAGGAGTTGCAAAAAGAACCACAATAGGCCCACATAAATAATAAAAGAAAAAATCAAATAAATAACTTTATAGCTTTTGGAATTGTAAAAAGGAAGAACAAATGGAATAAAAAGTTAGTAAAAGGCGGGCCTCCTCAGTGGCACAGCAGCTGAGTGCTGGGTTGCGAAGCTGCCCGCAGCCTCTACAGCACTGGTTCTATCCCCGGCTGCCGGGCGAGAGTCCCACATGGTGCACAGACCCCTCTTGCCTCCCGCTGTTCCCCTCAGCAGTGTACTTCATCAGTCTGCCTGTTCTGCTCCCTGCTCTGGCTCTGGTGAATTCTCTCACCCTCCCGTACTTCTGACTGTACCCGGTGCTTGTATAAATAAATAAATCTTAAAAAAAAAAAAAAATGTAAAAGGTAATGCAAGGATAAGAGTGAAAATAAATGCAATAGAGGTCAAAAAGAGAGTTCAAAAGTTGGCTCTTCAAATAACAAACAAAACACACAACCTCTAGTTATACTCACTAAGAAAAAAGTGAATAAATTCTAATAAATATAATCAGAAATGAAAGATAGGAATTTACAGCAATCAACTGAGAAATACTGAGAACTGTAAAATACTACTATGTACATTTTTATGACAACAGAGTGGAAACTATAGAACAAATGGATACAATCTTAGAAGTATAAAATCATCCAAGGAATCAGGAAAAAAAAGGTGAATGAAAAATCACAAGCAAGGACATTGGAAGAATAATAAAAAATCCGCCCAAAACTGAAATTTGGGACCAAGTAGTTTTACCAATGAGTTCTACCAAATGTTCGTAGAAAAACATATGCATATCTTTCTTAAATTCTTCCAGAAATTAGAGAAAGATCAAAAGTTCCCAAACACATCCTAAGAGCTCTATACTGCTCTGTTACCAAATGTAGACAAGGGCATCACAAAAAAAAGAAAAATAGAAATCAATACTTCTATTCAAAACAAATGCAAAAATCCTCAATAAAATATTTCCAAACTGAATTAAATAATATTAAGAGGATTACACATTATGACAAAGTGGAATTTATACATGAGATGCTTGGATGTTTCAATATACACACATTGATTAATATAATTCACCATATTAACAAAGGGAAAGATAAAAATAGTCTGATCATATTGATAGTTGTAAAGAAGTCATTGGACAAGATTCAGTGCTGATATTAACAGAGCAAAATGGAATTGGAAGCAACACACCTCAAAATAATATCGGCTATATATGAAAACCAACAGCTAGCATCATACTCAATGGTGAAAAGCTGAAAGTTTTTCCTTTTAGACCAACATAACAAGGACACCCACTCTCATCACTACTATTTGAGGAGTAATAGTTTTATGTCCATTTCAAAAAAGTTCTTAAGAAACCATCTGTATAAAAATGTTAATGAAGCAATAGTCATCTGCAAAGTACTACAAACTAAAAAGATATATTGCTAACTACCATTTCTGCTGAAAACAAAAATGGAAATGGAAAATATTAGACTGGAGGTTATGAATTTCTAAAATTTTAAACTCCTTTAGCATTATCCTAGGAAAATAGCTTGTCATGATATTAACATATTCATGCCATTAACACACAATTGCATAATGGAGAAATAATACTATCAATTGTTTTCCCTTAAGATGTGACATCCTTTTAACATTTTAGGAAAAACTACAGCTTGCAGAGTTAATAATGATCTCAATCAAAAGACAAAGAAAAAAGAATGATACAAGTAGTAAGATGGAGAGAATAATATCAAGGTAAATGGGAGTTAGCTTATAGATCACACTTCACAAAGAATGACCTCTGAATTTACACACTTTGAAAGAGCAATAGATGGAGAAAGTTGTTAAAGTACGAGTTTTCACTTCACTTAAATTTTGGGTATATTCCAGTTGCATTGTAACTGACCCTTGAATTTGTTCATGACAGAGATTCTATATATCAGTGTATGTTTTCCAGAATATCAAATATATAATGGGGAAGATATGGCTATCAGTCTAATCATCCTCATCTATACAATACTCATAATGAAAATATAGCAAATCTTGGATATATAATAATATTTATAGGAAAAGAAAAGTATAGAAATTGTATGGAATGGAATATAAGCAAAAAAAATGGTGAAAAAAAGTGGATACAGAAGTCCATATACAAATTATTGGAAAGGGAAGAGGTGAAAGGTAGTAAATGACTGGCATACTGATGAAGATGCAGGGAATGGCAGGAGTTGTTTAAAGAGCTATGAGATGAATTAGTTTTTCTGTGGAGTTTTTGGGGTTCTCTATGTATAATATCATATCATCTGCAAAGAGTGATAGTTTGACTTCTTCTTTTCCTATTTGGATTCCTTGGATGTCTTTCTCTTGTCTTATTGCTCTGGCTAGGACTTCCAGTATTATATTGAAAAGCAGTGGTGAGAGTGGGCATCCTTGTCTTGTTCCAGATCTTAATGGAATTGCTTTCAGCTTTTCACCATTGAGAATGATACTGGCTGTTGGCTTGTCATAGATGGCCTTTATGATGTTGAGGTATGTTTCTTGTATCCCAAGAATTTCAAGGGCTTTTATCATGAATGGGTGTTGCACTTTGTCGAAAGCTTTCTCAGCATCTATTGATATTATCATATGGTTTTTATATTTCTTTTTGTTGATGTGTTGGATAACGTTGATTGATTTTCGGATGTTAAACCATCCTTGTGTCCCTGGAATGAATCCTACTTGGTCATGGTGAATTATCTTATGGATACATTGTTGGATTCCGATAGCTAAAATTTTATTGAGGATTTTTGCATCAGTGTTCATTAGGGAGATTGGCCTGTAGTTTTCCTTTTTTGTGTTGTCCTTGTTCGGTTTTGGTATTAGTGTAATGTTGGCTTCATAGAACGTGTTTGGTATTATCCCTTCCTTCTCAATTTTTTGGAAGAGTTTGTGAAGGATAGGCACTAATTCGTCTCTGAATATTTGGTAGAATTCATTTGTAAATCCATCAGGTCCTGGGCTTTTGTTTTTGGGGAGGTTTTTGATTACCATTATAATTTTGCTGCTTGTAATTGGTCTGTTTAGATGTTCTATTTCTTCTTTATCTAGCTTTGGGTGATTGTAGAGTTGTAGGAATTTGTCCATCTCCTCTAGATTGTTAAACTTGTTTCCATATAACTGTTCATAGTAGTTACTGATTATTCTTTTGATTTCTGCTGTGTCCGTTGTGATTTCTCCTCTTTCATTGATGATCCTGTGTATTTGTGCTTTCTCCCTTTTTTCCTTTGTGAGCCTGGCTAGGGGTTTGTCTATTTTATTGATTTTTTCAAAGAACCAGCTCTTGGTTTCATTGATCTTTTGGATTTTTTTTTAGTTTCAATTTCATTTATTTCTGCTTTGGTTTTTATTATTTCTTTTCTTCTACTGGTTTTGGGGTTTTTTTGTTGTTCTTTTTCTAGATCTTTGAGCTTCGAGATTAGGTTGTTTCTTTCAGTTCTTTCTTGTTTCTTGATGTGAGCTTCTATTGCTATATATTTTCCTCTTATTACTGCTTTTGCTGCATCCCATACATTTAGGATATTGGTGTCCTCCTTGTCGTTCAATTCAAAAAATTTTTTAATTTCTTCTTTGATCTCCTCATTAGTCCAGTGGTCTTCCAGTAGTGTGGTTTTTAATCTCCATGAGGTAGGATAGTTCCTTGCCTTCTTTTTATGGTTTATTTCTAGTTTGATGCCTTCATGGTCAGAAAAGATGGTTGATATGATTTCAATCTTGGTGTATCTGTTGATGTTTGTCTTGTGCCCCAGTATGTGATCGATCCTGGAGAATGATCCGTGTGCGCTTGAGAAAAATGTGTACTCCGTTTTTTTTGGGTTTAGTGTTCTATACATGTATGTTAAGCCCAATTGCTCTAGGTCCTTATTTAGAGCTTTTGTTTCTTTACTTATTTTTTGTCTTGTTGATCTATCCATTGTTGATAGTGGTGTGTTGAAGTCTCCCACTACATATATGTTTTCTCTGATGTCTGTTTTCAGAGAGGACAACAGTTGTCTGATATATTTTGGTGCTCCTTCGTTTGGTAAGTATATGTTAATGAGTGTTATTTCTTCTTGAAGTATTGTCCCCTTGATCATAATGTAGTGACCATTGGGGTCTCTTTTTATCTTTTTGAGTTTGAAATCTGTTTTATCTGATATAAGTATAGCTGTTCCTGCTTTCTTTTTTGGTCCATTTGCTTGTAGGATTGTTTTCCATCCTTTAACTTTGAGCCTATTTTTATCTTTTGTAGCTAAATGTGTTTCCTGGAGACAGCAAAAGGTTGGGTTTTGTTTCTTAATCCAGGCTGAAACTCTGTGTCTTTTTATTGGAGAGTTTAGTCCATTTACATTTAGAGTTAATATTGATATGTTAGCATCTGTATTTGCCATTGTGTTTGTCTTTCCTTTGATTTTATTTATTTATTCTTTGAATAACTTTTTTGTTTTGGCCTTCTTTCAATGTTATTCGTCAGTTCAGTAAAGTGGCAGGATACAAAATCAACACGCAAAAGTCAGTAGCCTTCCTATACACAAACAATAAATCTGAAGAAGAAGAAATCAAAAAAAACATCCCTTTTGTTATTGAAACAAAAAAAAATAAAATATTTGGGAATAAATCTAACAAAAGAGGTAAAGGACCTATACAAAGAAAACTATAAAACACTGTTAAAAGAAATAGAAGAAGACACAAAGAAATGGAAAGACATCCCCTGCTCATGGATTGGAAGAATAAACATTATTAAAATGGCCATCCTTCCAAAAGCAATATACAGATTCAATGCTATTCCAATCAAAATTTCAATATCATTCTTCAAAGAAATAGAACAATTATTGATGAAATTCATATGGAATCACCAAAAACCCCGAATAGCCAAAGCTCTCCTGAAAAAAAAAGAAGGGAATGGAGGCATCACACTCCCAGACTTCAAACTATACTACAAAGCCATAATCATCAAAACTGCATGGTATTGGAACAAGAACAGACACACAGACCAATGGAATCGAATAGAAAATCCAGAAATAAACCCACAGATTTATGGTCAACTAATCTTTGACAAAGGAGCAAAGACTATGCATTGGAGCAAAGAAAGTTTGTTCAATAAATGGTGCTGGGAAAACTGGGTCGCTACATGCAAAAGAATGAAGCTTGACCACTACTTCACACCATACACAAAAATCAACTCAAAATGGATTAAAGAACTAGACATAAGACCTGAAACCATAAAATATATAGAAGGAAATATAGGCGAAACACTACGTGATTTGCATATCAAAGACATCTTTACAGACACATCACCCAAAGCAGTGATAGTGAAGGCAAAGATAAACAGCTGGAACTACATCAAATTAAAGACCTTCTGCACAGCAAAGGAGACAATAACAAAAACAAAGAGAAACCCCACCAACTGGGAGAACATTTTTGCACCCAACACTAATGATAAAGGACTGATCACAAAAATCTGCAAAGAGCTGACGAGACTCAACAACAACAAAGAAAATAATCCAGTCAAAAAATGGGCAGAAGAGCTAAAAAGAAATTTCTCTGAAGAGGAAATGCAAATGGCCAACAGGCATATGAAAAAATGTTCAACATCACTTTTCATCAGGGAAATGCAAATCAAAACTACCATGAGATACCATCTTACACCAGTGAGAATGGCACATATTAAAAAAACTAGCAACAACAAATGTTGGCGAGGGTGTGGAGAAAAAGGAACTCTTCTGCACTGTTGGTGGGAGTGCAAACTGGTCCAACCACTATGGAAAGCTGTGTGGAGATTTCTGGACCTACTAAACATAGAACTTCCATATGATCCAGCAATTCCACTCCTAGGTATCTACCCAAAAGACACAGAAACATCAATTCCAAAGAACACCTGCACCCCTATGTTTATAGCAGCACTGTTTACAATAGCTAAGCTTTGGAAACAACCCAAATGCCCAAAAATAAATGACTGGATCAAGAAGATGTGGTACATATATACCATGGAATATTACTCAGCATTCAAAAAAGATAAACACATGCAATTTGCAGCAACATGGATGGCGCTGGAAGGGATCATGCTCAGCGAAATAAGCCAAAAAGAAAAAGAAAAATACCGGATGGTCTCACTCATAACAGGAATCTAGAAAACTTAAATAAGGGACCAGGAAAATGAATAACTATAGGAAAGTGAAAATCAAAATCAACAAAAAACTATGAACCAGAGACACTTTTAGGCGGGCGGGGCTGGAGGGGAGGGATTGGGGTCAGAATGGGGGGGCTGCAATTGTATGGGGAATATAACAATAAAATTTATTATTTAAAAAAAATAAAAATAAAGAGGTATGAGAACAAAAATTTGTCAGAAAAACTTATCAAATGAACTTTGAGCAATAACTGAACATAAAACAGAAAGGTGTATGTAAATATTAATGAAAACAAATACAACAAAAAATTACTTTACTTTAAAAAATTAATTTGAAATTAAACTTATTTGGAAGCAGACACACATGTGAATTAAAAGCTCACACACATACACATACACATACATATGCAGATACGCAGACAGTAATGACTGCATGTTCATTTTTTCTGAATAATATTTTTCAAAAAATAAGGAGGTAATAAAATGAGTCATTCTACTGAAATAAAAAATAAATTTGAGAATACATTAGTCAAGAGATTTGGCAAGTATCTTTCTAAAACCCTATGAATAAAATTCTTTGATTGCTTGCTATTCAAAACATAAACACATCTATATTAGCATACATTAAATAAAATAAAAGATATATCATATATATATTAAATGTTACATCTAATCCATCTATTGAATAGCAATGATTTATACAGTAGACAGACTAAATTAGATGATATGAAACCAATTCTAGAGGTTATGTGAGTACGTAATGGTCAGCTCTACTCATTTATTTTAGCTGATGAATATATAACTTTTTACATCTTTGGCATAAGCCCGAGTGAGATGAGGAGCCAGGGTCCTGGACACCGGCCTAATCTGGCGAAGGACTGAGAGTAAACGAAGCATTTCTGCGGGGCGGCAGGGCGCGCGGGCGACGACTCGGACCGTCGGCGGCGAGTGAGGGCTGAATATATAACTTTTTAAATATATATTTGTATTCTATCTCAGAACTAAATAAAACCCGTGGTAATTGAAATCCATAAAATGAAAAGAAATACATTACTAAATGTTAGTGACCAAAACAAAGAGACACCCTAATGACTGGGAGAAAATTTTTGCCTACAACACTAATGATAAAAATCTACAAAGAGCTGAAGAGACTCCACAAAAACAAATTAAATAATCCAGTCAAAAATTGGGCAGATGAGCTAAAAAGGAACTTCTCCAAAGAGAAAATGCAAATGGCCAACAGGCATATGAAAAAATGTTCAGTATCACTTATAATCAGGGAAATGCAAATCAAAAGTACAATAAGATAGCATCTTATTGTGAGAATGGCACATATTAAAAAATCTAGCTACAACAATGTTAGTGAGGATGTGAAAAAAGGAACTCTCCTGCACTGCTGTGGGAGTGCAAACTGGTCTAACCACTATTAAGAGCTGTGTGGAGTTTCCACAATCTACCAAAAATAGAATTTCCATATGATCCAGCATTTTCACTCCTAGGTATTTACCCAAAGGATACAAAAACATTAATTCAGAAGGACACCTGCACCCCTATGTTTATTGCAGCACTATTTACAATAACTAAGCTATGGAAGCAACCCAAATGCTCCAAAATAGATGACTGGATCAAGAAGATGTGGTACATATACACAATGGAATATTACTCAGCAATCAAAAAAGATAAACCCATGCAATTTGCAGCAACATGGCTGGAGCTGGTAGGGATCATGCTCAGCAAAATAACCAGAAAGAAAAAGAAAAATACCGGATGGTCTGGCTTATCGCAGGAATTTAGAACACTTAAATAAGGGACAAGGAAAAAGAC
This sequence comes from Talpa europaea, assembly GCF_964194135.1. NCBI lineage: Eukaryota > Metazoa > Chordata > Mammalia > Eulipotyphla > Talpidae > Talpa > Talpa europaea. The sequence goes on along the minus strand of NC_140068.1, from coordinate 100,173,562 downwards.
TAATAATAATAAAGTACAGATCAAAATCTACAAGCAATTATAAACTAGAGACACACTACTGGAGTGGGAGGCAATGAGAGGAGGGATTAGGGTCAAAATAAAGGGAGTGGTAATTGTATGGGGAATATAACCAAGATGAACATGTATACATTGTGCAAAAAATGACAAATGATGTAAAATTACATAAAATAAAATTAAATTAAAAAAATACCACTGAGGCCAAATAAAACATGTGTATAGACTGAACTTGGCTCACACACACAAAAAAAGACTCCTTAACATGGAATTTGTGAAAGTGTCCCCATCTATGGAATTCATGTCCCTATCACTCTAACAGATTTTCCATCACCAAACTCTTAAGATAAAGTATGGCTGTTTCAGGAAACAAAAACACAAAAAGTCAGTGTTGAAAGGGTGAAAATGGTGTGCAATGGGGAAAAAAAGGAATGGGAATACATGGAAATTTGGATTAAATAGTAGGGAACTTAATATATAAGAAATATATAGACTAGTTTGTGGGAAAGGAAGGGCAAACATCCAGTGAAAGTACAAACCCATCAAATGGCATATAGAATAAAAGTCAAGGAATGTCAAATCAACAATAATGCATTCTATTAAAGGGATTTGAGAAAAACAGTTATTCAAGAACTTTACCCAGTTGGTCCTGAGATCCTCAGGAAAAAAAAATTGGAAAAATCAATGTAAATATGTTGGAAGAAAATAAGTAAAAAATATTTTTTTACAAAAGTAATACTTAAAAACAATTTATCATGATGCAGAAAACAGTTACATATTGCCTTCAGGCACACACATGATACAAACGCATGCACTCACAAACACCATTCAGATTCAAAGATAGTTATCCAAAGAATAGTTTGAAAATTAAAATAATGAATTTACTGATTCAAGAAATTATTTGAGGAGTAATAGTTTTATGTCCATTTTAAAAATGTTCTTAAGGGGCCTCCCTGGTGGTGCAAGGGGTTAAGATGCAGCCTGTTCCCCATTCTGTTTCTGGTGAATCCTTTCACTCCCACACCTCTAGCCAGTACCTCAGCTCTTGGATACATAAATAAATAAATCTTTAAAAAATAAAAATGTTCTTAAGACTCCACCTATAACAAGGCAGAATAGAGAGGCTAGACTCACCCTTTCCTTTGAAAATAAATATAATAAAATCTTAATATCTGCTGCTGCAAAATCCAAATGGTTTGAACCAACTATAGGATCCCAGAACTTCCCCAAGGATTCAAGAACTAATGTTAGTGGCTGCTGAGGAGAAAAAACAGAAGATTGCAAGGGAGGGGCTGTTTGGGCAGGGGTCAACTTCAGAGTTGACTTCCTAAGCCAAGCATAGGGAAATACAGGACATCCTCAACAATCATTTGAGCAATTTTCCTGGCATGATGGTGGGCTGAGGCCCAACCCAGGGCAATGCAAGCTCAGCAGATTCTACCCTGGGAAATTCACAACCAAACAGTTGGTGTGGGTGGCAGCTGAAAACGCCCTCCTCTCTCTTCTCCGCGAAGAGTTTAAAGAAAAGGCAGACCAAGTCATGCCAGACTCCATAAAAAGCACAACACCAGAAAGAGTCACTTCAAAAGGGAAACTCACAACCTCCTGGGAAGGAAAACCAACTGCTCATGCACTTCCCAATTGTAGGGTAAATGGTTTTTCAGGCTTTTGTGCCCTCCCACCTTTAGGATTGCCCTGCCTGATGGGGCACCTGCAATTGTTACATTGTTGTAAACTGTCTTATTTACTTCTGTGGGCCCTGGGAGGAGCATCTAGAGGTAGTCTCCAAAGAAGCAGAAGCAGGAGAGAAGAGGCAGGAGAGAGAAGGGGTGAAAGAAGCCAGAGAAACCCAGAGTGAAGACTGCCGGGGCTTGGAGGACCTGATGGCCTCCTGGCCCCCCAGCACCCCTGCCTGCTGTGTACCTGGTCACTGCTCTACATATAACAGCTCAATAAAAGCCTGAGAAAGCCACTGAGGACTCCAGGACTCTCCTTTACCCCGTCTTTCAGATCATAGATAACCTGCTCAGTGCCCATTCCTGCCCCTACACCACTCCAGCAGAAGCTACAGCTAAGACAAAGGTAGGAGTGGCCGGAGTATCAAGTAGGCACACATATGCCTGCTACACACACAGTATCACCTTTGAACCAAGGGCAAACTATTCACAGAATGTGAGTCTGGTGGTCCTGACATTGCCCCTTCTACTGGTGTTAGGAGTTGGCACCTCTACTCCATCCAGGGTTCCCAAAGTCCACAAGGAGCCAGAGATGCAAAGGCAAACAGGCTTTATTGCTAGCTTAAGCTAGGATCCGACTCTGCCTGGTGTATGACACAGCAGTCTCATCAGGTTAAGAGAGGGACCCCCTCCCAGAGCAACCAGCTGTTTTTGTACTTTGTTGACAGGATGCAGGAACTTTTCACACCAAGGACTAAGCTCAGCCTGATTGGGTATCTCTCCTTGGCACTAGTTAAGTTTTGTTTACCCTTGTCTTGTGGTTTTTACCCCAGTCTTGTGGTTTTTGCATTGAAACGAAACTAGGGCATAGCTGTGCCCTTTAAAATGTCTGTTTTCCTTAAAATGGCTGCTGTCTTGTTATGCCTAATTCTTTATCTTACATTGGGAGGCCCAAGTTTTACAAATCTAGAGTAGACCCTCAGAAGAAAGGAATGACAAAAGGTGGGAAGGAGAGTGATAACAACCTAAGCACTGAATACAGCTAACTGTCAAACATAACAGAAGGTAAAGGTGACTAACATCACTCCTCAATCCAGGGTCCAGTATTAAAGACCTCGACCCATCCTCCACCTCCACAAAATTCCAAGGCAAACTAAAAAGAGGACAAAGATAAATCCCCAGTGCCCCAAAAACATACAAATAAATAAACAGCTACAAGGAAGGCGATATATATGCCTAGGAAACTAGAAATATCTCAACACGAGTTGGAAAAGCAAAACAAGAACAGAAATCCTGGGACTAAAACAATGGAGACAGAAATAGAGAAACAATCTGACAATGATTCAAGAAAAATAATAAAATAATGTTAACTGAGATACTGGAAGGTCAATCAAAGGCAAGTAGGCAGGCACAGGATCTCCGAAAGGAGATCCATGGACAAAGAGTGTTCTTCACCGAAGACTGAACATATAAAATGATCACAAAAAGAGTCTGAAGGAAATATAGTCAAAATTAATGATTTAAGTGGGATCAAATGACAGAAGAATTAATTTAGGATGTGATACCACAATATGGCACATCATGGGCAACTGAACTATTTGAGGCCACTGGTAACATGACTAATGTTGAATGAAATCTGGAAAGTGATGGGTTTCCTTTTCCCCTTGGTTGTATTGTCTTACTAATAAAAATAAAGTCATAAAAATATTCTTGACCCTTTGACTTTATTTTTGCTTTCATTATTTTGCTGTGAGATTTAATAATGTTTTCATACTCTCTTTGAATGCATAATTTCCAATATTGCATTAACTATGTTGTATAAAGTAACCTTAAAACCTGAATTCAGAGTGAAACTAAATCAAATTAGAATTCTTCTGCACAGTGAAAGAAACCAAACAAAAATGAAAAGACAACCTGCTGAATGGGAGATGATATTTGCATATGTCCAACAAAGGGTTATTATACAAAATATAAAAAGAAGTCATGCAGGGCCTCCCCTGTGGCGCAGTGGTTGAGCGCTGGCTTGCGAAGCTGCCCGCGGCCTCTGCGGCGCCCGTTCGATCCCCGGCTGCTCCCCGGCCACCGGAGGAGGGTCCCACATGGTGCGCAGACCTCTCCTGCCGCCCGCTGCTCCCCTCAGCAGTGTACTTCGGTCCTTCTGCCTGCTCTGCTCCCTGCTCTGGCTCTGGTGAATTCTCTCACCCTCCCGCGGTTCTGACTATACCCAGTGCTTGTATGAATAAATAAATAAATCTTTAAAAAAAAAAAAAAAGTCATGCAACTTAACTTAAATTGTGATAATAAAATAGTAGTTACCAGAAGGAAAGGAAAGGAGGTAGGAACAATAGAAAAGGGGTCCAATTTGATATTGGTGATAATCACTAGAACAGGGATATAAAAGGTGTGATATGGTATATGCCTAAATCAAGCTGTGGCTTTATGTTATTGAAACATATAGTTTTGTAAAACAGTGGTAAATCAATGAATATTTAAAAAAAACTGAATTAGAAGACCTTGAACCACAACTTCTAGAAAAAAATACAGTTAGGTTCCTGGGTACATCAATGTACAACATTTTCACTTACCAATAAATAAATCCTTATTTTATGTGGATTTTTCATTTTTTATGCCCAATAAAGTCATATTAATTAACACATAACAGGAAGGAATATAAAATATTAAATGGTGATAAAGAAAGTTTTAAGTAAATTGACCTGAATACATCTTGAGCAAAACTTATAGTCAGGCACAGTGTAAAATGCCATTTCAAAGGCATATAAATGAATACAATTGTAATATATAAAATTAATAAGATTTGTTAATAGAAAGGATTTTTTTAATGATTGAAAATGACAGGAGAATCAAATAATGGGTAAATGAAAATGGAAAATTTCAGTGAGAAAATAGGAAGAGATACACACATGTAAAATGTGTATGTTGATTTTGAAGTTTAAGAGTCAAAGGTATAAAAAGTATAAAAATTAAATGAAATGATTTGGTAAACAATGAAATATATTTCAAGACTTGCCCTTTTTCTCTTCAGATTGATAAATAAAAGGAAGAAATTTGCAATTCAAAATGAGAACACAACCACAAAAGTGGAGACAGAGGAAAAAAATAAGATTTTTGTGGTTCAAATTGACCTATGTCCCTGAGAAAGTTTCAAAGGCACTCTAAAAAGTATGGGCAACATTGTTTTGCACCCATCCAAATGACTTTGTGCAATAGACATTAAGACTGGAAACCAAACTATTGGGATTTGTCCTACAGAACTTCTTCTGGGATAAATAATATCAGCTTGTCATCCATTGGGCCTCACTTGTATCTTTTGAATAAAATTTCAACATGCATGGATACCAGAGAAATGCAATTAAAACATGATGAGGAAAGACTTCCCTGGTTGCACAAGCAGTTAAGCACAGCACTGTGAAGCCATCCCCAGACTCTGCAGCATGAGTTGGGTCCCCAGCTGGCCAGGGAGCTACCCACATGGCACAGCAGACCTCTCCTGTCACACTGCCAGCTGCTCCCCTCAGCAGTGTATTTCAGTCAGTCTGCCTCTTCTGCTCCCCACTCTGTCTCTGGTGAAACCTCTCAAACCCCCCAAACACACATCTGGCATGTACCCCAGTTCTTGTATGCACACACACACAAAAAATCTTATAGACACTAGTCTATAATTGCATCTGTGGAGGAGTTATGTGCAGTCAGCCACAAAGTGTTCCTAATAAAGTGTTCCTAATAAAGTTCCTAGTAAAGTGTTCCTAAATTCCATTTCCACTGAAAATGTGAATTAATTCACCACCTGAAAGATGTTCAGCCTTTAAAGATTATATTAGTGTGTATGAAAAATTATTTTAGTAGTATCTTAGTTAATAACTTTTCATGTCATTCACATGATCTTTCAAAATTGGGAGCTACATAATCAATAAATTTTCCTTAAGATATAACATCATTCTACCAACATTTCAAAGGTAATAATTTTGTAGAATTTACAATATAAAAAAAAAAAGAACAATTACTCTAGTTGGGGGAAAGGCAGGCAATGTTGCATAAAATATTTAGGAACAGGGCCTCCCTGGTGGCACAGCAGTTGAGCACAGCACTGTGAAGATGTCCACAGCCTCTGCAGCACAAGTTTAATCCCCGCCAGCCTCGGAGCAATCCACATGGCGAGCAGACCTCTCCTGTCTTGCCTGCTGCTCCCCTCAGCAGTATATTTCTTTAGTCTGCCTGTTCTGTTCCCCACTCTGCATCTGGTGAATCTCTCACCTTACCATGCATCTGGCCTGTACCCTAGCTCTTGTATAAATAAAAAAAAATAAATCTTTAAAAAAAAAATATTTGGAACAATTAGGAAACATGAACGGGAGCAGTGTGATCCTAAGTCCACATTTAGCCAATGAGTGATATCTGAACTTACATGGACTTCAACAATAGAGAATGAAAGATCAGTCACTATTCATGGATTTTTTACTTTATACAGTATAGGATAGTATAAATTAACATTGTGACAAAGGTCCTAGGTTAATATATGTGTTCCAGAAAATACATAGAGAATGGAAATGAATGAAAACATAGAATGTAAAAAATGGAATTGGAATGAATGGAAAAATTATGGCAATAGAAATGGAGAAACCCTAACATGGGTGAATTCTATAACCAAAAAATACAGGAACAAAAATGTAGACATATTATCATATATTACTATTACTAAAGTGAAATTGCATTTTGAGATCCTTCTCCCCAATCTCAAAGTCTGAAAGAAAATTCAAATGCTCTGCATACACCAAAAGCCAGAACTGTCCTGTTCTGTAAAGAACTTTTTTTTTTTTTTAAGATTTATGTATTTATACAAGAACCAGGGTACAGGCCAGATGCACAGGAGGGTGAGAGGATTTGCCAGAGAGCAGGGAACAGAACAGATGAAATACACTGCTGCAGGGAGCAGCAGCCCAAAATGAGAGGTCTTCTCGCCATGTGGAACCCTCACCGGCCCGCCAGGATGGAACTGGCACTGCAGAGGCTGCGGACAGCTACACAGCACTGCATTCAACTGCCTGTGCCATGAGGGGAGGCCCTGTTCTAAAAAGAACTTATGCAGAAATATTAATAAGTCTGTGAGGAAATAAAATCAATAACCTATCAATGTCTGTTGCTGACCAGATCAAAACAATGAGTGCTCAACCAAGTCTCTTGTAAGCAGAGTTAAGATGATATCTAACCTCCCTGATGTCTTGCCTCCCTAGATACATCAATATAACAACAGCAACATTCTGAGTCATAATAAACTGGAAAGATGCACACTTTAAAACCTTCAAGGAAAACTGAAAATCCTTGTCAAAACTTAATGTATTCATCCCTTTATTGCTTGATGTAAGAATGTGATCCTCCTTTTTTCCACATTTCCTAAGGTTTATAATCTCACTCCTATCATTGTGTATTGGTCTATTTCACCCACCAGTTTTCTTTTCTTTCTTTTCTTTCTTTCCTTCTTTCTTTCTTTCTTTCTTTCTTTCTTTCTTTCTTTCTTTCTTTCTTTCTTTCTTTCTTTCTTTCTTTCTTTCTTTCTTTCTTTCTTTCTTTCTTTCTTTCTTTCTTTCTTTCTTTCTTTCTTTCTTTCTTTCTTTCCTTCTTTCCTTCTTTCCTTCTTTCTTTCCTTCTTTCCTTCCTTCTTTCTTTCCTTCTTTCCTTCTTTCTTTCCTTCTTTCCTTCCTTCTTTCTTTCCTTCCTTCCTTCTTTCTTTCCTTCTTTCTTTCCTTCTTTCCTTCTTTCTTTCCTTCTTTCTTTCTTTCTTTCTTTCTTTCTTTCTTTCTTTCTTTCTTTCTTTCTTTCTTTCCTTCTTTCTTTCTTTCCTTCTTTCCTTCTTTCCTTCTTTCTTTCCTTCTTTCCTTCCTTCTTTCTTTCCTTCCTTCCTTCTTTCTTTCCTTCCTTCCTTCTTTCTTTCCTTCTTTCTTTCTTTCCTTCTTTCCTTCTTTCTTTCCTTCTTTCTTTCCTTCTTTCTTTCCTTCTTTCTTTCCTTCTTTCTTTCTTTCTTTCTTTCTTTCTTTCTTTCTTTCTTTCTTTCTTTCTTTCTTTCTTTCTTTCTTTCTTTCTTTCTTTCTTTCTTTCTTTCTTTCTTTCTTTCTTTCTTTCTTTCTTTCTTTCTTTCTTTCTTTCTTTCTTTCTTTCTTTCTTTCGTTTTGCTTATACATGCACTGGGTACAGTCAGAAGCGCAGGAGGGTGAGAGAATTCACCAGAGCCAGAGCGGGGAGCAGAGCAGGCAGAAGGACCGAGGTACACTGCTGAGGGGAGCAGCAGGTGGCAGGAGAGGTCTGCACACCATGTGGGACCCTCCTCCGGTGGCCGGGGAGCAGCCGGGGATCGAACCGGTGCCACAGAGGCTGCGGGCAGCTTCGCAACCCAGTGCTCAACCGCTGCGCCACCAGGGAGGCCCATCCAGTTTTCTTAATGATTGTTTTCTATAGTTATGTGTCCTGAAATTGATTCATCCACTTTATTTTCATTGTGTAACTTTTTATTGAGGTAATGTTACTTTACTACAATGTATATGACCTAAAACTATAAGTTAGCAGTAATTTAGATGTATGTATCAATCTAGCATTTAGTTATTTTGAATCTGATACTAGGTTTTTAATGTAATTAAATTAATTTGTTTTCTCACATAGCTGTTCATTTTAGTACAGTATTTGATTTCTACCCCAGTTCTCCAACCACCATAGGACCATGATCCATCACCATAGTAACTTGTGCTCTTCCCTCTCCTGTTTTGACTCCTCTGCTGCTGTTTGCCTCAAATCAATACCATATATAAACATATACCACATTACATATATACCACATTGTTTTGATCCATTCATCTGTCTGGGAGCATTTAGTTTATTTTCATATCTTAGCTACCATAAATAGTGCTGCAATAAACATAGGAATGCAGATTTTCTTTCAAATGAGTGTTTTTGTGTTCCTTGGGTACAGCCCTAGGAGTGGAATCACTAGTCCTGTTGTATATTCATTTTTAGAGTTTTTAGGAACCTGCACACAGCTTTCCACAGTGGCTGCACACATTTACATTTCCATCAGCAGTGTAAGAGAGTTCCTTTCTCCACATCCTCACCAGCAATTGTTGTTGCCATTTTTGTAAATATGGGCCATATCTCAACATAATTAAATTCATGATATATAATAATCCCACAGGTAACATCATTCTCAATGGTAGTCTCATAGAAGACAAAGGTATCCACTGTCACCTTCAACAATTCCAATGTTCTTCTACATAATATTGGAAGCTGTAGTTAGAGCAAGTATACAAGTGAAGGATATGAAAGGAATTGAAATTGAGAAAGAAGAAAGAAGAAATATTTGCAGGTGACATATACATAGAAATGCTCATTGATAATATATTTAGAAAAGCTGAAAGAAAACAATAAAAGAAGAAATTATTTGAATGAAATCACCTCAGCTAAATAGTACATTACAAATCAATACACAAAAGTTAGTTACCTTCTTATATGTAAACAATGAGATGGATGTCAAAGAAATCAAGAAAATGTTACATTTAAAAATTGCATCAAAAAAAAAAAAAAAACTAAGTACCTTGGAGTAAACTTAACAAAAGAGGTGAAGGATCTAAAAAATTAAATCTCTAATATTGTCAACAAAATAGAAGACTCAAAAATTGGAAAGATATTCCCTGATGATGGATTTGAAGAAATTGCATTGTTAAAATATCCATATTTCCCAAAGAAATATACCGAATATCATAATGTTTCCTTTCCAAATGCCTCAGTTTACCTTCTCTGTAATACTAGCATTATTTATTGAAAACTAAAGATTATCTGCTACCTAAACTCCTTTCTAATGGAGCAACCCATTGATTCTAAACATAAATGAGTTGCACATAATTTGTACATTAGTTTATAATATAAATGATATAAGTCAATTTCAAGACAAATTGTGAAATATTTTCATTTAAAACTCCATAAATTCTCCATAAATAGAAGATTCCATTGTGAAAAGGTTCACACATAAATATTACATATAGCAAACACCTTACATATTAATAACAAATGATATTTAAGGGAAAATAAAGGAACTGTAACATATTTTGTTGGAAGATTAAAGAACTATAAGCATAACAAAGTAAATAAAAATATGTGTGCTTCAAGGACAATAGGACAAAGATCAAACGGACACTTGACCAATGCACTAAATGTCTATGAGCACAGTGTAGAAATGTTTAATGGAACTTACCTTTTTCTATTATAATAATTTCTAAAAAAACAAAGAGATAAGGAGATAAAAATGTCAATTCATTCAGTTGTTGTCGGTGAGCATTAACATGATATTCTTTGAATCATTCTAGATATGATTTTACTTAAACCTAGAAATTCAAGAACAGGGCATTGAGAATGGCTCTCTGTAATGACAGTGCAGACATGTTGATTGAGTGTAGATATAGGAAAAATAATAAAATTTATAAAGGAAACATTCACTCTCTTTTCAAAACAGTTGAAGCAATACAGTGTGTAGAGCAAACGACATACCAACTTGGAAGCATAAAGTTACAAGGAACAAATTTCAAAGGTGTTACCCAGAATATAACAATGATGGACACAGCAGTGGATTATGTTAATCTACGTCTCTTCTCAGAAATTTTACATAAGGTTGGGCAAGCTCTACTGCATGGAAACTATAAAGGTATGAAATGGAGAGGAATGAAATGAAAAAAAGGAGGAAAATGGAAGAAGGAGAATAAAAGAGAACATGGCATAGGCCAAAAAACACAAAAGCAATAGGGCATATCTGAATGAGTATGAATAAGAAAAGGTGGAAAAGAATATAAGTAATGAGAAAAGAGTAAAAGATGATCTCTGAAACATAAACTGTTCTTGAAAAGAAAACATTTCCTGGAGCTCGGAGAGCTGATGAGAAAACAAAATAGAAAATACTGTATGAATGTTATGGAAATAAATAAGCACATCTTAAAATTTTGTTTATTTTTGATGTCATAAAACTTATAAATTTTGAGGTTGCAAGTATTTTCAAATATTGAAATACAACTAACTTTTTAAATATTGGTTTCACAGTTCCACATTGCTAAGCTCATTTATTAGGTCTAGTAGATTTGCGTGTATATAGATTCCAGCTGATATTCTACACAGATGCCTTTTACTAACAGAAGCAGCTATATTTTATTGGATCCAATTTTCATGCCTCTATTTCTTGACATCCTTCTTTTTAAAAAAAATTCAGTGTATTTTTGAGGGGTTACATTGTTTTACAGCAGTATATATGTTTGATGGGTCTAGTTTCACACCTCTTTAAATAAATTTCCAAGGCACTTCTATTCACATTATCATAAAATTATAAATAATAACCTGTGCTTTGTGAATTTCTAGTTTTATTAATGACTAATGAATTACTTATATTAAATCACCTTAAATAAAGGGCAATGAATTATTAGATGGGAATGAGTTGGATCTAAATCAAATATATGACATCTTGGACACCTTTTCTAATGGCCTATTGAAAATCTTGATACAAACTGACAAATCAAAGGAGCAATAATAGTAGAAATTTGAACAGTAAATGCAGAAGGTAAACTGAAGAAGGGTAAAATGTCAAAAAAAATCATGTAAAAATGTGTGCATGTTGGATTTGAAGAAAATAATCATTGGAGTGGAAGAGAAAAATACAATTAACAGACAAAACCATTACTAGACATACAAGGAAATATCCTGGTAAGACTTACCTTTTTCTTCTTCACATTGATTGATTAAAAACAAAGAAAAAAAATTAATATGGAAACAACATAAGTACTCAAATTTCCCAATTAAAAATGTGAGGGGTAAGAAGAAGTGAGATAGCTACACACACACACACACACACACACACACACACCATGGAATGATTTTCATCTATTAAAAAACAAAAGACGGTATTTGCCATTTGTAATGACATAGATGAAGTTGAAGAAAGTTATGCTTAGGTAAGTAGACCAGAAGGAGAAAGACAAATATCACTCATGTGAAGGAAAACAGGGAGGGAGCCAATGAACTATCTTGGTGGATTATGTGCACTTTGTGATGGGTGTGGTATAAACCAGTATCACTATCATACATATATTTTAAAAACTCTAATTCAAAAGAACATATTAACTCTTCTGTTCATTATAGAACTATTTCCAATAGGCAATCTATGGAAACAAACTTAGTTCCCAAAGACAGATGAATGGATCAGAAAGATGTGGTATATATAAACAAAGGAATACTACTTAGCTATTAAAAAGGTAAAACATTGCCATTTACAACAACATGGATAGAACTGGAGGGGATATGCTAAGTAACATACATCAGAAGGACATAGTAGTTACATAGTAGTAGTAGTTATATAGTACTATACACCAGATGGTGTTACTTATATGTATAATATAGAGAAACAAAAAGGGTCAGACAAAACCAAATCAACAATAGACACTAGAAATCTGACCTTAAAATATGGGCTACTAACGGGAAGGCAGAAGGGGGAGAACAATGTGGGGAGGGGGCACACTGGAGTATGGCAGAGGACAATGTGTACCTTGGGGGTGGGGATGGTGTGGTAGCACAGAGCTGGTGCTTTTTTCTCTACACCTTTACATCATATACAATGTTGTAGACCAACGTTAACAAAATAAAATAAGTTCATATTTTTAATGCAAAGGGGAAAGAATAGTTATTATAATGTTATATTTTTTTCTGAAAATTCATGGGAAATATTTGTAATCATAAGAAAACTTGGGTAATTTATTCAAAGGTAGTGGGAGATTGATGCTTCAGGTCACACAACCATTGAATGATAATGGGCCTTGACGACAGGTCTTGATGACAATGGGTGGACAAGCTTCATCCATAATATTGGAAGTCAGTGCTCATCTCTTATATTTACATTACATCACTAGAATATTAATGGGCTCTTCTACATAGAATGAATGACAGTGGTCCTATTTTCAAATATCTTCCAAAAAATGTATATCGAATAGAAATCATATTCTTATCAATCTAATGTCACCCACTTTACTAATGTGTTATTTGTATAATAACAAATTTTTGGAAAACTGAAATGTTCATTGGGAAAGAATGGTATGAATGAAAACAGTATGAATTGGAAAATAGAGTTGGGAAATGGAAATTGGGGACATAATATAGAAGTCCATAACCAATCAATTGGGAATAAAGGGTAGACATCAAGAAAAGTTAGTCAGTGAATTACATATAGATATAAGGGTCAGAATGTTCAGGAAACAAGGTAACCCCTCATTTTATTGGGGTTGAAAGTAATGTTTCTGGAAATTTACCTTTGTTTTTCAAAGGACTTTCTGAAAATAAATGATAGAATTTAATGTCAATATCATGGCAAGATATGAAATTAAAATCAAATCAAATTCTAATTTATTTGTCTCATTAAGCCTACTATGATACACATGAATGAACATCACACACTGACAAATACGTGTACCCAAATGCACACACACAGACCATTGAAAGAAGATACACAAATATTCACAAACATCTACACAAATATAGATATTTACAGCTAATTTTTGTCCATAGAATATTCTTCCCTAAAGTAAAATGTACAAAAAAATAAATTTACTGTATTAAGAGAACATTTCAAGAATAGAACATCATGCCCACCTTTATACTATTCCTCATTCTTTTTGATATTTATGATTTTTTATGATTTTTGATATTTATGATATTACACATTAATGATTAATGTGTAAATATTATTAAATGATTTGGTTTTTAATTAAATTATAGGCAATTCTAGTTTTAAAAACAGATAATGGCTAAAATAACTGCAACCACTATCTTAGAGCAACTTTTCTATAGATACCATAGGGTTTATTAGGACCTCCTCAATTTACTAAATTTTTATCAAGTGATAAATACATAATTTTGTGTGATGTGATTTTCTAATTTACTAATGCCTAAATGAAGTTGATCTCAACTAAATCCCAATAAAGGAAAATCAATGAGGATTAAAAGGCATTGAAGCAAGTATGAATGAAATACCTGAGCTGTCACGGAACAATTTTCATATCCACCACTTTAAAAACTGCTAGTACTTAAGGATACCTGGTTAATTAGTTACCTTACTTAAAAAGAATGTCTGTATGGTTTATAACAACCAGAGAAATTAAAAATGAATAATTCATAAAAATAAATGTTAAATGAGCATGGCATCCTCAGTTGGAAATACTGGATATGATAGAAAATACTGTAAAATATTTCTGTTGTAGTTTAGGAAGAGACCACAGAGAGTTGACAAGAAAGCTGCATTTAAAAGATGAAATCAGGGGGCCTCCGTGGTGGTGCAGGCAGTTGAGCACAGCACTATGAAGTTGTCCACAGACTCTGCGGTGCTGGTTCGATCCCCACCCTATCGTGGAGTTGCTCACATGGCTCAGCAGACCTCTTCTGTCTCGCCCGCTGCTCCCCTCAGCAGTGTATTTCGATTATTCTGCCTGTTCTGTTCCCTGCTCTGTCTCTGGTGGATCCTCTCACCCCCCACACTCTGGCCTGTACCCCAGTTCTTGTATGCATAAATAAATAAATCTTTTTTTTAAAAAGATGAAATCAGATATATACTACAATATATTAAAAGGACTTACCTTTTCCTTCTTCTCATGTATTGATGAAATAAAAGGAAGAAATAATTAATTCAAAATGAGGTCACAATGCCAGAAAGGGGAAAGGATGCTATTTTTAAATACTTTCATAGTTTTCTCTGGGGTAATTCTTAACTAACTCACATTTCTGAGAATTAGGGCAACAAAAGACCATTTCCTCAGTCTGAACAAATGCAATTTAACTTTCTGACACCCCTGGTACCAAAGGGAATAAAATTTCAAATAACACATTACAAAGTGCTATCATACTACTCACTCACTGATGAATGATGTGTTAAATACTGGTATTGCATTGGATTATCAACCTTTCTCAGAATATAATGAAAATGTTTATGCCATACCCAAAAGAATTACTTATAAAAGAGATAGCAAAGAAAAATTAAAATAACCCATCTTGTCAAAGTTTTGCATTAGCATAAGCTAACAGATCTTGCTAAAATATTAGGTGTTACATTTCTAATTGTATATCCTTTGGAGTAAAAATTACCATTGAAAAAATTACAAAAAGGTTGTTCAAGCTCAAACATTTGTAGTTGTGTCATAGAAAATATCTTTGACAACTTCCCTAGGTAATTGTTTCCCATGACTTTCACTAGCTAAATTGGGAATCAGGAATACATAGTAATTGAACTCTTCTTGTGACATAAAATTCTTCCAAATCCAAAATGAATTGCAAGCAATTTCATTTTGCAAAATTAAATTGTGTCACTGAACATGAAAGAAGAAAAATTTCAGAATGTTCATGTAAATATTTTTATAGCTGCAAAAACATGAGAGATGTGTTCAAGAATGGTGGAAAAATATCCCTCAAGATCACAGCCACCAAATGACATAGAAGGGCATTGGACACACAAATTTGGCTCAGCATGTCAAGATGTATTTTCTCCTCTCTTAAATTTGGGATGATATCACTCATACATTAACGGACTCCACAAAATGGAATGAGAACTAGTGCTTCTATTATTGGATGTGTTACAGAAAGACCTACATAATGGGAACTTTGTGCCTACAATCTATTTCCTTTATCTCACCAATCTTTTTGTGAAACTAGCAACCTTCCAAAAACCCTGAAAATAATCAGTGGTTATAGGGAGAGAATGCTATAGAATGGATAAAAAGAAAATGAAAAAATATAGAAAGTTAAGAAAATTTAAATAGACAAAATATGGCAGATAATGATAGCCAAAAAGCTGAGGCATGGACAAACAGAAGGGTAAAAAACTTTGATAGTTATCCATTGAGACTTCACTGGCAAGCATTTTAATCAGAATTGTAGCCACATGGATTTAAGACATCTTTCTTACAGAGGAAATATAGTTTAATTCATACACCACACTGGTGCCACAGGGACTGAGATCAGAAATGACACCATGCAAACATAATACAACTACCTCTGGATTGGCCAAAATAAATCAATCATTGGCCTTCTATAGGGTCTACTACTTTTATTGAAACAAATGAAGACAGACACTCATACACAAGGGAGGCATTTAAAAACAAATGAAGTAATAAATGGCAAAAACATAATCTGACCAACAGTGTTTGGAGTTTTAATCATATAAAACATGCTACACCCATTAAGCTAATATGTTCTTAAATTAAATTACAATTGTCGTAGAAGGAAGGTATACAAGATCTATGGATTATATATGTTTTGTAAGAACATATCTTCGGCAACGTCCTAGGGTAATTGCTTCAGGTATGCTGTTCATGAAAAAAAGAGTATGTAAAATGGGATTTCTTTTCTGTTTACAGTATCAACCATGGTTTTTCATGTGCCCTTCTACACATTTCATATAAAATGCAGAAATTCGTAGACATATGAGAGAGATACTAAAATGGGGTGAGGATGCATCCAGTGAAAACACCCAGCTGTTAAAATCTTAATGGGTAGCAGTAAGCACATGAAGCCTGCTCCATACTTTACTTCTGAAAACAAGAATGGAATAGAAAAGTGTCATTAGACAAGGGAGAATGTAAAGCTTTTAGTGATTACAACAGTGTTTGATGAAAAACAAAGTAATATTGGGGGATTTGAATGACAAATGAAGTGAGAAAATTCATTTTGGGAAATCAGAGGAAAAAAGTCATCTAAAACAATAAACATGGTATAGTTAAGCAAATGACAAAACATCAAAGACAAGGGTAAAATTGTCACTGATGAGTGAAATGTGAAACATAAATGGGACATGTACTCTTCTTGTTCAATCTTACCAATAGAGAAAAAAGAAAAACAGTTCAAAGTGAGGACAATTGTCAGTAAGTCAAGCAGATACAAATTGTAACACATTCATAGACTTCTCTATAGTTCAAACTGAATGATATTCCTATTGGTGTCAGGCAATACCAAAAGCCACCTGAATAATCAGAGGCAATATTAATTTACTTCCATATACATCTTGGTGCAGAAGGAGCAGCACAAACAATGAAATCCTGAGAGAAGTTTTTTGTGACTTCTTTGGGGTAAACTTGATCTATCATTGGTCTTGCAAAATATCGGACAAACACAAACAATATATACAAAGACCAGCACTTTGAAGAAATGAGGGATAAGTCATTAAGAGTATCTGTCTTTCCAAAACAGTATGTAAGGTAGCAGATACAGTCTGATTTATTACTTGAGAAAACAAATCATTGAAAAACATCATGAGAAAAGGAGAAAGTTAGAATTATTAGTGCAGTAAGGGGAAACATTGGATAACTCTTCAAGCAATGACTTCTGTGAAGCTTACTGAAAATACTGATAATTGGGAGACATATCATCAATTCACATATGTGATGGACTGATTTATTGTTTATTTAAAAGGAACTTGAGGGCCCCCTGGTGGCGCAAGGGGTTAAGACACAACCTACGAAGCTATCCACAGCCACTGTGGCACAAGTTCAATCCCCCGTAAGGGAGCTACCCAACTGGTGCATCAGAGCTCTCCTGACTCACCCACTGCTCCCCTCAACAGTGTATTTCAGTCACTCTGCCTGTTCTGCTCCCCACTCTGTCTCTGGTGAATCCTCTCACCCCCTACATCTCTGGCCTGTACCCCAGTTCTTGTATATAAAAATAAATAAATCTTTAAAAAATAAATAAATAGAAAATAAAAGGAACTTGAGATTTCATAATTAATATTTGCACTCAAAAGTCAAAAAGTATAAATATTTACTATGATTAAAACAAGAAGAAAATAAATATTATGTAGATTTGTAATAAGTAAGAACAGTTGCATAATAAATAAGTTAATGATCAGTCAAAGGGTGAGCACTGTATCAGTGAAAGGCAATGAAATATAGACTCTTTAAAAATTACAAAGAGGTAGAAACTTCATCTGGAAAATTAGGAACTATACATCATTTCTTGAGGTTTGGAAAAGTCTTCATAATTTTGGGCCCTTATACTCACAGAGGTCATAAATGAATGGACATTTTTGAGAAACTATATGTAGAATGAAAACATTTTCTACAACCTAGCAACCAACATTTCCCAAATGTTATAAACAAAACTGTGGTATATCTCTGAAAGACAGAAGTAGCCAGTGTATAAAGGGAGATAAAGAAAAATAGTGAAAAAGGAAGACTAGAAATTAATAAAGGATAAGGAAACATAAATGAGGAAGACATTATGGGAGAAGCTCTTAAGAGAAGAGGGGGGAGGAAGAAAATTAAGGCTTTCATGATAAGGGTGATGGACACCTGTGATTAAAATGACAGGGCCATTTAACACACAAATAACGCTGTCATTCATATAGTTTTGGGAGTAGACAGTTATAAAGTATACTTTACCATATTTTTCCTGAAGGTCCTCTGAAACTCTTTAATAAATGTGTCAGGAAAATTGGAAAGCCAAATGCAAAAGAATGAGGAAAGATACAGCTTATGACTCCTTCATCAGTTAAGACTCAAGGCAGGTTAAGACATAGATAAAAGTCAGTTAACAGGAATTAGAGAAGTGAATTTAAAAAAAAAATTACCAAATGTTCTGTTAAGATGTCCTGAAAAAAATGTTGAAAACAAAATAAATATTGTATAAAAAAAGGAATATTCCTGAGATGTCATCAACATGGCGGCGAGGAAACGCTGCGAGTAAGACCTCCCATAAAAAAAAAAAAAAAAAAAAATGTTAATAGGGAGGAAAAGCGTCAGGTCCCTGTGAGAACTGGGACAAGGAAGATAAATGGGTGACTCTAGTAAACTTCCCAAAAAAGAAAGTTGCCATAAAAGAGGACTAGAAGGGAGGAAAGCTAGGAAACCTGCTACCCTCCCCAACCCACAAAGTCGGCACTCTCTGACCAACAGAAAGGAGGAAAAAACAGAAAAACTAAAACAACCAACAAAAACAAACTATGCTTCAAGCGGAACTGTGAGTGGAAAGAAACTTTTTCAGCTACCGCACCCTGTGAACTGGAAATGTGGAGAACCGTGCAGGATTCGCCACAGAGGTGAGCGAATGGCTCCGGGCGCCATTGGAGAAAAAGAAAGACTCTCAGGAGACCTAAAAACAGCCCAAGGCCAGCCAGTAAGCTTGTGTGGAAAAGTGGAGTGCTTGAAAATCATACACGGATCAGGGCTGACAAGATCCCTGCGCCTGCAACGTAGGCTTGTGAGGAGACACGCCACGGGGGCCCCCATTGAGGTGAATGTCCCTCACTGAGTAATCAGAAACCAGGCGCCCTGACAAGGGAGCAGGGTGCAAAAGGCGCCATTTCTGTGGACAATGAACTGGGCTATAGCCCTCGTCCTGTACCTGAGGCTTTGGGAACTGAGACCTGGGGCAGGAAATTCGGGCAGTGGGATCCCCACCACGGTGGAGCACAAGGAAGACACAGCACCCCCATGCCGTTGAGGCTCTCCACGCCATTAACACTCTGTTCCCCCGACCCATGGTTTAAAAACAGTTCCCGAAGGACACTAGGAAAGATCTCTGACACCACCTAGGGACCAGAAAAAAAACACCAACACCCTATAGTTGGAAACCAGGGATCACAAAAACACCCTCAGGCGCTGAGAGAGGAGGGTGGGCCAGGCAAACAGGGGTAAGGAGGGAAATAAGGCCTGGAGCAAGACCAGGTGCACAGGGGAATGCATGGCCCACATGGCCTTTTTAGAACAGAGACCTTTTTTCAATAAAGACTGCTTGAAACTGGCAGAAGGCTCCTGGAGTAGCCAGAGGTGAGCTGGGAAGTTCACCCACACCAGGCCCCTTCTGGCCAATAGTCCAAGCCCAGAGGTGGAGCAGCACCCAGGGCTGGGGCAGACCGGGCATGCAGGGGAGTGCATCCCCACATCAACATTTTAGAACAGGGACCTTTCTTCAATAGAGACTGCTTGAAACTGGCAGAAGGCTCCTGGAGGAGCCAGAGGTGAGCTGGGAAGTTCTCCACACCAGGCCCCTTCTGGCCAGTAGTCCAAGCCCAGAGGGGGAGCGGGCATCCATGGCCAGGGCAGACTGGGTGCTCAGGAGAGTGTGTACTGCATCGCCATATTAGAACAGGGACATTTCTTCAATAAAGACTGCTTGAAACTGGCAGAAGTCTCCCCGTGGAGCCAGAGGGAGAAGGTTCCCCGCACAATCAGAGGTGAGCTGAAGGACGCCACAAGCCTGGTCCCGCCTGACAAGAAGGTGGATCCCAGATGGTGATACAGTTTTTTTTGGACCCCAGAGTGCAATCCAGATGCCCCATCTACAGGGAAGTTTGTGGGACTTCAAGACACCTTTGTAATTAAACACAGAAGGAAGAAATATTCTGTGGCAGCGACCATAAACATACTCAAAAGTACCACTGCCTCACTAGACTTCTGGCATAACAATATTTGACTCGTTTGGACTGCCAGTTTCCGAAACCCAAAAGAGCACACCAAAAAGATGCCAGCCAGTACCAGAAGCACAGTATCCCAATGCGTACGGCAAATTAGAAGTCAGGCAGCAGGGAGAAGAAAGACTACATGCAACCTAGCAACTCCTTAGGAGAAAGACACACCACAAAAAGAAAACCACCCACCAGATGGCAACAAGAGTGACTTGGAAGAACTTCTGAGCCTTCCAGAAAGAGAATTTAAAATAGCCATGATTAAAAATCTGAAGGAAGTCAAAAATGACAGGAAAAATAATCAACAATCAGAAGACTGAAATTGAATCCCTAAAGAGGGAAGTAAAAGAAATGCAGGAGATCAAAGAATTAATGGAGGCACTAAAGAACTCTGGGAAAAGCAATGAAAGCAGAATAGATGAAATGGAAGAACGAATAAGTAATCTTGAAGACACAGAAATAAAAAGAACTAAAACAGAAAAGGAAATAGAGTACGAAGGAAAAAGACCGAAGAAAGACTTTGGGAACTATCTGACTCCACAAGGAAAGGAAATATAAGAGTTATAGGAATCCCAGAAGGAGAAGAGAGATGTAGGAACAGAGAAAATATTCAAGGAGATAATTGAAGAGAAATTCCCAAAGATGAAGGAGCTGAAAATAGACATACAAGAAGCAAGAAGAACACCAAACTTCCATGACGAAAGGAAAAACACAGCAACAAACATAATAGTAAAGCTCCCAAGAATCCAAGACAAGGAAAAAATAATGAAGCTGACAAGAGGGAAGAAACAGATAACATCCAAAGGAAAACCAATCAGACTGACATCAGACTTCTCCGAAGAAACACTATGGGTAAGGAGACAGTGGAGGGACATAGTCAACAATCTCCAAGAAAACAGAAGCCAACCAAGACTACTTGATCCTGAAAAGCTTTCCTTCCTCTATGAAGAAAGAATAAGGACCTTCCCAGACAAACAGAAACTCTGGAATTTCATTACGATTAAACCCCCACTCCAAAAAATACTACAAGGATTCCTAAAGCCAGAACCAACAGAGGGATGAATAACAACGAAAGAAGGCCAAAAAAAAGTTATTAAAAGAATAAATAAATAAAACCAGAGGAAAGACAAAAACAATGGTAAATACAGATGCTAACATATCAATATTAACTCTAAATGTAAATGGAATAAACTCTTCAATAAAAAGACACAGAGTCATAGGCTGGATTAAGAAATAAAACCCAAGCTTTTTTGCTCTCTCCAGGAAACACATTTAACTACAAAAGATGAAAATAGACTCAAAGTTAAAGGATAGAAAACAATCCTACAAGCAAATGCACCAAAAAAAAAAAAAAAAAAAAAAAAAAAAACCAAGAACAGCAATACTTATATCAGATAAAGCAGACTTCAAACTCAAAAAGGTAAAAAGAGACCCCAACGTCACTATATTATGATCAAGGGGACAATACTTCAAGAAGAAATAACACTCATTAACATATACTCACCAAATGAAGGAGCACCAAAATATATCAGACAATATTATCATCTTTGAAAACAAACATCAGAGAAAACACATATGTAGTAGGAGACTTCAACACACCACTATCAACAATGGATAGATCAACAAGACAAAAAATAAGTAAAGACTAAAGCTCTAAATAAGGATCTAGAGTTCTTGGGCTTAACAGACATCTACAGAACACTAAACCAAAAAAAATCTGAGTACACATTTTTCTCAAGCACACAAGGATCATTCTCCGGGATCGATCACATACTGGGACACAAGACAAACATCAACAGATACACCAAGACTGAAATCATACCAACCATCTTCTCTGATCATGAAGGCATCAAACTAGAAATAAACCATAAAAAGAAGGAAAGGAACTCTCCTACCTCATGGAGATTGAAACCCACAGACTGGAAGACCACTGTACTAATAAGGAGATCAAAAAAGAAATTAAAAAATTCTTTGAATTGAATGAAAAGGAGGACACCAATTTCCAAAATGTATGGGATGCAGCAAAAGCAGTAATAAGAGGAAAATATATAACAATAGAGGCTCACATCAAGAAACAGGAAAGAACTCAAAGAAACAACCTAATCTCAAATCTCAAAGAATGAGAAAAACAACAACAACAAAAAAAACCTAAAGCCAGTAGAAGAAAAGAAATAATAAAAAAACAAAGCAGAAATAAATGAAATCAAAACTAAAAAAAAAAAAAAAACAAACAACAATCCAAAAGATCAATGAAACCAAGAGCTGGTTCTTTGAAAAAACAAATAAAATAGACAAACCCCTAGCCAGGCTCACAAAGGAAAAAAGGGAGAAAGCACAAATAAACAGGATCACAAATAAAAGAGGAGAAATCACAACGGACACAGCAGAAATCTAAAAAATAATCAGAGACTACTATGAACAGTTATATGGAAACATGTTCAACAATCTAGAAGAGATTGACAAATTCCTACAACTCTACAATCACCCAAAGCTAGATAAAGAAGAAATAAAACATCTAAACAGACCAATTACATATGCAAAATTGAAATGGTAATCAAAAACCTCCCCAAAAACAAAAGCCCAGGACCTGATGTATTTACAAATGAATTCTACCAAAAATTCAGAGATGATTTAGTGCCTATCCTTTACAAACTCTTCCAAAAAATTGAGAAGGAAGGGATAATACCAAACATGTTCTATGAAGCCAACATTACACTATTACCAAAACTGAACAAGGACAACACAAAAAAAGAAAACTACAGGCCAATGTCCCTTATGAACACTAATGCAAAAATCCTCAGTAAAATTTTAGCTATCTGAATCAAACAATGTATCCATAAGATAATTCACCAGGACCAAGTAGGATTCATTCCAGGGACACAAGGATGGTTCAACATCCAAAAATCAATCAATGTCACCCAACACATCAACAAAAAGAAATTTAAAAACAATATGATAATATCAATAGATGCTGAGAAAGCTTTTGACAGAGTACAACACCCATTCATTATAAAAGCCCTTGAAATTCTGGGGATACAAGGAACATACCTCAACATCATAAAGACCATATATGACAAGCCAACAGTCAGTATCATTCTCAAGGGTGGAAAGCTGAAAGCATTTCCATTAAGATCTGGAACAAGACAAGGATGTCCATTCTCACCACTGCTTTTCAATATAATACTGGAAGTCCTTGCTAGAGCAATAAAACAAGAGAAAGACATACAAGGGATCCAAATAGGAAAAGAAGAAGTTAAACTATCACTATTTGCAGATGATATGATAATATACGTAGAGAACCCCAAAAACTCCACAGAAAAACTAATTCAACTCATCAATCAGTTCAGTAAAGTGGCAGGATACAAAATCAAGATGCAAAAGTCAGTAGCCTTCCAATACACAAATGATAAATCTGAAAAAGAAATTAAAAAAAAAAATCCCTTTTATTATCAAAACAAAAAAAATCAAATACTTGGGAATAAATCTAACAAAAGAGGTAAAGTACCTATACAAAGAAAACTATAAAAGTATAGAAAACTATACTGCTAAAAGAAATAGAAGAAGACACAAAGAAATGGAAAGACATCCCCTGCTCATGGATTGGAAGAATTAACATCATCAAAATGCCCATCCTACCAAAAGTAATATACAGATTCAATGCTATTCCAATAAACATTTCAATGACATTCTTCAAAGAAATAGGACAATTATTGATGAAATTCATATGGAATCACCAAAAACCCCAAATTGCCCAAGCTCTCCTGAAAAGAAATAAGACGGGAATGGAGGCATCATACTCCCAGACTTCAGACTATACTACAAAACCATAATCATCAAAAGTGCATGGTATTGGAACAAGAAGAGACACAGAGAGCAATGGAATCAAATAGAAAAATCAAGAAATAAACCCACAGATTTATGGTCAACTAATATTTGACAAAGGAACAAAGAATATGCACTGGAGCAAAGAAAGTTTGTTCAATAAATGGTGCTGGGAAAACTGGGTCACTACAGGCAAAAGAATGAAGCTTGACCACTACCTCACACCATGCAAAAAAACCAACTCAAAATGGATTAAAGAACTAGACATAAGACCTGAAACCATAAAATACATAGAAGGAAATATAGGCAATTCACTACATGACATGCACGTCAAAGACATCTTTACAGACGCATCACCCAAAGCAGTAATAGTGAAGGCAAAGATAAACAGCTGGGACTACATCAAATTAAAGAGCTTCTGCACAGCAAAAGAGACAATAACCAAAACAAAGAGAAACCCCACCAACTGGGAGAACATTTTTGCACACAACACTAATGATAAAGGACTGATCATAAAAATCTACAAAGAGCTGATGAGACTCAACAACAAAGAAAATAATCCAGTCCAAAAATGGGCAGAAGAGCTAAAAAGAAACTTCTCTGAGAAGAAAGGCAAATCGCCAACAGGCATATGAAAAAATATTCAACTTCACTTGTAATCAGGGAAATGCAAATCAAAACTACCATGAGATACCATCTCACACCAGTGAGAATGGCACATATTAAAAAAACTAGCAACAACAAATGTTGGCGAGGTTGTGGAGAAAACAGAACTCTCCTGCACTGCTGGTGGAAGTGCAAACTGGTCCAACCACTGTGGAGAGCTGTGTGGAGATTTCTTGAACTACTAAACATAGAGCTTCCATATGATCCAGCAATTCCACTACTAGGTACTTACCCAAATGACACAGGAACAATAATTCCAAAGGGCACCTGCATGCCTATGTTTATAGCAGCACAATTTACAATAGCTAAGCTATGGAAGCAACTCAAATGCCAAAAATAGATGACTCGATCAAGAAGATGTGGTACATATACACAATGGAATATTACTCAGCAGTCAAAAAAGATAAACACATGCAGTTTGCAGCAACATGGATGAAGCTGGAAGGGATCATGCTCAGCGAAATAAGTCAGAAAGAAAAAGAAAAATACCAGATGGTCTCACTCATAGCAGGAATTTAGAAAAACTAAATAAGAGACCAGGAAAAAGACTAATGAATACAAAGTAAAAATCAAAATCAACAAGCAACTATAAACCAGAGATACAATACGGGGAGGTGGGGAAGTGGGGGTAGAAAGGAAGGACTAGAGTCAAAATAAGGGCAGGTGCAACTGTATGGGGAATATAACCAAAATGAAAATGCATATATTGTACAAAGATGAAAAAGGATGTAAGAATTATATAAAATAAAATATTTAAATAAAAAAGAAGAAATATAGCTCATGAAGGATGAGATGCTCTAAATAAAGAAAAAGGAATATTCCTCAACTTTAAAGAAATGTTCCTCTTTAGAAATGAACCAAATAACTCTTGATACACACACACACACAAACATATACATACAGACATCATTGTTTGAAGACAGACAACATTCACAAATACCTACACCAATATAAACTTTAAAATTCCATTTTTGTCCATAGAATATTCTTCCCTTAAGTGAGATGCATAAACAAGTTAATTTATGCAATTGAGAGAATATTTCAAGTACAGTACATCTCGGGCCTCCCCGGTGGCGCAGTGGTTGAGTGCTGGGCTGCGAAGCTGCCTGCAGCCTCGCAGCACCTGTTTGATCCCCCGCCACCGGCAAGGTCCCACATGGCTTGCAGACCTCTCCTGCCACACCCACTGCTCCCCTCAGCAGTGTACCTCATCTGTCTGCCTGTTCTTCTCCCTGATCTGTCCCTGGTGAATTCTCTCACCCTCCTGCGCTTCTGACTGTATCCAGTGCTTGTATAAACAAACAAACAAACAAATAAATAAACAAATGAATAAATAAATCTAAAAAACAAAAAAGAATAGTACATCTAATGCCCACCTTTAAACTATTCCTTACCCCATGATATGAGTTAAATTTTTATTGTTCAATGTGTAACTTTTATGAAGTATTTCAGCCTTTGGTTAAATTATGGAGTCAATTCTAGTTTTAAAAAGCACTAATTGTTAAAATAAGCACAGACAATCAGTTAGAGCATCATAAAAATATTCTAGAGGCATTACAGAGTTTATTTGAACTTCCCCTAGCCATTAAATTTTGTTATGAAGTGATAAATACATATCCCTGTCTTATCTGATTTCATAATTTTACTAAAGCCGAAATGAATTTGGTCTTAATTAAATCCCAGCAAAGGAAGTAAATGAAGATTAAATGGCAATGAAGCAAGTAATAATGAAATACTTAAGCTATCATGGACTAATTTCCCATAAACCACTTTCAAATCTGCCAGTACTTAAGGGAGACTACAAGTTGTGGTATTCAAAAGAATGTCTGCATATATTATAACAATCTCATAGAATGTAACAGATCAGAATGTGAATGTGTGGAAGTTTGGGAAAGTGAAACATGGAAAGTTAACAAGGGAGACATCTATAGCCATTTCACTGTGGTAGATAATTAGAAATCTAGGAATAGAATGAGCTTGTTTATGGATATCAGTTAAAAGCCAAGGCAGGTTAAGACATTGAAAACAGTCAAATAACAGGAATAACAGTAATGAAAAAAAGTTACCTGATGATTTGCTATGTTTTCCTGAAAAACAAAATGGTGAGATCAACATCAATATTTTGTAAAAAAAGGAATATTACTCAATTATA
Source organism: Talpa europaea (assembly GCF_964194135.1). Lineage (NCBI taxonomy): Eukaryota > Metazoa > Chordata > Mammalia > Eulipotyphla > Talpidae > Talpa > Talpa europaea. The sequence continues at coordinate 100,146,759 of NC_140068.1, read as the reverse complement.
AGGAAAGATTCCTATTTAAAATTGAAGCAGTCAGAACTTTAATAAACACACACACACACACACAGATCATTGAATGAGGACAGGCAACATTTACAAATATCTACACAAATATAAACATTAAATGTCCATAGAATATTCTTCCCTTATGTGAGAGTTACAAACAAGTGAATTTAGTTAATTTAGAGAACATTTTAAGAAAAGCACAACTCATGCCCACCTTTAAACTATTTTCATTCCTTGAGATAATTTTTTTTTTGTTCACTGTGTAAATTCTATAAGTGGATTGACATTTGGCTATATTGTAGAGTCAATTCTAGTTTTAAAAAGAACTAATGGATAAAATAAATACAGGCACTCAATTACAGCATCTTGAAGATGATTCTCATGGTAGTACAGGGTTTATTTGGACTTCCTTTAGCCATTAAATTTTGATATAAAGTGATAGATACATAGCCTGTATGGCGTGGCAGGGTGTTACATGATTTTATAATTATACTAATGCCTAAGTGAAATTGTTTTTAATTATATCCCAATAAAGGAAGTAAATTAAGTAAATTAAGATTAAATGGCAATGAAGCAAGTTAATGAAATACTTAAGCTATCATGAACATTATTTTCACCTAAACCACTTTTAAAACTGCCAGTACTGATGGGTGACTAATTCAAAGTTGCCCTAGAAAAAAGTCTGCATAGATTATAACAACCTTATAGAACATAATAGAAAAGAATGAGAATGTGAGGAAGTTTGGGAAATCTAAATGGAGAGAGTTAATATGGGAGACGTCTATACCCAGTTCACTGGGGTAGAAGGCTAGACATCTAGATATAGAAGGAGCCAGTTTATGGCATATTAGTTAAGAGCAAGGGCAGGTTATGACATTGAAAAAAGTTAAAGTAACAGGAATTAAAGAATTTATAAGAAAATATTACCGAATGCATGTATACGATCTCCTGAAAAACAAAATGGTGAGATCAACATAAATATCATGTAAAAAAGGAATGCTCCTCAACTTTAATGAGACATGCACACTCACACACACACATACACACACACACACATGCACACAATAGTGTATGCAAAATCATTCTTTATCAAAGATTGTTCTACCCAAAATGAAAATGGGCATAAAGGATTGAAGTTACTGCCTTGAAATTGAAAGAAAATCTTGTGAGTAGAAGTTTTCATGATTACCTTTCAGATTTTTTCTGCTCCTCGTAATGTGAGGATTTATTATTCAGTGTGAGAGATTTAGTAAGTTCTTTGGCATTTAATAATGTCTAAATTAAATTTTAGTCTTTGTAGTTGTTTTTGATATAAAGTGTTTATCCACAAACACTAAATTAGAACATCTTTTATGCTCCTTCAGACAGTACTGGGTAATTTTCTGGATTGTTCTATTGATAATATATTCATCAACTAGTGTGCACATAACAGTATTTCTATATTCACAGAATTTCTATATTCACAAATAACTAAATATAAATCTTTTTTAAAGATTTATTTATTTATGCATACAAGAACTGGGGTGCAGGCCAGAGATGTGGGTGAGAGGATTCACTAGAGACAGAGCGGAGAACAGAACAGGCAGATTGACTGAAATACACTGCTGAGGAGAGCAGCGGCGAGTCAGGAGAGGTCTGCTGCACCTTGTGGGTTTCTCCCTGGCCGGGGAACAGACTCATGCTGCAGAGGCTAAGGATTGCTTCATAGTTTGTTGATTAACCCCTCGCACCACCAGGGAGGCCCCAATAAGACTTTTGATACACACACACACACACACACACACACACAAAGAGAGAGAGAGAGAGAGAGAGAGAAAAGAGAGAGAGAGATCATGGTATAAGGACGCATAGCATTCACAAATATCTACATAAATAAAAACATTAAAAGTCCATAGAATATTCTTCTCTTATGTGAGAGCTACAAACAAGTGAATAGTTAATTTGGAGAACATTATAAGAAAAGTGCAACTCATGCCCACCTTTAAACTATTTTTCATCCCCTGAGTTATTTTATTTTATTTTTTTTTTGTTCACCTTGTAAATCCTATGAAGTGCTTTGGCATTTGACTACGTTATAGAGTCAATACTAGTATTAAAAAGAAATAATGGGTAAAATAAACACAAACACTCAATTACAGCATCTTGAAAACAATTCTTGAGGTACTACAGGTTTATTTGGACTTCCTTTATCCGTTCTTTTTTGTTGTGAAGTGATAGATACATAACCTTGTGTTAAGTGATTTTATAATTATACTAATGGCTAAATGAAATTGGTTTTAATTATTTTTTATTAAGATTTCTTTTTTTTGGCAACTTCTTTTTTTGTTTTGTTTTGTTTTTTTAAGATTTTATTTATTTATTTATTTATACAAGCACTGGATACAGTCAGAAGCGCAGGAGGGTGAGAGAATTCACCAGAGCCAGAGAGGGAGCAGAACAGGCAGACTGACAATACACTGCTGAGGGGAGCAGCAGGTGGCAGGAGAGATCTGGGCACCATGTGGGACCCTCACCCAGCGGCCGGGGATCGAACCGGGGCTGCAGAGGCTGTGGGCAGCTTCGCAGCCCAGAGCTCAACTGCTGCACCACCAGGGAGGCCCGAAATTGGTTTAAATTAAATCCCAGTAAAGGAAGTAAATTGAGATTAAAATGGCAATGAAGCAAGTATCAATGAAATACTTAGCTATTGTGGATACCTTTTCACATAATTCATTTTTCAAACTGCCAGTATTAAAGGTGACTAATTAAAAGTCGTGGTACTCAAAAGAATGTCTACATAGATTTTTTACAACCTCAAAAATGTAACAGAAAAGAATGAGAATGTGGGGAAGGTGGGAAATTGAAATGGAGAGAGTTAATATGAGTGATATCTATACGTAATTCACTGTGGTAGATGTCTAGAAATTAAGGAGTAGAAGGAGCTTGTTTAAGGCATGTCTGTTAAAAACAATGCAGGTTAAGACACTGATAGAAGTCCATTAACAGGAATTAGAGTAGTGATTTTTAAAAATAAAATTATCTAATGGTCTGCTAAGATGTCCTGAAAAACAAAAAAGTTGAGATCAGCATAAATATTGTGTAAAAAAAGGAATATTCCTCAACTTTGAAGATTCCTGCTTAAAACTGAACCAGAGTGTTGATATACATACAGATACACACACAGATCATTGCATGAAGACAGACAATATTTGCAAACATCTACACAAATACAAACTTTAAAATTTCATTTTTGTCCACAGAATATTCTTGCCTTAAGTGAGGTGTATAAACGAGTGATTTATGTGAGAGAACATTTCAAGAAGAGCCCATCTCACGTCCAACTTTAAACTACTCCCCACACCTTAAAATGAATAAAATTTGTATTGTTCAATGTGTAAAGTTCCTTAAGTACTTTGGCATTTGATTAAATCATAGAGTCAACTCTAGTTTTAAGAAGAACTAATGGTTAGAATAAGCACAGACACTCAATTAGAGCATCATGGAAATGATTCTAGAGGTATTAGTGTTTATTTGGACTTTCTCTGGCCATCAAATTTGTTGTGAAGTGACAGATACATAGCCTTGTGTTATGTGATTTTATAATTATACTAATGCCCCTAAATGAAATTGATCTTAATGTTATTCAAAATGCATGCACATTATCAGGAATAGGGCAGGCCAAAATTTTTAATTTTATTAGGGAGATTGGCCTGTAATTTTCTTTTTTTGTTGTCTTTGTTTGGTTTTGGTATTAGTTTAATGTTGGCTTCATAGAAAGTATTTGGTAGTATTCCTTCTTTTTCAATTTTTTGAAAGAATTTGTGTAGGATAGGCACTATTTCACTTCTGAACACTTGGTAGAATTAATTTGTGAAGCTGTCTGGACCTGGGCTTTTGTTTTTGGAAAGTGTTCAGATTACTGTTTCAATTTTGCTGCTTGCAATTGGCCTGTTTAGGTGTTCTATTTCTTCTTTATCTAGCTTTGAATGATTGTATCATTCACGGAATTTGTCCATCCCTTCTACATTGTTGAATTTGTTTGCATATAAATGTTCATAGTAATCTCTGATAATTCTTTTGATTTCAACTGAGTCTTTTGTAATTTTTTTTCTTTTTTCTCATAAATAGGTTTATGATCCTATTTGTGTTTTCTACCATTTATTCTTTGTGAGCCTGGCTAGAGGTTTATCTATTTTGTTTATTAGTATTGAAGAATCAGCTTTTGGTTTCATTGATATTTTGGATTTTTTTTAATTTCTAATTCAATTTTTTTTTTATTATTTCCTTTCTTTTACTGGTTAGTGAGGGTATTTTGTTTTTTCTTGTTTGAGATGTGAGATGAGTTTGTTTCTTTGCATTCTTTTTTTTAAAGCTTTATTTATTTATTTATACAAGAACTGGGGTATAGGCCAGATCCGTGGGAGGGTGAGAGGATTCACCAGAGACAGAGCGGGGAACAGAACAGGCAGATTGACGAAATACGCTGCTGAGGGGAGCAGAGGGTGAGACAGGAGAGGTCTGCCGCACCATGTGGGACCCTCGCTGGCTGGCCGGGATTGAACTGGCACTGCAGAGGCTGCAGACAGCTTCACAGTGCAGCGCTCAACCCTGCGCCACCAGGGGAGGCACGAGTTCTCTTCTCTTGATGTGAGCCCATATCGCTATATATTTTCCTATGATTAGTGCTTTTGCTGTGCCTCATATATTTGGGAAATTGTTGTCCTCATAGTCATTCAACTCAAAGTAATTTTTAATTTCTTCTTGATCTCCTCTTTAGTCCAATGGTCTTTCAGCAGTGTAGATTTCAATCTCCATGATGTGGGAGGGTTCCTTGCTTTATTTTCATGATTTATTTCCAGTTTGATGCCTTTGTTATCAAAGAAGACACTTGGAAATTGGAAATGTTTTGATCTAAATGTAACTGTTGATGTTTGTCTTGTGGCCCAGTATATGATCAATTCTGAAGGGCTCTAGTGTCTTTGTTTATTTTTTGTCTTGAACTGCCCATTGGTGAGACTGGGATGTTGAAGTTTCCTACTATATATTTTCTCTGATATCTGTTTTCAGAGTTGATACTAATTGTCTTATATTTTTGGTACTCCTTCATTTGGTAAGTATATGTTGATGAGTGTGATATATTTGATATATTCTTTATGTATTGTCCCCTTAGTCTTAATGAAGTGTCCATTTATGACTCTCTTTACCTTTTTATAATTTGAATTAATTTGAATTTAATTTTAAATTTTAATCCCCCCTTTGTCTATTTCAGCTGATATAAGTATACCTGTTCCTGACTTCTTTTTTTGTCCATTTGTTTGCAGGATTATTTTCCAACCTTTTACTTTTACTTTGTGTTTATCTTTTGTAGTTAAATGTGTTTCCTGGAGACAGCAAAAGTTTGGGTTTTGTTTCTTAATCCAGCCTGCAACTCTGTGTCTTTTTATTGAAGAATTTAGTCAATTTACATTTAGAGTTGATATTGCTATGATGGCATCTATATTTGCCATTTTGTTTGACTTTTTGTGATTTTATTCCTTGTCTTATTCTGTTCTTCTTGACCATTCCTCTGTTGCTCTTTGCTTTTGGACTTCTTATAGAATTTTTTGGAGTGGAGGTTCAGTCGTAATGAATTTCTAGAGTTTCTGTTTGTCTGAAAAAGTCCTTATTTTTCTTCATAGAGGAAGGAGAGAATTGCAGGGTAAAGTATTCTTAGTTGGCATTTGCTGTGTTGGAGTTTGTTAAATATGTTACTCCATTCCCGGGCCTCGCTGGTGGCGTAAGGAGTTAAGATGCAAACTCTGAAGCTATCTGCAGCCAGTGCAGCACGAGTTCGATCCCTAGCCAGGGATCTACCTACAAGATGCAGCAGACCTTTCCTGACTTGTCTGCTGCTCCCCTCAGCACTGTGTTTCTGTCAATCTGCCTGTTCTGTTCCCCACTCTGTCTCTGGTGAATCTTCTCAACCCCTATACCTCTGGCCTGTACTCCAGTTCTTGTGTACATAAATAAATAAATCTTTATATATATATATATATATATATATATATTACTCCATTCTCTTTTTGCCCTAGAGTTTATTTGGAGAGGTCTGATTCAGGCTGACTGGTGTTCCTTTACAGATTACCTGTTTCTTCCCCTTGATCAGCTTCATTATATTTTTCCTTGTCTTGGACTCTTGAAAGTTTTACCATTATGTGTCTTGCTGTAATTTTCTTTTCATTATGATAATTTGGTGTTCTTTTCACTTCTTGTATGTCTACATTCATCTCCTTCTTTGTGCTTGGGAAGTTCTCTTCGATTATCTCCTTCAATAGCATCTCAATTTCTTGGTCTCCCTCTTCACCATCTGGGATTCCCATAACACTTATATTTTCTTTCCTCATGGTGTCAGATAGTTCTCAAAGTTTTCCTTCATTCTTTTTCCTTTGTACTTTCCTTTTCTTTTTTGTTCTTTTTTATTTCTGTATTTTTGAGAATACTCATCTGTTCTTCCTTTTCATCAGTTCTGTTTTTGTTGCTCCCAGAGTTCTTAAGCTCCTCCATTAATCTTTTGACCTCCTATGTTTCTTTCATTTCCTTTTTTGACGAACTGCATTCTTCAGTTCATTAATTATTTTTCTCACTTCATTGTTTTCTTTTTCATCTTCATTCTGTTTTTTAATCATGATGATTCTAAATTCTCTATCTGAGAGGCAAAGAAGTTCTTCCATGTCATAGTTGTTGAGTTCTGGTGGCTCATTTTCTTTTTGTAGTGTGTCCTTCCCTGAGAGTTTGCTTGGTTATTTGTATTTTTCCTCTCCCTGTTGTTTGTTTTCTAATTTTTTCTATGTGTTGGGACATTGTGTCGCTGGTGCTGGTGGGCATCTCTCTGTGGTGCTCCTTCAGGGATATCAGGAACTGGTTACCAGACTGAGTCCAGCACTGTTAGGTCAAAACTCCTCAAGGGTACTGATGCTGTGGCTGTTGATGGGCACTGACCTAAAAGTTCCCTCCCTTTTTTTTACTCAGTTCCAGAAGGGGGTCTTGAGGTCCCTGACTTCATTTGTGGAGCTGCTCCTCTTATAGTTCTCCAAAGAGGACCTTGGAATCCCTGTCCTCCAACAATCAGGAAGTTGGTGATTTTGTTCTAATCACGAGGTGGTGCCAGAGACATCGCCTAGTAAACTTTAGGACTGTGTTTTTTCCCCATAGGTCCCCAGGAAATGGAGGCAGGGAGTGCCTCAACACAGGGGCTCATGCTTAGTGCTTTGCCTGCCCCATGCTCTCCCAGTGTGGGACCCACAGTTGTGGTAGATTCCATGCCCTAGATCTCAGTTCCAAAATGCAGTTGGTCACACAGGGCCTACAGAAGACTTGTTCCATGTTTGTTCCCTTCTCACCCCCATTTGCATAGCCTAACCTTTTTCAGAGCCAGAGGGGTATCATGGGGCCCCTGTCTTCCAACAATCAGGTAATTGGTGATTTTGTTCTGATCTCTAGTTGGCACAGAGATATCTCCTAGTAAACTTTCAGAACTGTGCTTGCCAGCAGGTCTCCGGAAAATGGAGGGGTGGGGCGGGGGAGCACCCCAACATAGGGGCTGCCATTCAGTGCTATTCCCACCCTGCTCCCCATCTGCCCAACTGTCATCTTCTGGACTTCTCAGATGATGCAGGGATTTCCCTTTACCTACAAACTTTTTCTCCTCCATTACTTTTCCTGGATGAATTGGTCTGGCTTTGTGTGTGGGGTTGGGGAAACTTGTGCCTACAATCTATTTCCTTCATCTCACCAATCGTTTTATGAAACTATAGCAACTTCCCAGAAAACAAACAAACAAACAAAAAAATGATGATAGGGAGAGAATGATATAGAATGGATAAAACGGGATTGAAAAAATATAGAAAGGTCCATAGTTGCTTGCTGATTTTGATTTTTACTTTGTATTAATTAGTCTTTTTCCTGGTCCCTTAATGGGGGGGGTATTTGCGGGGCAGGGATAGGAAGGATTAGGGTCAAAATAAGGGGGGGCCTCCCCAGTGGCGCAGCGGTGAAGCACTGGGTTGCAAAGCTGCCTGCAGTCTCTGCAGGGCCAGTTCGATCCCCAGCCGCCGGGTGAGACTCCCACATGGCGCAGAGACCTCACCTGCTGACTGCTGCTCCCCTCAGCAGTGCACTTAGTCACTCTGCTTGTTCTACTCTCTGCTCTGGCTCTGGTGAATCCTCTCACCCTCCCACACCTCTGACTGTACCCAGTGCTTGTATAAATAAGTAAATAAATCCTTTAAAAAAAATACTTAACATTAAAAAAAATAAGGGGGGGTGCAATTGTATGGGAAATATAACCAAAATTAACATGCACACATTGTGCAAAAATGAAAAATGATGTAAGAATTATATAAAATAAAATATTATAAACAAAAAATATAGAAAGGTAAGGTAATTTCAATAGGCAAAATATGGAAGAAATTGATAGCCAATAAGCTGAGTCATGGACAAACAAAAATGTCAGACACTTTGATAGTTATTTATTGAGACCTCACTGGCAAACATTTCCCAGAACTATAGCCACATGGATCAAAGTTTATCTTTCTTACAGAGGAAATGTAATTTTATTCATATACCCACTAGTGCCATAGGGACTGAGATCAAAGATAACATCATGCAGATATAACATTAACTACCTCCGGGTTAGTTAAAAATAAATCAATCATTGACCTTCTCTAAGGTCTTCTACTTGTATTGGAACAACTGAAGGCAGGCACTCATCCACAACAGAGTTATTTAAAAACAAATGAAATAATAAGTGGCAAAAAGCATGGGACCAAAACTGTTTTCAGTATCAATCATACAAAACATACTACATACATTAAGCTGAGATGTTCTTAAATTGACTTACAATTGAAATGAATAAAATAATCATTGAATTAATGTCATAGGAGTAAGGCATTCAAGTTCTACGGATCATATATGTGTTGTAAGAACAAATCTTTGGCAACATCCTAAGGTAATTGTTTCAGGTGTCTTGTTCATGGAAAAAGTTAGAATTGAGAAATATATAATAATTAAAAATTCTCTGTCATTCAAGATTATACAAATATTTAATGGGATTTGCAACTTTTCAAAATTTAAATTATGCCATTGAAAATCAAAAGTGAATTCAGTTGTTATGGCTATATATAAAAAAATAAATTCCAGGAAATTCATGGGAAATATATATACACCTGTGTACATTTGGGAATATTATCAAGGATATTAAAAGGATAGGCCTCAAGTTCATTCCTTTTTTTTTTTTTTTATAGAGGCATGTTTCATTTATTTATTTGTTTGTTTGTTTGTTTGTTTTGTTTATACATGCACTGGGTACAGTCAGAAGCACGGGAGGGTGAGAGAATTCACCAGAGCCACAGCGGGCAGAAGGACCGAAGTACACTGCTGAGGGGAGCAGAGGGTGGCAGGAGAGGTCTGCGCGCCATGTGGGACCCTCCTCTGGTGGCTGGGGAGCAGCCGGGGATTGAACTGGTGCCACAGAGGCCGCAGGCAGCTTCGCAACCCAGCGCTCAACCACTGTGCCACTGGGGAGGCCCTCAAGTTCATTCTTGGTATTTGATAACAGGTCACATGAATTTATACAGGTTTGAAAGAGAAATGGCTATTCAAATTTCACTCATCACATTGTCTTCTCTCAGTGTTAAGGTTAGGAAAGTATCTGCAAAATTTAATGGTTCTAAAATATAGAATGAAAATAAAATAAAATAAAATATATAATATGTTACTGTAGTCCTATATATGAATGTGTTAAGCAAATACATGTAAAATGGAAAACATGTGCCTATAAATCTTATATGCTTAATCTCATCAACTTCTTAGGAAACTACAGCCAATTGACTGAGAAAGCAGAAAAAAACAAGTGTTGACAGGAAAAGAGTAGTATGCAATGGATAAAGAAGTTATGGGAAAATATTTAAAATTGTGAAATTGAAATGGAAAAAAGGGTAGATATCTAGGAGAAAAGTGAGCCAATGGATAAAGTTTAAAAGGCAGAAAAAAGTAAAGCAAGAAGATACTATTTTGATAGAGTTGGGGGAACAGATTTTCAAAAAAATTACAATTTTTTCCTGGAGTTTCTGAAAAATGAAATGAAGAAATTAAATTCATGAGCAAAAAAGACAAAGAAAGTTAAAATATATTTAAAAGTCATAAAATTATACCTATCTGGATACAGGTAAACATACTCTCAACATTTGTGCAAACACACACAAAATGGTGAATGAGAACAAAATTTTGCCCAGAGTATTCATTTAAAAGTTAAATCAGGGGCCCTCCCTGGTGGTGCAAAGGGTTAAGCACAGCACTTTGAAGCTCTCCTCAGCCTCTGGCAGGAGTTCTCTCCCAGCCTGCCAGGGAGCTACCCACATGGCGCAGCAGACCTCTCCTGACTCACCTGCTACTCCCTTCAGCAGTGTATTTCAGTCAGTCTGCCTGTTCTGTTCCCCACTCTGTCTCTGGTGAATCCTCTCACCCCCCACACCTCTAGTCTGTACCCCAGTTCTTGTATGTATAAATAAGTAAATCTTTAAAAATAAATAGTTAAATCAGACATAAAGCAAGACTGCTGAATTGAGGAAAATTATGGGAAAATCTGTTCTCAATCTATTTTGATGTTAGTTGGGGTATTATTAGTCATTGTTTGCTTTTATATGTTATTTATTATTACTAAATATATATAGGGTACTGCCATTATAATGAAAGCTATGTTGTATTAAAAAGACATAAAAACTAAATTAGAGAACTTGAAGAGTGTTGTAGAGTCCATTCCTGGATACATTCATTCACAACAGCTTCAAATAATACATAAACTTATGTCTTTTTGAATTTCTTAGTGAATGCCTAAATGAAGATTGACACACGAGAGGAAATGCTTAAGACCTGAATAAAGTAGTGGTGTTTGTAGATGAAATGAATAAGCATTTGTTGGATATAAAATTCAGAAAGCTTTAAAATGCAGATACTTTAAAATTAAATGATTATGGGCCTCCCTGGTGGTGCAGTGGGTTGAGCACTGTGCTGTGAAGCTGTCCGCAGACTCTGCAGTGTGGGTTCAATTCCCAGCTGGCCAGGATGAAACCCACATGGTGTGGCAGACCTCTCCTACCTAGTCCACTGCTCCCCTCAGCAGTGTCTTTGGTCCATCTGCCTGTTCTGCTCCCTACTCTGTCTCTGGTGAATCCTCTTACGCTCCTGTGCCTCTGACTGTACCCCAGTTCTTGTATAAATAAATCTTAAAATTAAATTAAATGATTAATAAAATTTACTTTAAAATTTACTTTAAACAAAAGCATTGTTCACATAGGTTGTAACAACAGGAGAAATCATAAGAGAAATAATAGAGAAAATTGAGTAACATGAAGAAAGCATGATTCAACTGGAAAGATTAAATGGTTAGACCAAACACATAATTTATATCTATGATTGTGGTGAGAAATATATTAAATCAGAGTTTGAGACAAAGGTATAAGAAACAAGTAAAACCATGAATAAATACACATTGAAATACTTTAATGGGCCATATCCTTTTCAATTTATCACTAATTTAAAAAATTAAAAGTAGGAACACCAATTCACTCAAAATGGGAGCACAATAGCAAGAAGGTAGGAGGACAAACATTTTAAATATGTCCTTAGGATTTTTCGGAGTTTAGAAAGATATATTTTTATGAGACTTGAAGTCATGTACCTTAAAGTGTATCTCATCTACAGTTTTATTTATGCAGTTTATTTCCATACACAACTTGTTGCAAAAGGTGTTGCAAAATGTTACCCTATGAGGAGTTTGAGTAGGAATTCCACTTGGTTAAGCAATAGCAGCAGTTGCCTTGTATTGATCCTTCTATATTTTTCAAAATAAATTACTAACATGTATAGATGTATCAGATGAGAACCTAAATTTGATGAAGACATGGACAGTAAAAGGATCTATCTATAGATTTGTGTTTATGAAGCAATAGCCATATATAAACTACAACAAATTAAATAGATCCATTGCTTATTTCCATTTCCCCTGAAAACAAAAATTTAATGGAAATGTATTAGAATGGAGGATGCAAAATTTCTAGTCTAAAGATCCCTTTAGGATTATCCTAGGAAAAATTGCTTATCTTTCCACTAGCATAAAATTTCGTTAAGGAAAGATAACATTATCAGTTACAGGCCCTTAAGATATAAAATACTTCTTAACACATTAAGAAAAATTGCAGTTTAAAGAACTAATAATTGTCTTAATGAAAATGCAAAGAAGAAATAAAAAGTATTAAGATGGAGACAATATCATGAAGGAAAATGTGAACATCAGCTTAAAGATCACAGTTGACCAAGGAATGATATTTGAATTTGCACAATCTTTGAAAGAGCATTAGGTGAAGGGATTTACTTTGCAAGTTTGGAGTTCTCTATTAACTTGAAGTTTGGGTAAGTTTCAGTTGCATGGTAACTTCCCTTCAAACTCATAGGTGATAGTTATTCTACACCAGCGATTATTTTCCAGAAAAACAGAAAAGATCTACAGGATGGAAGAGATGTGGCTATTAGCCTAATCAACTTTATCTGTATAAAATTCATCATGAAACTCTAATAAATGTCTGGAGACATAAGTAATAATGTTGATAAAAGGAAGGAAACATATAGAATGAAACAGAAGAAATGGAAAGCAGCAGAATATGGAGAAAAGAAAAAAAAGGAAAAAAAAAACAAACTAATGATGAAGGAACCCATACAGAAAATATTGGAGAAAGGAGAAGAGAACAGCAAGCAACAGACAGCACATAGATATAAACGCAGGGGATGTTGGCCTCTTTCTGAAGGGTTATGAGAGTAAAGATTTATCAGTAGTACTTACCAAATATACCTCAAGCAGCAGCTGAAAAAATAAAATTTTTAAAAATGCGTGTAAATATTGATGGAAACAAAAAATGAAAATTCAGTTCATTAAAAATATCATATTTGAATTTAAAAGGATGCAGATACACTCACACAGATTCCACACACATGCATCACACATGCACATGCAGCAGTGACAGAATGCTCACTTTTGCCCCAAACCAATCTCTCAAAAATGAAGATTGCCATAAAATGACTTATTTTACTGAATTGAGAATAAATATAGCAATGTTAGTTCTTAATTTTGAAAATTTGTTTTTCAAAAAGTTGTTATATTCTATGACTGCCACTAATATACATTTAACACATGGCACATGAAACATAAAAAAATCAGAAATTTGTAAAATAGTATATATGTATATAATTCAGCTATTAGGATATCTATATTATACAAAGTATGCACAAACAATTAGAAAGTATGAAACCATTTCTAGAGGCTATGCAGTTAAGTACTAGGTATCTCTAATCTTTTTTACGAGGGTCTCTATTTCACTCCAGGCCTAAATAAATTTCATCTCAATTGAAACCTATAAAGAGAGATAAATGTTCTAAGTCATTGGACTTGACCTTGTCTTGGACAAAACTGACATCAGTCACAATGAATAGATTAGTGTCTCAGAAGTATGTGATTAATAATATTCATTGGTCACAGAGGAAATGTTCTCAGAAAAATGGGGAAAATTGAATAACAAATCAAAGTGATAAATATCAGTTGGAAAGACTAGGAAATGAGACAAAATTATACAAGTCTATGCAGATACTGGAATTCATAGGGGTTGTCATTGAACCATGGCTACACCAAATGTACAAATATCTGAGGAAACCAGGTCTGCACACACAGGTAAATGCACTGAAGGAAGTGCAAGTCCTTCATTTTATTGATAAAATAAAAGGAAGAAACAAATAATTAAAAGTAATGGTATCCTGATTTAGGGGTATGCCATTATTTTGAGTCCATTTTTGTTTCTTCCTTTTATACAATGGAATGCTAGTCGATCAACAAAGATTAGCCAATGTCCTTTGTGTCAACATGGATATAGCTGGAAGGGATTATACTAAGCAACATAAGGCAGAGGTAGGAAGAAAAATTCTGGATGGTTTCACTTATTTGTAGAATATGGGGGGAAAAATAAAGGTTTAGAGAAAGACAAACATTAAAACCAACACATACATTTCAGTTCTCAGAAATGTAATATATATATATAATATATATACATACACACATACATATAAATAAAAATTTCCAGTGGAATGAAGAACACAATTATGAGCTTTATGAGCTATCATCACAAAATACATGCTATGTTTTAAGGGTTGTATTCCTGTTGTATGAAAAAATATTGGTCAGCATCCTTGGATATTTACATCTCATGTCATTTACACGAAAAACTGAATTTACATGCATAGTATAATGAATCAATTCCTGTGATGTATCCTTTTACAAACATTTAACAGGAATTTCAGTTTGTCAAATTGAAAGTGTGTGAGTTTGAAATGTTATTGAAAAAAGAAAACATTAAACATGGCCAATATACAAGGAAAATTTAATAAAATAATGGGTAGTATTTGTGTACCTGTGAATACTTAGGTAATGTGTTTGTTAAAGGTCCATGAAAGAATAAACCTGATGTTCACACCTAATCAAATAATAACAAATTTAAGAGGCACTGAAAAGACATTTGTGAAAATTCAGGAAGTATCACTGGTATGCAAATAAGTCATTGAATCAGTAACATCATCAGTCTTATATTTGTATGTATTCCAGAAAGACATAGAGCATGGAAAATATGTGTCTCACAACCTAAAGCACTAGAATGAAAAGTTCATGTGGGAGAAGTCCCTAGTCATTCTTCAGGGTAGAAGTTTAAACATCCAGGAATAGAAAGAGTTTACAACACAATAATTAAAAAAGCAGATTAAGACACTAAGAATTAGTCATATTAACATGATTTAGAGTAATGAATTTACAGAAAAAAATTACAAAATATTCCTTTACAAACACCTGAAAAACGAAATGTTGAGATCAATGAAAATATCATATAAAAATAAGATATTATTAAACTTAAATGCAGGATTCTTATTTAAAATTGAACCTATCAGACTATAGATAAACATACACACAAATTTTGCTATAGGGGCAGGCGGGCACACAAGCACTCACACACAATGCATTAGTTGAGAAATCACTTTTGTCCAGGGACCATTTTCCCAAAACAGAAATTGGCATAATAAAAAGAGAAGACTTACTGAATTGAAAGAAAATTTTATTAATAGTAGTTCTCATGATTCCTTTCAAAATGTTTGTTTCTTTTGATATTAGGATTTTATTGTTCAGTGTGTAACATTTAATAAGTTCTGTTATTTTAAATAATGTTATATGGCAATTATCTGAATATATATATATATATATATATATATATATATATATATATATAACCAAAACGTCCTCATTCACTCATCAGTTTGGGGGCACTGGGTTTGCTTCCATAGTTTGTCTATTGTAAATAGTACTACTGTTATAGGACAGGGAGAGGGGCAGCCCAAACCCCGCAAACCTGCCTATTCTACATGGGTTCTGCCATCCGCCGCATCAACACAAAACATAGGAGACTTTAATGGGAAGGAACTTTAATAAAACTAGGAAACAATACAGGTAAGGCAAAGAGTCTAGTTTCTAAATGAAGCACCCAAAGTTACCCGTCCCCTCGTGGGTAAAAGTCCATCCATACGGGATCGGCCCAGAACAAGGCCCCAAAGCCTGCCACAAGTCTAAAGCATCTTCCAGTGGGGACCCACAGAAAAGGGTCACAAACAACCGGACAAGCCCGGAAGGAAAAGAGCAAAATCAACATCAAGATAAAAGCTGCCATTGTCACCTCCCCACAGGTCTCACCCACATCTGTGTCACCCAGTCCACGACCAAAAGACAAGCGCAGTTTCTTCACATGTCTCTAGGCTCCATGCGCCTCCTCCAGGTCTCCTGGCTCCATCCTGCTTCCTTCCTTCCTCAGTCTCTTCTGCAGCTTCTCTTCTTCCTGCTCAGCTCCACCCTCCCTTGGGTGGGGCAGGGAACCTCCCCCTTTCCTGGGGACCACCCTGTTGCAATTCCCCCTTTTAATTTTTATTCCACCATATCTATGGTGGCACAATCTCAGGGTGTAATCTTAGGAGACAGTCTTTTTTTTCAGGGTTACAATGTGTGTAAGAGAAGCAACAATTAGTCAGCAGCATTGTCCATGAATGTCCAGTATGACAGTTTCATTACTTAAAAATAGTCCATTATCCAAGCCAAAAGAAAAAAAGTTGGAGCGTTAGCTAAAACAAGACAGCAAATATGTAAAAATCACAGGAAAAAAAATCTTAAAATGGTTCAACTGATGTAAAAAAAAACCACAAATTTTCTCAACCTTGATCCCAAACTTTTAACAGCAAAGCAAAAGTTTGCAAACTAAATCTACTTTTAAACCATTTTTCCTATTTTTCCATAAAATCACAGGGTAGAAATAACTAACAGCAATTTGTTTAGCTGGCTTTGTTGAAATATTCCATACAGGATCAGAGCGAACCGGTGGCATCCAGTCGATGTAGGCTTCAGGTATAAAGTTGGTCTCATCAGACTCCACCTGGGCTTTCCTCTTCTCGAGGGTACCAGGAAATTTTCGTTGGCCGGGTTGTCCAGTCCTGCCAATGGAGGCAAGCTTCCTCACCTTCTTTGGAGGTTTCTGGAACCCTACAAACAAGGCAAACTGGTTCTCCTCTTCTTGGTTCAGCTCTTTTTCAACTTTCTGGAAGAACTCCACACAAAGCCACACAATCAAACTCAAGTCCAATTTTTTTTTGTTAAAACAGACAAAATCCCTATGGAAGTTATGCAAAAACAGACTCTGAAATAAGTAGCAAAAATTACTACCACTATTTGTATGCTGTGTTGGTATCAAGGGGAGAGAAAATGTGACAAGTTAGCTTTGCTGGAAAAAAATTGCTGCAGATCCTGGTTACTCAAAACAAAACAAAACTTTGTGGATTCAGGACAAAATGCATAAAAAAGTTACCAGTATTATGTCAAAGAAAACTTGTAAATGTCAGGTGTATTTCCAGGTCTATTTAGTCCTTTGTAGGAAAGTTTTTTTACTCTCAACAGTTCCATCAATAGGAATCTGTTGAGACCTTTTCTCCCTATATTTCCAGAAACAATTTCTATAGATGTGAAACAATTGAATTATACAATATTACAAGGTGACAATCACCATTGACAATTTACATACATACCCGATACTACTGTTAACATATTGTACATACCAAAGTTTTACCATTTTCCCAAGTGGCAATGCTTCCCTTCCAGTTTTACTTCATTAGGTAAAAGCCAAATAGAACAAATTCATGTAATGCTTTCCTAGGAGGAAAAGGAGAAACTTCGTGGAGTGTCTCAGGAGCTCTACTGAGGTTCCACAAAATTTCCTTGCATCAGTCAAATGACAGGCCACCAAATTTGTACTTGAATTTAGATTTCTGGGAAGCTTTGCCATAAATATCAGAAAATTAACAGAAACAACAATATTCAATCTCTATGAAGGCACCGGCTTAGTTCAGTAGCACAATGTTGACAATCAAACCATAACTTTTTGTTTTTCTCATAACTGGAGACTTTTTTTTTTTTTCCAACATCTATGGGCACCATGTATACCAATTTGTCGATCACTGGAGGTCAAGACGGTTAGACACAAGGACATACAGACAACATATAGACAAAGACAGTTTTTTTTTTAGTTATGCCACGTAGAATATGTTATGTAACTGCAGTTTTACTCCATAGGCTCAGGAAAAAAAATATCAAAGTCCAAAAAAAATGTGGAGTGTTGCTGGCAGAAAAATTTCCAGTTGTCATCCTGCAAACCTAAGACTTTGGAAATAGGAAGGAAAAGTTTTATTAATCACAAGAGTTACATGACCTTGTTTATCACCTTAGGGTTTTCAGTGTTGAAGACTTTTTGTTAGAAGTCAATCCTGGGGTATTCTGTACAGCAACTGAAAGAATAAAAGTAACAGTTAACTTTTAAGCAAAAGGAGTCATCTCTTGTTAGCCACCAAGCAGGCACTCCTTGGGTTTCCTGGAATAGAACATGAAAAAGCAAAATCAAAATATCAGTAATTAACTTTCAATTAAAAGGAGTCATCTCCTTACTTCTGTTAGCCACTCTGGGACAGAAGCTGAAAGAGCAGATTAAACATCTAAGCACAGATTACACCTCCCCCACACTAGGGAGGGACAACAACAACACAGGTATGAAAACCTGGTACAGTTACATGATGCACCCTAAAGAGTGCTTTCCATAACAGACCTTCCTCAGTAGGAAGCAGAAACTTAGAATCTTGTCTTACACCAGCAATTGAACAAATCCAGTATTCAAAATGGCAAACATGCCCAAAACAAATTGTGTAGACAAAATTCACAGCAGCAAATCCTTTCAGACTCAGACAAAATCTTGTTAATTTTTCTGATCCAGACTTTGCAAAAATTCAAGTTATCTCCAAGAATCCATCAAGGATACCAGTGATTACCAGTTACTGCTTAAGGCTACTCTTTCCTTAACACCCAGGCATACATTTGCTAATTAAAACACCACTGCTCCACAGTTGGCTTGCAAAACCGGTCAGACACAGGGCAGGAAGTAGTCAAAGACAAAGCAACATATTAATGAAGAACCATTATTGCCTTAGAAATGCTAATGAGACAGCAGAGATTACAAAAAGAAAGAAAAAAAAGTTTCCAAGTCCTAGCAACAAGAATCTCTGAATTTTACAAGAGCATGCCAAGTGGCCTCAGACGCCATCTTTGATCTGACCACATGGTCCAATGTACTGCCTAATCTTGAGTAAAACCGGTGCAGAACAATTTCCACAAATTAAAATCTCTTAGCAAGTCACTACAAACAAATTACACACAAACACACAGAATCTTCACAAAGCCCAAGCCAGTTTTTCAACAGCAAATGGACATATGAAACAAACACACAGGAGAAACCAAAAAATCACATTTGCGCTTATGGTAGCCAGTGCCATGGGGAAGCCCAATTTCCCCATGGGGCTGACTAACCACGGATGGCTCTGTCCTAAATCACGTTGGACGCCAAATCTGTTATAGGACAGGGAGAGGGGCAGCCCAAACCCCGCAAACCTGCCTATTCTACAAGGGTTCTGCCATCCGCCGCATCAACACAAAACATAGGAGACTTTAATGGGAAGGAACTTTAATAAAACTAGGAAACAATACAGGTAAGGCAAAGAGTCTAGTTTCTAAATGAAGCACCCAAAGTTACCCGTCCCCTCGTGGGTAAAAGTCCATCCATACGGGATCGGCCCAGAACAAGGCCCCAAAGCCTGCCACAAGTCTAAAGCATCTTCCAGTGGGGACCCACAGAAAAGGGTCACAAACAACCGGACAAGCCCGGAAGGAAAAGAGCAAAATCAACATCAAGATAAAAGCTGCCATTGTCACCTCCCCACAGGTCTCACCCACATCTGTGTCACCCAGTCCACGACCAAAAGACAAGCGCAGTTTCTTCACATGTCTCTAGGCTCCATGCGCCTCCTCCAGGTCTCCTGGCTCCATCCTGCTTCCTTCCTTCCTCAGTCTCTTCTGCAGCTTCTCTTCTTCCTGCTCAGCTCCACCCTCCCTTGGGTGGGGCAGGGAACCTCCCCCTTTCCTGGGGACCACCCTGTTGCAATTCCCCCTTTTAATTTTTATTCCACCATATCTATGGTGGCACAATCTCAGGGTGTAATCTTAGGAGACAGTCTTTTTTTTCAGGGTTACAATGTGTGTAAGAGAAGCAACAATTAGTCAGCAGCATTGTCCATGAATGTCCAGTATGACAGTTTCATTACTTAAAAATAGTCCATTATCCAAGCCAAAAGAAAAAAAGTTGGAGCGTTAGCTAAAACAAGACAGCAAATATGTAAAAATCACAGGAAAAAAAATCTTAAAATGGTTCAACTGATGTAAAAAAAAACCACAAATTTTCTCAACCTTGATCCCAAACTTTTAACAGCAAAGCAAAAGTTTGCAAACTAAATCTACTTTTAAACCATTTTTCCTATTTTTCCATAAAATCACAGGGTAGAAATAACTAACAGCAATTTGTTTAGCTGGCTTTGTTGAAATATTCCATACAGGATCAGAGCGAACCGGTGGCATCCAGTCGATGTAGGCTTCAGGTATAAAGTTGGTCTCATCAGACTCCACCTGGGCTTTCCTCTTCTCGAGGGTACCAGGAAATTTTCGTTGGCCGGGTTGTCCAGTCCTGCCAATGGAGGCAAGCTTCCTCACCTTCTTTGGAGGTTTCTGGAACCCTACAAACAAGGCAAACTGGTTCTCCTCTTCTTGGTTCAGCTCTTTTTCAACTTTCTGGAAGAACTCCACACAAAGCCACACAATCAAACTCAAGTCCAATTTTTTTTTGTTAAAACAGACAAAATCCCTATGGAAGTTATGCAAAAACAGACTCTGAAATAAGTAGCAAAAATTACTACCACTATTTGTATGCTGTGTTGGTATCAAGGGGAGAGAAAATGTGACAAGTTAGCTTTGCTGGAAAAAAATTGCTGCAGATCCTGGTTACTCAAAACAAAACAAAACTTTGTGGATTCAGGACAAAATGCATAAAAAAGTTACCAGTATTATGTCAAAGAAAACTTGTAAATGTCAGGTGTATTTCCAGGTCTATTTAGTCCTTTGTAGGAAAGTTTTTTTACTCTCAACAGTTCCATCAATAGGAATCTGTTGAGACCTTTTCTCCCTATATTTCCAGAAACAATTTCTATAGATGTGAAACAATTGAATTATACAATATTACAAGGTGACAATCACCATTGACAATTTACATACATACCCGATACTACTGTTAACATATTGTACATACCAAAGTTTTACCATTTTCCCAAGTGGCAATGCTTCCCTTCCAGTTTTACTTCATTAGGTAAAAGCCAAATAGAACAAATTCATGTAATGCTTTCCTAGGAGGAAAAGGAGAAACTTCGTGGAGTGTCTCAGGAGCTCTACTGAGGTTCCACAAAATTTCCTTGCATCAGTCAAATGACAGGCCACCAAATTTGTACTTGAATTTAGATTTCTGGGAAGCTTTGCCATAAATATCAGAAAATTAACAGAAACAACAATATTCAATCTCTATGAAGGCACCGGCTTAGTTCAGTAGCACAATGTTGACAATCAAACCATAACTTTTTGTTTTTCTCATAACTGGAGACTTTTTTTTTTTTTCCAACATCTATGGGCACCATGTATACCAATTTGTCGATCACTGGAGGTCAAGACGGTTAGACACAAGGACATACAGACAACATATAGACAAAGACAGTTTTTTTTTTAGTTATGCCACGTAGAATATGTTATGTAACTGCAGTTTTACTCCATAGGCTCAGGAAAAAAAATATCAAAGTCCAAAAAAAATGTGGAGTGTTGCTGGCAGAAAAATTTCCAGTTGTCATCCTGCAAACCTAAGACTTTGGAAATAGGAAGGAAAAGTTTTATTAATCACAAGAGTTACATGACCTTGTTTATCACCTTAGGGTTTTCAGTGTTGAAGACTTTTTGTTAGAAGTCAATCCTGGGGTATTCTGTACAGCAACTGAAAGAATAAAAGTAACAGTTAACTTTTAAGCAAAAGGAGTCATCTCTTGTTAGCCACCAAGCAGGCACTCCTTGGGTTTCCTGGAATAGAACATGAAAAAGCAAAATCAAAATATCAGTAATTAACTTTCAATTAAAAGGAGTCATCTCCTTACTTCTGTTAGCCACTCTGGGACAGAAGCTGAAAGAGCAGATTAAACATCTAAGCACAGATTACACCTCCCCCACACTAGGGAGGGACAACAACAACACAGGTATGAAAACCTGGTACAGTTACATGATGCACCCTAAAGAGTGCTTTCCATAACAGACCTTCCTCAGTAGGAAGCAGAAACTTAGAATCTTGTCTTACACCAGCAATTGAACAAATCCAGTATTCAAAATGGCAAACATGCCCAAAACAAATTGTGTAGACAAAATTCACAGCAGCAAATCCTTTCAGACTCAGACAAAATCTTGTTAATTTTTCTGATCCAGACTTTGCAAAAATTCAAGTTATCTCCAAGAATCCATCAAGGATACCAGTGATTACCAGTTACTGCTTAAGGCTACTCTTTCCTTAACACCCAGGCATACATTTGCTAATTAAAACACCACTGCTCCACAGTTGGCTTGCAAAACCGGTCAGACACAGGGCAGGAAGTAGTCAAAGACAAAGCAACATATTAATGAAGAACCATTATTGCCTTAGAAATGCTAATGAGACAGCAGAGATTACAAAAAGAAAGAAAAAAAAGTTTCGAAGTCCTAGCAACAAGAATCTCTGAATTTTACAAGAGCATGCCAAGTGGCCTCAGACGCCATCTTTGATCTGACCACATGGTCCAATGTACTGCCTAATCTTGAGTAAAACCGGTGCAGAACAATTTCCACAAATTAAAATCTCTTAGCAAGTCACTACAAACAAATTACACACAAACACACAGAATCTTCACAAAGCCCAAGCCAGTTTTTCAACAGCAAATGGACATATGAAACAAACACACAGGAGAAACCAAAAAATCACATTTGCGCTTATGGTAGCCAGTGCCATGGGGAAGCCCAATTTCCCCATGGGGCTGACTAACCACGGATGGCTCTGTCCTAAATCACGTTGGACGCCAAATCTGTTATAGGACAGGGAGAGGGGCAGCCCAAACCCCGCAAACCTGCCTATTCTACAAGGGTTCTGCCATCCGCCGCATCAACACAAAACATAGGAGACTTTAATGGGAAGGAACTTTAATAAAACTAGGAAACAATACAGGTAAGGCAAAGAGTCTAGTTTCTAAATGAAGCACCCAAAGTTACCCGTCCCCTCGTGGGTAAAAGTCCATCCATACGGGATCGGCCCAGAACAAGGCCCCAAAGCCTGCCACAAGTCTAAAGCATCTTCCAGTGGGGACCCACAGAAAAGGGTCACAAACAACCGGACAAGCCCGGAAGGAAAAGAGCAAAATCAACATCAAGATAAAAGCTGCCATTGTCACCTCCCCACAGGTCTCACCCACATCTGTGTCACCCAGTCCACGACCAAAAGACAAGCGCAGTTTCTTCACATGTCTCTAGGCTCCATGCGCCTCCTCCAGGTCTCCTGGCTCCATCCTGCTTCCTTCCTTCCTCAGTCTCTTCTGCAGCTTCTCTTCTTCCTGCTCAGCTCCACCCTCCCTTGGGTGGGGCAGGGAACCTCCCCCTTTCCTGGGGACCACCCTGTTGCACTACCATGAACATAGAAGTGCAGATATTCATTCATGTTAGTGTATTTGCATTCTTCAAGTAGATACCTAGGAGAGAAATTGCTGGATCATATGGTAAATCTGCTTTTAATATTTTGATAAATCTTCATTTGTTTTCCATAGGGAGTAAACAAGTCTACATTACCACCAATAGTATGAGAGTTTCTTTTTCTTCTCATATTCACCAACATTTGATGTTTCTTATCTTTTTGATAAGGACCATACTCACAAATGTGATGTGGTATTTCACTTCAGTATGGTTTTCATTTTTTTAACTATAATTAATGACAAAAATTTCAATCATCTATAAATATTCTTTTTGACATACTTATTTATGTCAGGGAATCAAGAATGGTTCAAAAATAATCCAAAAAATAAATCGACATAATTTGCCATAACAAAAGGAAAAAAATAATATTTTATATATAATGTCTACATGCTTTATTATTCCAATCATGTGTTTCCTGTCTCTAATCGTTTCAATTAGACATTTCTGTGTAATAAAATTATTGGTGTGGTTAGGTTTAAGTCTACCATCTTGCCCCATGAGTGTTTTTTAATTCCAGATTCTTATACTTCCTTCTATTGGAATGATTACTTTCTCTCACCAAGTTTAATGTTATTGGAATGATTACTTGCTTTAACCAACTTTAATGTCTTCCAAAATTGTTGTAATGACATTATTATATTTCTGATGTTCTTATGTCTTCTTCCTTTTTCTCTTTACCTGAAATAGCAGGTATATAATATATATATAATATATTATTTATATGTTTCTTTTTGATGGCTGTATAATATGCCATCAAATATACAAATGACATTTTCATTAGTCATGAATACTTCAATGTACACTTAAGTTACTTTTATGACTCGACTATTATAAATATTGTTGCAACGATAAGTACAAATATCTCTGACATGGTGATTTTTAGTCCTTACATGTATGCCCTGAAGTTGGATTTCTTGATCACATAATTCCATTTTTTTATTTTTGAATATCCTCCATACATAATTCCTTTGCCAATTTCATGACCACCAATAGTGTTATAAGAGTTCTTTTTTTGTGACATAGCACATGTTATAGCTTGTGTTTTTTTTTTTATTATTATTAAAAGCATTCTAATATGTGTGAGGTGATAACTCATTGTGGTTTTCATTTGTAATTTCCTGTGATTAGTTGTGTTAAGCACCTGTTTCATGTACCTATTGCCCATTTGTTTATATTCTTTGGGGAAAATAAATAAATAGATTCCAGGCCCATTTTTTCTTCTTTTTTTTTTCTTTTTTTTCTTTTTTATTCTTTTTTTTTAAATAAATTTTATTTTTATATTCCCCATACAATTGCAACCCCTTTATTTTGACCCCAATCCCTCCCCTCCCCATGCCCCACCCTCAATAGAGTGTCTCTGGTTCACAGTTTCTTCTTGATTTTGATTTTCACTTTCTTATGTTATTCATTTTCCTGGCCCCTTATTTAAGTTTTCTAGATTCCTGCTATGAGTGAGACCATCCCGTATTTTTCTTTTTCCTTCTGGCTTATTTCGCTGAGCATGATCCCTTCCAGTGCCATCCACGTTGCTGCAAAATTGCATGTGTTCATCTTTTTTGAATGCTGAGTAATATTCCATGGTGTATATGTACCACATCTTCTTGATCCAGTCATCTATTTTTGGGCATTTGGCTTGTTTCCAAAGCTAAGCTATTGTAAACAGTGCTGCTATAAACATAGGGGTGCAGGTGCTCTTTGGAATTGATGTTTCTGTGTCCTTTGTGTAAATACCTAGCAGTGGAATTGCTGGATCATATGGAAGCTCTATGTTTAGTAGGTCTAGAAATCTCCACACAGCTCTCCATAGTGGTTGTACCAGTTTGTATTCCTACCAACAGTGCAGGAGAGTTCCTTTTTCTCCACATCCTCGCCAGGCCCATTTTTTAACTAAATTATTTGTTTTGTGCTCATTTTTCTATTGAGTTGTATGAGTTTCTTATTTATTTTGGATATTAACTACTTGTCAGATATATAATATGCAAATATGCTTCCCCATTCTGCAGGTTACTTTCCTTTTTTCCTATAATTTCTTCTACTGAGAAGAAGTTTTATAGATTTTTTTTTTTTTGCCTTTGTACCTTGTAGATTTGGTGTCATATTTAGAATAATATCATTGCCAGAACCAATGTCAAGAATTTGTCTCATGCATTGTCTTCTGGAAATTTAATAGCTTCAGAGACTACATTTCAGCATTTAATAAATTTCTAGTTAATATTTGTAACTGGTATATGATATAGATTGAAATTAATTCTTTTGTATGTGTACATAATTTCCACAGTACCATTAATGAATTTATTGTCTTATTCCCCATTGATTATTCTTGTATATCCTGCCAAATATTACTTGACCACATATTTCTCCATTTATTTCTAGACTCTTAATCTGTTCCTTTTCTCCATGTGAATACTTTTTGTTGTTTTTGCTAGTGCCAAATTGTTTTGATTGTTACAGCTTTGTAAAATATCTGAGGGCCTCCCTGGTGGCACAAGGGTTTAAGATGCAACACTATAAATCTATCCACAGCCTCTGCAGCACAAATTTGATCCCTGGCCGACCTGGGAGATACCCACATGATGCAGCAGACCACTGCTGTCTTGCCCGTTACTCCCCTCAGGAGTGTATTTCAGTCAATCTGCCTATTCTGCTTCCCACTCTGTCTCTGGTGAATTATCTCACCTGTCCCCCCCAACACACACACACACAGCTCTGGCCTATAACCCAGTTCTTGTATGCATAAATAAATCTTTTTAAAAAACATAAAAAAAATAAATATCCGAATTCAAGGGATCTGCTCCATCTAACTTTTACTTCCTTCTCAAAATTGTTTTGACTAATGAAGTTATTCGGCATTCCATATCAATCTTAGAACTGTGGCTTAATATATTTTATTTCACCTTTTGAAATTTCTGATATTTCGATTTGTAAACATTCTATTCAACATCGACTCTACACCTTGCTGTTGCATTTCAATATTTGACTTGTATTTTTTATCTGCATTTTTCTGGTAACTTCATTCAGTCAGTGCATCGTTTTGATATCAATCTAATTTACCCAAAGACACAACTAAGGTTGACTTCATTTTAAGGATTTTTTTTTTACAATTTTATTTTTAAGTGAGTTAATATTTGTATACCCTAGTCAAGCATTACCAACATAACATACCCACCTCCAACTCACCTATAGTCTATTATCATAATCCATTTTGCTTCCTTTCTTCTTTGATCTTATACCTCACTCAGTCCCTTCCCCCACTTTGTGCTTCAGTTTGTGTAGTCAGACATCAAGGGTTAGTTTTTAAACTTGTCTTTAACTGAATCTTAGTTTAGTTACTTTATATTCCACATATTAGTGACATCAATAAGTATTCAAGTTTTTGTTTTTGTTTTTTTTTTTTACATTTTGATTTCATTCAGGATTGTAGATTGTTGGTAATTCTTTCCCACCAATTAGAGGAAATTTGAAAATATTCTTCCATTATCATAGTGAAAGTATGATTTTTTATTCCAGTGTTTCTAAGGAGAAATATTTTTATGTGTTGTTTGTAAGATATTATGTTTTACTTCTCTAATTGGTTAAAATTGTCTTTTTATCATTTTTTTCAGAAGTTTACAATAATGTACTTACATATGATTTATCAACAATTTACCTTGTATTACTTTGAAAATCTGTGAGTTTTATTATTTTTCTTTTACCTAGGATATTAGAAGTAATCATCTTTTGTTACATCTTTCTGAGATTCAAAGTACACATAAGTTTTATCTTTTTAAATGATCATATATAGTACTAAAGGATCTTCTTACTTTTCATTATTTTTCTGAAGTATTATACATATCTTCCTTTACTTGTTATTCATGTCAATTGGCTTTTAACTCTGTTACTATATTTTATATATTTTAAAGTATTATTTTTTAATTTTAAGTTTTTTAAAGATTTATTTTTTTTATGCATACAAGAACTGGGGTATGGGTCAGAGATACAGAAGGTGAGAGGATTCACCAGAGACAGTGTGGTAGCTGAACAGGTAGGCTGACTGAAATATACTCTTAAGGGGAGCAGAAGGCAAGACAAAAGAGGTCTGCTGTGCCATGTGTGGGTTAGCTCCCTGGCTAGGGATCAAACTCAGGCCCTAGAGGTGATAGCACTGAGACTTAACACCTAGGCCATCAGGGAGGTCCCATTTAATATATTGTGAACCCAAAACATTTGTTAAATATAATTCTATTGTATCTGTCTACTATTTATTTCTAATTGAAATGCAAACATTATAAATGACTCTTAAAAAAATACTAGACTCTGTTTTCTTCTACTAAAGATGATTGTTGGCCAGTGACTAGATTAGGGACACTAGCAATATCACATCACTTTAGTCTTTTTTTAAAAAAGATTTACTTATTTATGCATACAAGAATTGGGTTATAGCCCAGAGGTGTGTGCGTGGGGAGTGAGAGGATTCACCAGAGACAGAGTGGGGAACAGAACAGTCAAATTGACTGAAATACACTGCTGAGGGGAGCAATGGGCAAGTCAGGAGAGGTTTGCTGTGCCATGTGTGTAGCTCCCTGGCAGGCCGGGGATCAAACTCATGCTGCAGTGGCTGCAGACAGTTTCATGGGTTGTGTCTTAACCCCTTGCACCACCAGGGAGGCCCCCTCACTTTAGTTTGTGTTTGTTTTTTTTTTTTGGTGGGACCCTCACCCGTGGCCGGGGATCGAACCTACGCTGCAGAGGCTGCGGACAGCTTCACAGCGGGGCACTCAACCGCTGTGAAGGAGGCCACCAGAGGAGGCCCCCCACCACTTTAGTTTTAATAGCCATTTATATGGTTCACAGACAAACTTCATTTTCTGTGAAATTTTGTTCTCTGATATTTGGTTTATTCCAATATTACTCTTATTAGTTAGGTTCTCAAAGCCTACACTACCAGTTTATTAACCATGTTGCCTATGAACAATTACAAGATATTATGTCCTGTCAGCACTCATAATCTTTGAAAACACTGCTCAAATACTCATCATCCTTCTTTGTGAAGATTTTGAACCATGTTTCTGTTATGTTTGCTTTTCTCCCAGATTTTGAGATGAAAATCCCATAGGAGGCATTGCCAAAGATGATATTATGTTCTGTTTAGTAGCTGTTATAATGTAAGATTTTTACCTGTTTTTCTACTTAAAATGATTAAGAGGATTTGTTTACCCTGCTAGTCTGTCATTACTAAAAGCAAAGAAAATTTATGTTCATTTAGTTATCAGAATTGTCTCATCAATATAGGTATTTTTCGTAGTCTATAGAAAATAATAATGAGATTCCTCAAAATATTAAAAATAGATAAAACAATCATATGATACAGCAATTCACTTCTAGGTAACTATGTGAAGAATATGAAGACATTAATTAAAAATATATATGGGGGCCTCCCAGGTGGTGCAAGGGGTTAAGCACTGCACTATGAAGCAATCCCCAGCCTGTGCAGCACGAGTTCGATCCCTGCTGGCCAGAGAGAAACCCACATGGTGCGACAGACCACTCCTGTCTCGCTGGCTGCTCCCCTCAGCAGTGTATTTTGGTCAATCTGCCTGATCTGTTCCCCACTCTGTCTCTGGTGAATCCTCTCATCCCCCGCATCTTTGGCCTGTACCCTAGGTCTTGTATGCATAAATAAAGAAATCTTTAAAATATATATATATATACATATATGTGTGTGTGTGTGTGTGTGTGTATATATATATATATATATCTCCACCCCATGCTCATTACAGCATTATTCATAATAACTAAGAAATGGAAACAAACTGGGCCTCCCCTGGTGGTGCAACAGTTGAGCACTGTGCTGTGAAACTACCCGCGCAGCCACTGCAGTGCCAGTTCAATCCCTGGCCTCCCCAACCTGTGAGGGTCCCACATGGCATGACAGGCCTTTCCTGCTGTGCCCACTGCTCCCCTCAGCAGTGTATTTCATCAGTCTAACTGTTCTGTTCCCCGCTCCGGCTCTGGTGAATTCTCTCACCCTTCTCTAGATCTGGTGAATTTTCTCACCCTCCCACACTTCTGACTGTATGCAGTGCTTGTATAAGTAAATACATAAATCTTTAAAAATAAAAAAGAAAAGGAAACAAACTAATGTCCATAGATAGATGATTATATATAAGTATATGTGTATATACCTATATACATAATCTCAATTTCTACCTATGTTCTCTAAAATGGCAAGATTATATATTTTTGTAGTTGAATAATATTACATAATTATAAATTATAGGTTCTACATGGCAAGAATTTGAGATTATGCTTATGACAAGCAAATAAACCAGAAAGAAAAGAAACTAATACTAGGTGCTTTCATTCATATATAGGTATAAAAATCAAGCAAAATATCAAGCTACACAAAACAAACATAACCTTTGCACTCTTACATAATAAAATGGAGGTTAACAGAAGTGAAGGAAGCTATACTCACCTCTATAACACCATCACTGCACTGTGGTTAACAGAAGGGAAATGATGGGGAGGGAGGAACTGGTAGAGGAGTTTCATTGGAGAGTGGCATAAGGCTATTAGAACTGTCCTGGTTTGGGTGGTATGACATTATGAATTTGAAGGATTGCAAAGCTATATTTTTAATCCTTATTAAGTGTAGAAAACCAATGCTAATTTAGTAAAACAGTTCTCAAAAATAATGGTGTAACATTTCAAGGCATCTGGTAGTTTCATTCAAAAAATATATACTGATCTCTATAATGCTAAATAAAATACATTTATTTATGACTTTCTTTTAACTTTCTTAAGAAGTTAAGAATATTTCAAAATAACTTTGTCTTAATAAAATTCTCCTACCATTGATTATATACTTCTGGTCATTCTGGTTATACACTTTTTTTTCATGTTTTTTTAATTATAAATTTTATTTTTATATTCCCCATACAATTGCAACCTCCTTATTTTGACCCCAATCCCTCCCCTACCCACCCCGCACCCTCCATAGAGTGTCTCTGGTTCATAGTTTTTTGCTGATTTTGATTTTTACTTTCTTATAGTTACTCATTTTCCTGTTCCCTTATTTAAGTTTTCTAGATTCCTGCTATGAGTGAGACCATCCCGTATTTTTCTTTTTCTTTCTGGCTTATTTCACTGAGCATGATCCCTTCCAGTGCCATCCATGTTGCTGCAAATTGCATGTATTTATCTTTTTTGAATGCTGAGTAATATTCCATGGTGTATATGTACCACATCTTCTTGATCCAGTCATCTATTTTTGGGCATTTGGCTTGTTTCCAAAGCTTAGCTATTGTAAATAGTGCTGCTATAAACATAGGGGTGCAGGTGCTCTTTGGAATTGATGTTTCTGTGTCCTTTGGGTAAATACCTAGGAGTGGAATTGTTGGATCATATGGAAGCTCTATATTTAGTAGGTCAAGAAATCTCCACACAGCTGTCCATAGTGGTTGGACCAGTTTGCACTCCCACCAACAGTACAGAAGAGTTCCTTTTTCTCCACAACCTCACCAACATTTGTTGTTGCTAGTTTTTTTAATATGTGCCATTCTCACCGGTGTGAGATGGTATCTCATGGTAGTTTTGATTTGCATTTCCCTGATTACAAGTGATGTTGAACATTTTTTCATATAACTGTTGGCCATTTGCATTTCCTCTTTGGAGAAGTTTCTTTTTAGCTCTTCTGCTAAAAGATTATTTTCTTTGTTTTTGTTGAGTCTCATCAGCTCTTTGTAGATTTTTGTGATCAGTCCTTTATCATTAGTGTTGTGTGCAAAAATGTTCCCAGACTTCAAACTATACTACAAAGCCATAATCATCAAAACTGCATGGTATTGGAACAAGAACAGACACAGAGAGCAATGGAATTGAATAGAAAATCCAGAAATAAACCCACAGATTTATGGTCAACTAATCTTTGACAAAGGAGCAAAGAATATGCATTGGAGCAACGAAATTTTGTTCAATAAATGGTGCTGGGAAAACTGGGTCGCTACATGCAAAAGAATGAAGCTTGACTACTACCTCACACCATACATAAAAACCAACTCAAAATGGATTAAAGAACTAGACATAAGACCTGAAACCATAAAATACATAGAAGGAAATATAGTCAAAACACTACATGATATGCACATCAAAGGCATCTTTACAGACACATCACCCAAAGCAGTGATGGTTATACACTTTTTTTTTTTCACCTTATTCTCAGATGATCAAAACTTAAAATTAGCTTGACAGAAGCCAGTTCATTAAAGGCAACATTTGCACCAGGATGTCTTTATATTACATAAAAATAAGTACAGTAAGGAATTTTATCCTTTATAAAGTGAATGTAGAAAACTATCATCTTCTATATCATCAAATATAAAATTTATATTTAATTATGTTAAAAGCTAGGACAAAATATATTGGAGTACAGACTTGTAAATTATCATATTCAAACTGTCTACATACAAAAATACAGCGTATACTAGAGATAGTGGGAAAATGGTACTCACATTATTCCTTGAAATAATGTCTTTATGAAATTAAAAGAAAAAATCTAATTATTTATTCATGGATCAGTTTTCCTGAAGTTATAATACAATGCTATTTAAAATGTTATATTTTTATATTTATTTCTTTAAAAACCAATAGTTGATACAGACAGATCTTAAATTTAGAATTGTGGAACTTTTCCACAGCAACATTATTAAAGTTGATATTGCTATTTTTTTTAAATTTTAAACAAGATACCCATATAAATTTTATAGATATTTGTAATTGAGAACACTATTTATAACCAATCTCTACATAAGAAAACAGAAAAAGAAATAATTAATTTCAACAATTTAGAAATTGCCTACAATTAGATACAAATAAAGGAAATAACAAATATTAGGTTCCAAATGGCCATAACTATGGGAGTAGATTTCCCTAACTTTTTGTTATGATATACATAAGTAAATGGATAAAATTCACCAGTGTCCGGGGCGGTGGCGAGCTGTGGTGCAGTAAGAATGCATATCATTAAGCAAGCAGCCAATGGGACAAAGCAGCCAAAGGGATGAACGCATGTGTACAGCACGATATGTGCACGAACCAGGCAGGCAGGGAAAGTACCAACCAAAAAGAAGCACGAAACCTGAACATGAAACACAGGCAAAGCGCAGGCGCAGCACAGGATATATAAGGCATGTGCTAGAGGAAATAACATTCCCCCGTTTCACAGCTTCTCATCCAGTGTGTCAGCCTCTTATTTCATCCCCAGCCCCTCTTCCGTGCCTCTCGAATCCTGCAGGTCGGGACAGGTGGCTCCCAACGTGGGACACGGACACCCCCCCAGCACCTCTGTCCTACACCCCAGTTCCTGTGTGCATAAAGAAAAATAAATCTTTTTTTAAAAGTACACAAAATACACAACAGTGTTTATTTATAAAGGAATCAAAGCAATCTCAGTGGCCTATTTCACTTATAATGAGAGTCCCAAGAAGAAAAAAATAAGAGAATAAGGAAGAGAATAATGACCAAGGTTTTTTACAAAACTGTGAAAGACATAAACTCATTAATTCTACATTCATTGCTAACTCTAATAAGGTAAATATAAGTAAAACCCCATATATTCAAAACACAGACAAACTGCTAATTTCCCAGATATGATGTACATTCTTAACATTTCTATTTGATATTATCTTAGATTTTTTTAATTTAACACAATAAGGAATAAATAACAAAAATAAAATCATAACATTCTTAACACAAATTAAAGAGCTAAATAAAATGAAGAGATGTAACATGTTTATGTATTGAGAGATTCATATGTTAAGTTACTGTTTCTCCCACACTGAATGATGCAAATGTAACCTCAATCAAAACTGTGGCAGCTTCTTGGGCCTCCCTCATGGCACAGCCATTGAGTGCTGCACTGTGAAGCTGTCCGCAGCTTCTGCAGCACTGGTTATATTCCCCACCAGCCAGAGAGAAACCCACATGACACAGCAGACCTCTCCTGCCTTGCCCGCTGCTCCCCTCAGCAGTGTCTTCGGTCAGTCTGCCTGTTCTGCTCCCCGCTCTGTCTCTGGTGAATTCTCTTACCCTCACGCACTTCAGATCTATACCCCAGTTCCTGTATAAATAAATAAATAAGTCTTTAAAAAAAGTGGTAGCTTCTTTTATTCCGTTTTCCTTTTTTTAATTCCAATTTATAGGGAATACTAGACATTGAAAATAACCAAGACAATCTTGTGAAAAAAGAGAACATTTGAAGGATTTACACTATTATATTTAAGATTTGAGATTTTATTGTGAATTTACAGTAATTTGGAGAATGTATGAAAGGAATTACTTAAATAATAATAAAATTGCACAAAATATCAATAAAGATCAAATTTCACCATTTACAGCAAAATGAAATGAATTTCAGGTGATTATGCAAGGTGAAAATATCCAGAAAGATTAAAAAAATCAGATTTCACATATATGGGTAATATGAGGGGGGAAAGCAGATTAATCAACAAATCAATAAAAAAAAATAATGGATCTTAATAACTGAATTGATGTTACCAGAGGTGAAAGGGGTGAAATGTGAGAGAAAAGGTAAAGGGTGTATAAGGGATATATTAGTTTGCTTTCCTTCACTTTTCTTTATTCTTCAAAAAAATTTAAGTAAATTTAAAAATAGGGGACTCCCTGGTGGTGCAAGGGGTTAAAACGCAGCACTATGAAGCAATCTGTAGCCATTGTGGTATGAGTTCAATCCCCAGCCAGGCAGATAACACACGTGGCACAGCAGACCTCGCTTGTCTCGCCCAATGCTCCCCTCAGCAGTGTATTTCAGTCAGTCTGCCTGTTCTGTTCCCCACTCTCTCTCTGGTAAATCCTCTCACCCCCACGCCTCTGGCCTGTAACCCAGTTCTTATATGCATAAATAAATAAATTTTTAAAAAATAAAAATAAATGAATTTAAAAAATAAAAAAATAGTAATCAATTTACAAAATAAAATAAAAATGTAAACAATAAATTTGGTGCATTTATAATCCTAATTTCTAGATTTAATATGAAGCTGTGGTGATGAAGATACGTGATAATGATGAAAAGATAGATCAACATAACAAAATAGAGTTCTAAAAAACATTTCTATATATAAAATGTACCTATATTCATAAAATTTATTTTATAATGGTAAATAAAGGGATCCAAAGATGTTTTTGAATAAATGATGCTTAAAATATAATATATATATTTGAAATAGAATCTTCTTACATAATTTATACCATGTTCAATATTTAGCTTGAAAGAACATGCTTGAAATGTTGAATCCAAAACTATAAATATATTATAGGAAAACATAGAGGACACTTTATATGGGTGCATGAACAAAAAGTTCTCAGAGAGGGCCTCCCCGGTGGCACAGCGGTTGAGCGCTGGGTTGTGAAGCTGCCCACAGTCTCTGCAGAGCCGGTT
This sequence comes from Talpa europaea, assembly GCF_964194135.1. Taxonomy (NCBI): domain Eukaryota; kingdom Metazoa; phylum Chordata; class Mammalia; order Eulipotyphla; family Talpidae; genus Talpa; species Talpa europaea. The sequence continues at coordinate 100,112,017 of NC_140068.1, read as the reverse complement.
CGATCCCCAGCCTCTGGGTGAGGGTCCCACATTGCACGCAGAACTCTCCTGCTGCCCGCTGCTCCCCTCAGCAGTGTGTTTCATCAGTCTGCTTATTCTGTTCTCTGCTCTGGCTCTGGTGAATTCTCTCACTCTCCCGTGCTTCTGACTGTACCCAATGCTTACATAAATAAATAAAGAAAGAAAGACATAAAGAAATAAAGAAATAATTTTTAAAAAGATAGACAAAGGAAAAAAGAGGCAAAGGAAAAAATTAAGACACACTTTGCAGCCTACGTGACATCATAAGGAAAAAAAAAATATATATATATAAGTATTATGGGTATCCCAAAAAGTGATGAAAGAGAGAAGGGAACTGAAAAGCTATTTAAAAAAGTAATGTAAGGAAAGTACACAAACTTGATGAAGGAAATGAACATACAAATACAGGAAGCTAATAGAATACAAACTTTAATATAAGGAGACCTACAGCCAGTTTTACATAGTAGTAAAACTTCCAAGAGTCCAAGACACAGAAAAAATAATGAAATTGATAAGTAAGAAATAAATAGCATATAAAAGAGCTTTGACTAAGCTAACATTAGACTTCTCTGGTAAAACACTATGAGCAAGAAGAGAAAGCAGCAACAAATTCAAAATACTCCAAAATAAAAATTACCAGCCATTGATACTCAGTCCTGCAAAGTTTTCCATTAGCTATGAGGTAAAAATTAAGACTTTCCCAGAAAAACAGAATATTAGGGAGTTTGCAATCACTAGACCCACTCCTATAACTATTAAAAAGAGGTAATATTTAAACAACAACAACAAAAAAGAATAAACATGAAGACCTGAATGAAGATTTTAATAGAGCCACAAAACTATGGACAAAATGGCAGAGGAAGACTTTCAAATATCATTTATCAGTCAAAATGTCAATTTGATGAATTCACCAATAAAAAAATTACAGTGTGGGCCTCCTCAGTGGCTCAGCAGGTTGAGCACAACACTGTGAAACTGTTCGCAGCCTATGCAGCACTGGTTCAATTCCTGGCCAGCCAGGGAGATTCCCACATGGCACAGCAGACCTCTCCTGCCTCACCAGCTGCTCCCCTCAGCAGTGTGCTTTGGTCCTTCTGCCTGTTTTGCTCCCCACTCTGTTTCTGGTGAATCCTCTCTCACCTTCCGCACCTCTGGCCTGTACCCCAGCTATTGAGTGAATAAATAAAAAAATAAATCTTAAAAAAAAATTTAAAAAAAATGGGCCTCCCCGGTGGCTTAGCGGTTGAGCGCTGGGTTGCGAAGCTGCCTGCAGCCTCTGCAGCACCAGTTCGATCCCTGGCCACTGGGTGAGGGTCCCACATGTCTCGCCGAATTCTACTGTCAACCTTTGCTCCACTCAGCAGTATATTTTGTCGGTCTGCCTGTTCTGCTCCCTGCTCTGGCTCTGGTGAATTCTCTCAACTTCGCGCGCTTCTAACTGTACCCAGTGCTTGTATAAATAAATAAAAAAATCTTTTCAAAAAATTAAATATAAAAATAAATATCAGGCTCTAAAAAAAAAAAAATATGTTGTATTTAGATGGATTAGGCTACAGAATCCAAAGTTCCCCTGTCTTCAGAAAATTCACCTAAGTCCAAAGGAAATTCACATAGACTGAAAGTGAAGGGTGAACAACAGCCAAAGGAAGGCATGGATAAGCCATACTTACAAAACATAAAATAAATTTCAAAATAAAAAAGGTAAAAGACATAAATGGACACTAAATGTTTAAGGGAAAAAAGACAAGAACTACATAGCTCTCCTAAATATTTATGCAGCAAATTGAGGAGAACCTAAAACATCAGACAATTACTATCAAATCTGAAGACATACATTGGAGAAAGCACATGGGTGGATGGAGCTGTCCAAGCATCACTTATCAATCAAATGTCAATGTGCTGAACTCCCCACTAAAAATACACATAGCATTTAGATTTATTAGGAAAGAGAAGTCCAAATTCCGCTGTCTTATTGAGAGATAAATCAATGAGAGAGAGAATATATAAGGACACAATTGCCCTCAACAAAGAACTAGGACAACAAAGTTTAATATTTAACAGGCACTATACCCTAAAAAAGCTGAATACACATTTTTTTCGAGGGCCTTTTGATCATTCCCAGGGTTGACCACATACTGTGACTACAAGACAAGTGTCAACTAATTCATGAAGATTGAAATCATAACCAAGTATCTTTTCAAACCATAAATGTATCTAACTAGAAGTCAACTACACACATAAAAAAACAAGGAGATCCTGTATTAGATGACAGTTGAGAGCCTCCCTGGTTGCCCAAGGTGTTAAGATGTGCACTGTGAAGCAATCTGCAGCCACTGTAGTACTAGTTCGATCCCTGGCCAGGGAGCTACCTGCATGGTGCCACAGACCTCTCCTGACTTGACCACTGCTCCCCTCAGCAGTGTATTTCAGTAGATCTGCCTGTTCTGTTCCCAACGGTCTCTTGTTGGCCTCTCATCCCCCACACTTCTGGCGGATACCCCCATTGTTGCATGCATAAATAAATAAATATTTAAGAAAAATAGATGACAGTTGAACAATATACTACTGAAAGACCACTGGTTCAGTGAGGAACCCAAACAATAAATTAAAAAAAATATATATACACCTTGAGACAAAAGATAATAAAGACACAACTTTCCAGGACATATGGGACACAAGAGAAGTAGTTCTAAGAAGCAAATATTTATCAAAACAGGCAGAGATTAATACAAAACAAAACAAAACAAGAAAAAGCACAAATGAACAGCATACTCTCTCATATCAATGAAATAGAAAAAAACAAAAAGTCAAAACCAAGTAGAAGGACAAATATAATACAAAGGTGGGCAGAAATAAATGAAATGGAAATCAAAAAAAGATAGTTCAAAAGATGGATGAAAACAAAAGCTGGTTAATTGAAAAAATAAACAAACAGAAACAACTGTAGCTTGGGTCACAAAACAAAACAGAGAGAAAACTCAAATAAGTAGAATAAAAATGAAAGAGATGTTACAACAGACAAAGCAGAATTTGAGAGGATAAAATTAAATTACTATGAAAAGTTATTTTGAAGCAAGTTCAATAATCTTGATGAGATGGATTGATCCTTAGATTATAAAAATCAACCAGGCTGAACTGGGGAAAAATAGACCACTTGAGCAAACCAATCACAAGCAAGGAAATTGAAATGGTAATCAAAACTTCCCCAAAACAAAAGTCCAGGATGACATGGTTTCACAAGTGAGTTTTACCAAACTTTCAGAGATAAACTGATAGATATCCTATTCAAAATTTTTCAAAAATTGAGAGTGTGGTAAGGTGTTTGTAAGGGGGAGAATGAGAAATGAGAGAGAAGGAATACTTCCAAACACATTTTATGAGGCTACCACTCTGATACCAAAAGCTAGCAAGACCACACAATTTCTCTAGAGAACATGGGTGCTAACGCAGTAAAAAAAAAAAATTAATAAATAAATTAAAACTACCAACAAAAAATGTTGACAATGATGTGGAGAAAAAAAAGAACACCCCTACACTGCTGGCAGGAGTGCAACCTGGCCCAACCACTATAAAAAGCTGTGTGGAGTGTCCTCAAACTACTAAAAATGGAGCTACCATATGACCCAATATTTTCACTCTTAGATCTATTCAAAGGACACAAAAACATTAATTCAAAAGGATACCTGTACCCCTATTTTATTGTAGCACTATTTACAACTGACTGGATCAAGAAGATTATATATATATATATATATATATATATATATATATACACACACACACACATATACACCCAATGGAATATTATTCAGCAATCAAAAATGATAAATTCATGCCATTCATAGCAACATGGATGGAGTTGGAAGGGAGCTAGAAAGAAAAAGAAAAATATCAAACGGTTTCACTTATAGGAAGAATATAGGGGAGCCAAATAAGGGATCAGGAAAATAATAACAAAACAACAACAATAACAAAATTAGCAGGCAACCATCATAAATCAGAGACATTCTGTGAGGGAGGAGGGAAGGTATCAAAAGCGGGGAGAAAAGAGCACAAGGGACTATGGTGATGACACAAGGGTGACTTGTTGGTGGGAATTTTACAGGGAATAATGCAAAAGACATAAATAAAAAATAAATTATTAAAAAAGCTTAGGTGCTAAATAAAATCTTAGCACCAAATCCAATAGTACTTAGAAGGAATACAAATCATGACCAAGTTGGATTCATACCAGTGACACAAAGATAGTTTAACATCTGAAAATCAATCAATGTAATATAACACATCAACAAAAATAAAAAGCCATATAATCATATCAATAGATGGGGAAAAAACATATGATGAAAGTCAACCTATATTTATGATGAATTCCCTTCAAAAAACTGGAGATAAATCAAACATAGTCTGTACAATAAAAGCAATATATGACAAATCTACAGCTAGCATCATTTTCAATGGTGAAAAACTGAAAGCCTTCCACTAAGATCCACTATAATACAAGATGTCTTCATCCGTCACTACACTTCAACATAGTGTGGGAATCCCTAGCTAGGGATTAAGCAAAAGGGAGCTATAAAAAGATTCGAAATTGGGAAAGAAGTAAAATTATCATTATTTGTACATAATATGTTAATATACAGACAACCCATAAAAATTCACAGAAAAACAAAATAAAACAATAAACCAGTTCTGTAAAGTGTTACGTTACAAAGTCAATACATAAAAAATCAGTTACCTTCCTATATACAATGAGCTAGAAGAGGAAGTTTAAGAAAATCGGTTCATTTACAATCACCTCCACCCAAAAAAATGAGATACATAAGTGTAAATCTAATAAGTGAGGTGAAGAACCTATACAAAGAAGACTCTAAGATGTTAAGTAAATATGAGACACAAAAAAAAATGGTCATGAACTGGAGGTATAAATGTAGTCAATTGTATGGGGAATATAAAAATAAATAATTTAGAAAAAATGGCTATCTAACCCAAAGTAGAAATAAATGAAACAACCTTTGGTGAAACTGATTGTTCTCTCCAAGGATACAGATTTGTTTGCAGCAGCAGTGAAAACTAACCTTAACAAGGATGGGCCCCCCACTGCACAGACAGCAATTTGATAGGAAGTGTCTCATTATTATTATTATTAATCTTTTCTCCATAAGTAGTCAACTTTTATAAATTGTAAGAAACTTATACACGCAACTGAGAAAAAAAGCCACTGCCAGGTTATCAAGATTATTTAGGCCAAACTATAATTGCTCATCATTGGTGTTAAGTGTTTATGAACAGAGAAATAATTAGAACTTTCTGCTATCATGATCAAATAGCTGAAGACACTGCTAAAAATAGTGTTGCCTGAAAAAAAGTCATCGAATTCTTTTGCTCATGTTGATTTCAATAATAGAATAAATTTAGATTATGCACTAGCAGAACATGAATGAATATGCACTGTAGCTAACACTACTTGTACTTTGATAAATACCTCAGGAGAAGAATGAGCCAAAATGCTCATTGGCTATAGAAAGTAAGACAAACAGGGAGAAAGTCATGTGAACATGAAGGTAACACAAAGAATAGAACATTTAGAACACAAAGAGGAGAAAGATTTGGGCACTGGAATTTTAAAATATTGATGACGGATACTAAAGTAGACAAAGAAATGGAAAAAGACACCCTATGTTCATTTACTGGAAGAAACAACAATAAAATGTATATACTATCCAAAATGATCTACAGATTCCATGCAATCCTCATTAAAATATTTGTAGCATTCTTTGCAGATAGAGAAAAAAAAATTGTTACATTACAATAAAACCTGAATTCAAATTCTAAAGTCCCTCAATAGTCAAAGCAATCTTGAGCACAAGAACCAAGCTTGGGACATCACGCTTTCTAATTTGAAAATCTGTACAGCAAAGTTGCTATAATGAACAGTATAACAATGACATAAAGACAGGTATTTAAATCTTTTGGACTCAAAAAACATTGGAGTTCAAAATTAATCCAGAAACCCATGAAGCGGTCTTTGACTAGAATGTAATCAACACAAAAGGGAAAGAATAATTTCAAAGAAATGGTGGTGAAAAACTGAATATCAAAATGAAACAATATAAAATTGACACTTTACCTCAAAATATAAGTAAAAATGAACTCAAAATTGATTAAACACTTACATTTAAAATCTGAAACCATAAAACCATTAGAAGAAAATATAAAGGAAAATGTTGGCATTTAGCCTGGCAATAATTGCTTAGACTTGATACCAAAATCATAAGCAACAGGAAAAAAATATGCAAGTGGGATTAAATCTATCTATAAATGCTTCTGAACAGAAAGGCAAATAATCAGTGCAGTAAAAAAGGAAACTTACAGAAAGAGAAGTATTTGTATACTACATATCTGATAAAGGGTTGAAATCCAAAATAATAAAAAAAAATCTCTGAAATTCAATTGCATAAAAATAAGTGGTGTGATTAAAAATAAACCTGAACAGAACTTTCTCAATGAAAACATGCCAAAAGACTTGTGAAAAATTGGCCAATATCAAAATCATAAGGAAAATGCAAATCTAAGTCTAAACAGAGAGTAACAAATGGCACTGTAGATTGCTCCTGACTTCGCTCCCTTTCACAAGAACAAAAAACATGTATTTAGTACATGGACAAGACACCGTTGTGAAAACTATAGAACATGGGGTTAAGGCTGAAACACCGCTCTTGATAATGGAGAACAGACACACTGCATTAGAAGGAGCCAATCATGACACAGTGACAAGGAAACAATAATTTGACAGTGCAAAGTTTCATCACAAATTATGGGAGAAATGGGAGAGATGCCCAGATATCCTGGTAGAATAAACCATGTCAGGAATATAGCCCTTTATAACCAGCAAGAAATCAATTAAATAACTCATACATCTCACTTTGACTTATTACTAGAAACTAAATTGCCCACACAAGTTGGGTGGATAAAATCTCCTGGTGTTGGTGAACTAGGAGGAAGTAAGTCGGAGCTGCAAACACAGCCATGACAGGGGGTATAGCCATATCCTGACAGATGGCTGACAAGCAGGGAAAATGCCAGGTCTCTGGAAACATGCACTTCTCTAGGACTCCTGTGAAGTCTTTCACAGCATAGGAGTAGAATCATGTTCCAGAAGCTGGGTGATGGAGCTAAATGTTGAAACCTACTGAAATTTGCAGGCATAGCATGGGAGAATGAACCGCTCCCAACCACCACTCAAAGAACTAGATTAACCACTGTAGTCTACAGCATAAATTAGCTCTGAAGACGGGAGGGTAGACTTGCAGCACACAAACAGGGGAAGGTTCAGGACCTTGTGTGCACACAAGTCTCAGGGCTTCCATTAGTTCCTCAGTAGAGGAGAATATCTACTCTATATGTCAAGCCTGCGTGACACTAAAACTCAGAAATTTCAGCAGGTGTTAGTGTGATAAATTGATCCCTTTCATTAACTCCTTGATGATCCACGAATGTTTGTCTTGAGCGAGAGCTACAGCTTGGTGAAGATACCTGTAACTGGGCCTAAGGGAGAGATCTGGGTCCAATGATTTTGTGTTCAAACCAAGAATGAGTTTAGTCACAGGGGAGAGGAGACAGTGAGAGAATTTAGGCACAGGTTTGCCTTTCCCGATCAAGATCATGACTAAAAGAAAACTCCCAATTTGTACTCTCCATCCATAAACACACAAAATCCTGAAAAACAAAACAGAACTGTAAAACTAGAACCACAGTGCCACCTACTGGGAAAACAGCAAATGCCAAAATCGTAAAATCCAGTGTTGAAATAAAAGAGAAAGATAAATCTTCATAAATCAAACTTAACCACACAGAAATGGGAAGTACCATGGACAATGAAATTAAATGAATTAAAGCAATTAGATATACGAAATGAACTTTAACATAGTATGAAATATTAATGAAATAGGGAAGGTAAAACAGTTGCAGAAGAACTTCACTAGCGATTCAAGCTATTGATAAAAAGAAGGTGCAAACAGAAATGATGGAAATGAAAAACACAAAGAAAGAAATAAACTTTCATGGAAGGCATAACAATTTGGATAAATTTCACAGAGGAAAGAATCAAACAAATTGAAGATAAATTCCAATAATGATGCACATAAAGGAGGACTGAGAAAGAAGATTTAGGAAAAATGAAGAAACACTATGAGAATTACCAGGTTACCACTAAAAGAGTAAATATAAAGATAGTGGATATATGCAAAGGTGAATAAAGATAAAAGGGAACAGAAAGAGTTTTCAAAGAAAAAAAAAACAAAGAAAGAACTTCCAACACTTAAGTATGAACTGCAGAAGTCCAGAAAATTGATAAAACACCTAAATTTCTAAATACAAAACACCTCTACCAAGATTCCACATTTTAAAAGATCAAAAATCAGTGATAAATGAAAACATTAAATGGTTCTGGGAATGTGGGAATGTGTAACATACAAAGACACCCAAATCACACTAGCATTACATTTCTCGGCAGAAACAGCACAGACTAAGGGAAGTGGAATGACATATTCACATTGCTAAAGGGTAAAAAACACCAGTCAGGGCGGATCAACATGGTGGTGAGGAAACGCTGAGAGTAAGATCTCCCATTAAAAAAAAGTTAATAGGGAGGAAAAGCGGCAGGTCCCAGTGAGAACTAGGACACGGAAGATAAATGGATGACTCCAGCAAACTACCCAAAGAAGAAAGTTGCCATAAAAGAGGACTAGAAGGGAGGAAAGCTCAGAAGCCTGCTACCCTCCCCCACCCACAAAGTCAGCACTCTCCCACCAACAGAAAGGAGGAAAACAAACAAACAAACAAAAAAAACCCACTAAAACACCCAATAAGAACAAACAACACATCACACAGGACTGTGAGTGGAAAGGAACTATTTCAGCCACCACACCAATGAACTGGAGCTGTGGAGAACCCTGCAGGATTTGCCACAGAGATGAGGGAACTGCTCCAGGCGCCATTAGAGAAAAACAAAGACTAAGACTCCTTGAGACCAAAACACAGCCCCAGGACAGCCAGTAAGCTTGTGTGGAAAAGCAGCGCAAACGTGGATCACGGCTGCCCAGGTCCCCACACCAGCGACCTAGGCTTGCGGGGAGGCACGCGGGGGCCGTCACTGAGGTGAATGTCTCTCAGTGAGTAATCAGAAACCAGGCTCCCGGACACGGGAGCGGGGTGCAAAAGGCGCCATTTCTGCGGACACTGAACTGGGCTACAGCCCGCGTCCTGGACCTGAGGGCTTTGGAACTGAGACCCGGGGCACGAGATTCGGGGCGTGGGTTCCCCACGATGGTGGGGCACAAGGAAGACACAGCACCCCAAAGCTGTTGAGGCTTTCCCCACCACACCTACTCTGTTCCCCGTCCCACGGGGTGAAAAAACAGCTCCCCAAGGACACTAGGAGAGATAGCTGGCATAACCTAGCGACCAGAAAAAAAAATCACCAACACCCCATAGAACAGGGACCTTTCTTCAGTAAAGACTGCTTAAAACCAGCAGAAGCCTCCCAGAGGAGCCAGTGGTGAGCTGGGAATTCACCCACGCCAGGCCCCTTCTGGAATGCAGTCCAAGCCCAGAGGGAGAGCGGGAATACACCGCCGCCGGGGCAGACCGGGCACGCAGGGAGTGCGTCCCGCATTGCCATTTTAGAACAGGGACATTTCTTTAGCAAAGAATGCTTGAAACCAACAGATGGCTAAACAGACCAATTACAAGCAGCAAAATTGAAATGGTAATCAAAAACCTCCCCAAAAACAAAAGTCCAGGACCTGATGGATTTACAAATGAATTCAACCAAACATTCAGAGACGAATTAGTGCCTATCCTTCACAAACTCTTCCAAAAAATTGAGAAGGAAGGGACAATACCAAACACGTTCTATGAAGCCAACATTACACTAACACCAAAACCGAACAAGGACAACATAAAAAAAGGAAAACTACAGGCCAATCTCCCTCATGAACACTGATGCAAAAATCTTCAATAAAATTTTAGCTATCAGAATCCAACAATGTATCCATAAGATAATTCACCAGGACCAAGTAGGATTCGTTCCAGGGACACAAGGATAGTTCAACATCCGAACATGAATCATTATCAAACACATCAACAAAAAGAAATATGAAAACCATATGATAATATCAACACATGCTGAGAAAGCTTTCGACAAAGTGCAACACCCATTCATGATAAAAGCCCTTGAAATTTTTGGGATACGAGGAACATACCTCAACATCATAAAGGCCATGTATGACAAGCCAACAGCCAGTATCATTCTCAATGGTGAAAAGCTGAAAGCAATTCCATTAAGATCTGGAACAAGACAAGGATGTTCACTCTCACCACTGCTTTTCAATATAATACTGGAAGTCCTAGTCAGAGCAATAAGACAAGAGAAAGACATACAAGAAATCCAAATAGGAAAAGAAGAAGTCAAACTATCACTATTTGCAGATGATATAATAATATATAGAGGGAACCCCAAAAACTCCACAGAAAAACTAATTCAAATCATCAATCAGTTCAGCAAAGTGGCAGGATACAAAAATCAACATGCAAAAGTCAGTAGCCTTCCTATACACAAACAATAAATCTGAAGAAGAAGAAATCAAAAAATTCATCCCTTTTAATATCGAAACAAAAAAAAATACTTGGGAATAAATCTAACAAAAGAGGTAAAGGAACTATACAAGGAAAACTATAAAACACTATTAAAAGAAATAGAAGAAGACACAAAGAAATGGAAAAACATCCCCTGCTCATGGATTGGAAGAATAAACATTATTAAAATGGCCATCCTACCAAAAGCAATATACAGATTCAATGCCATTCCACTAAAAATTTCAATGTCATTCTTCAAAGAAATAGAACAATTATTGATGAAATTCATATGGAATCACCAAAAACCCCAAATAGCCAAAGCTCTCCTGAAAAAAAAAAAGAAGGGAATGCAGGCATCACACTCCCAGACTTCAAACTATACTACAAAGCCATAATCATCAAAACTGCATGGTATTGGAACAAGAACAGACATACAGACCAATGGAATGGAATAGAAAATCCAGAAATAAACCCACAGATTTATGGTCAACTAATCTTTGACAAAGGAGCAAAGACTATGCATTGGAGCAAAGAAAGTTTGTTCAATAAATGGTGCTGGGAAAACTGGGTCGCTACATGCAAAAGAATGAAGCTTGACCACTACCTCACACCATACACAAAAATCAACTCGAAATGGATTAAAGAACTAGACATAACACCAGAAACAATAAAATACATAGAGGGGAATATAGGCGAAACACTACGTGATATGCACAACAAAGACATCTTTACAGACACATCACCCAAAGCAGTGATAGTGAAGGCAAAGATAAACAGCTGGGACTACATCAAATTAAAGAGCTTCTGCACAGCAAAAGAGACAATAACAAAAACAAAGAGAAACCCCACCGACTGGCAGAACATTTTTGCACACAACACTAATGATAAAGCACTGATCACAAAAATCTGCAAAGCGCTGATGAGACTCAACAACAATAAAGAAAATAATCCTGTCCAAAAATGGGCAGAAGAGCTAAAAAGAAACTTCTCCAAAGAGGAAATGCAAATGGCCAACAGTTATATGAAAAAATGTTCAACATCAGTTGTAATCAGGAAATGCAAATCAAAACTACCATGAGATACCATCTCACACCAGTGAGAATGGCACATATTAAAAAAACTAGCAACAACAAATGTTGGTGAGGTTATGGAGAAAAAGGAACTCTCCTGCACTGCTGGTGGGAGTGCAAACTGGTCCAACCACTATGGAGAGCTGTGTGGAGATTTTTTGACCTACTAAACATAGAGCTTCCATATGATCCAGCAATTCCACTCCTAGGTATTTACCCCAAGGACACAAAACATCAATTCCAAAGGGCACCTGCATGCCTATGTTTATAGCAGCACTGTTTACAATAGCTAAGCTTTGGAAACCACCTAAATACCCAAAAATAGATGACTGGATCAAGAAAATGTGGTGCATATACACCATGGAATATTACTCAGCATTCAAAAAAGATAAACACATGCAATTTGCAGCAACATGGATGGTGCTGGAAGGGATCATGCTCAGCGAAATAAGCCAGAAAGAAAAAGAAAAATACCGGATGGTCTCATTCATAGCAGGAATCTAGAAAACTTAAATAAAGGACCAGGAAAATGAATAACTATAAAAGTGAAAATCAAAATCAACAAAAAACTATGAACCAGGGACACTCTATGGGGGGTGGAGGGCAGGGAAGAGAGGTATTGGGGTCAAAATAAGGGGGTTGCAATTGTATGGGGAATATAAAAATAAAATTTATAAAAAAAAAACAACAGTCAAGAATACTCTACCCAGGGCCTCTCTGGTGGTGCAGGTGGTTGACAGCAGCACTATGAAGCTGTCCACCGCCTCTGTAGTGCCGGTTGGATCCCAACCAGCCACGTTGGGCATTCCTGTCTTGCCCGCTACTCCTAGGAGTGTATTTCAGCCAGTCTACCTGTTCTGTCCTCCACTCTGGTGAATCCTCTCACCCTCCTGTGCATCTGGTCTGTACCCCAATATAAATAAATAAATCTTAAAAAAAAAAGAATACCATGCAAAACTACCATTAACTATATGGCAAAGTAAAGTCTTTCCCAGATAAAGTTAATATAGTTTGTTGCCACCAGACCTACTCTAAAAGAAATATTAAAGGCATTCTACCTGACAAGAAAAAAGCACAAAAAAATCTCTTAAAAATTTTGATAAAGGTGATAAAGGTCAGAATCAGAAATGTTAACATGAAAAACAATATGACAATAATTAAATATTAAAGGGGAAGACAATCATTTAGTCAGCGAAAATAATCAGCACACACTTAAAAAGATTAAGAAAGTCTGATATAGCTCACATGTTAAACACAAAACAAAAGTGTGGCATAGAAAACAAAACAAAGAATCCAGAATGGTAGTAATTAAGGCCCTTATATCAATAACCAGCATAAATATGAATGGTATGAACTCACTGCTCAAAAGACATAGTGTGGCTAGATGGATAGAAAACAAGACTTAGCTATATTGTGGAGACAAAAGATTCACATCAAATGTAGAGACAAACACAGGCTTACAGTGAAAGACTGGAGTAAGGTATTTCCAGCCAAAAACCAGAAAAAAATGCAATAATAATTTTCTCGTATGTGGTAATTAGGCTTTCATCCCAAAAAGGTAATAAACCACAAATGTTAATATTGCATAATGATCAAGAGATCGATCCAAGAAGATATAACTGCTATTAATATATATATATATATATATATATATAAAGCAATTATTAACAGACCTGAAGGTTGAAATTTTCAGCAGTATGATAATACTAGGGGATCTCCACATACCACTTGCATCAGTGGATAGATCATCATGGGTGATTATTTCAATTAATAATGAAATACTGACTTTAATGAGATAATTGAGAAGATGGACTTAATGGACATTTATTGAAATTTCCTTTTCAAAAGAAAAAAATACACACTTTACTCAAGTGCACATGGGGCATTATCAAGGATAGACCATGTGTTGGTGCTGTAGGTGGTGCTACCCATGCTGTCTCTTGACAAGACCCGGGCATTGGAGGAGACTCCCAAGAAGAGGGGAGTTCTGCACTTCCCAGAAGATCTGAATAAGGGAGTTTCCACAGCAATGCCTACTAACACTCTGTTGTTTGTTCTCGGTTAATGCAAAAGTAAGTTAGTTATAAATTGGCTTGTGAAAACCTAACTCGGGCCTAGGCGTTAATTGGCCTGTTGTTCTTACACTTGAACTATTACAAAAGAAAGTAAAATTGCTAAGTTATAGTTAGAAAAGAAATGTTTTGGCCCTGAGAACTATGGAGAACAAGCTGCCCTGAACCAGCTGTGCTTGGAAACCATAGCCTGACCCAGGGGGTATGTGTTTGTGGCAGCAGTACATTTCCTGGTGTATGAAAAAGGTCAAGAGTTTGCAGGCTGTGTGGAGGTTAAGTATTTCTAGCTAAGAGTTAGACTTCTGTAGGATTAAAATAGATATGATGAGTTATTTTAGGCCACTTTGAAGTAATTGATAAATTATCTAGATTATTTGTGTGCTAGGGAGATAGGCTGATTTTACTAACAGAATAAATATACGATAGGACTTTCACACCCACTCCAAAATTAGGAAAGTTTAATAGGATGATTGTTACTGAATATTGTGCTGTCTTAAATACTTGATCATGCTGGGAAATGAGTTGTACCAAGAAAACTAATTGTCCCTGATGTTTTTCTTAAGGTGATCCTTAAGGATCACCCTTCAGGATGATCCCTTTTGGTATGCCCTTTTGGTATGAGACCAAGAGGGTCTCTATATGTTCATGAGAAAATATGTAATGATTGTCTTTGTTTTGCTTCAATGCTGATGATGATATAATCTCACCACTTGCCTTAATGTATAAATAAAGACTTGCTGAATCCCTCAGCAGGAGATACTTGCCCCTAATCAAGTGTCAGTGTCTCCTCACTACCTCATCTACCTCATTTCCCCCCTCCCCTCAGCCCTCAGTTTTGCCGACACCATCCTCTCCTTTCCAGGACCCCTGAAATGACATTCTGCTACAGCGGATCTTCAGCATGTTGGGATGCAAAATAAGCTTTAATAAACACATGAAGATTTAAATCATGTCAAGCATACTTCATGCTTTAATGTTATAAAGCTAGAAGCCACAAAAAGAAGCCTGAAAATCTCTCATACATGCAGAGACTTAACAACATGTACCTGAAGAATCATTGAGTAAATGAAGTAATTAAAGGTGGAATAAAAAATTACCTGGAGACAAACTAAAGTGAAGAAACAAACTCTCAGAACCTATGGAAAGCAGCCAAGAAGTATTAACAGGGAAGCTCATAGTAATACAAGCCTACATCCATGAACAAGAAAATTTTCAAACAAATTATCTAATCTCACATCTGATGGTACCAAAATAAGTCAGTTGTTGTAAGGAAATAATAAAAAGTACACATGAAATAAATTTAATAAAAACCAAAAAGATGATACAAAAGATGGGAGAAATGAAAAGATGGTTCTTTGAAGTGATAAACTAAGCAGATAAACCCTCAGCTACCCTTAGAAAAATGTAAAATATAAGAAAAGGAATAAGTAATAAAAGAAGCTTAATTATTACAGATACAGCAAAAAATACAAAAGACCAGTAGGCTACTATAAACATCTGTATGCTAGCAAGTTGGAGGGCTTAAAGAAATGGACAATTTTTTGGAATCTTACAACCTTCCAAGAATGACCCAGGGGAAAAAAAAATGTATGTATCCTAGACCAATAGAAATTAAAACAGTAGACAAAGTGTTCTTAAGAGCAAAAGATCAGGACCAGATGACTTGACTAGTGAATTTTATCAAATGTTCAAAGAAAAGCTAGAACCCCTGTTTTTTCAATTTAAAAAAAAATGAAGAGGAATGGTCCCAAACACTTTTTAGTAGGTCAATATTATCCTGATCCCAAGAACAAAGAAGAATAGAACAATATCAGAAAACTGATGTACAGGGATTTAAAAGTTCTCAAAAGAACCTTGGAAAATTGAATGCAACAATATGTTTGTTTATTGTTCATCATAATCAAGAGGAATTCATTCAAGGATGCAAGACAGCTATAGAAAGACATTTGTCAAGATTCAATATCCACTTATGACAAAATAAAATGGAAATGGAAGAAATAACATAGTAAGATCCATATATAACAAATCCACAACTAACAGCATATTTCATTGTGAAAAACTGAAAATTGTTCCCATAAGATCAAGATGAACATAAGGATGTTGACTCTCACCATTATTGTTCAACAGATTAGAACTCTTAGAACAATTAGAAAAAAAAAATGAAAAGGAATGCAAATTGGAAAAGAAGTCAAATTATCACTATTTGTAGATGACCTGCTAATATATACAGGGCTCCTTAAAGTCTCCATTGTGACAGTTCTAGAAATAATAAATGAATTCAGTAAAGTGGCAGCATACAAAAACGATATAAAAGAAAATCTTTTGTATTTCCTATATACAATGAATTAGAAAGAAGAGAAATTAAGAAAATTAAGAGATTGGGCCTCCCCTGGTTGCACAGGTGGTTGAGCATAGTGCTGTGAAGCTGTCCACAGCCTCTGAAGCAGTGGTTCAATCCCTGCTGGCAGGCGAGGGTCCCTCATGGCACAGCAAACCTCTCCTGTTGTGCCCGCTGCTCCCCTCAGCAGTGTATTTTGTCAGTCTGGTCTGCTCTGTTCCCTGCTCTGTCTCTGGTGAATCCTCTCACCCTCCCACATATCTGGTCTGTACCCCAGTTCTTGTATAAACAAACAAACAAACAAATAAATAAATAAATCTTTAAAAAAAGAAAATTAAGAAAAAAACACCTGGAGTAAGCTTAACAAAGGAGGTAAACTATTTACAAATTGAAAACTTTAAGATATTATTAAAAGAAAAATAAACACAAAGTAAAGATAGTCTTTGTTCATGGATTAGAAGAGTAAGCATTATTAAAATAATCATATTATGAAAGCAATCCACAGATTCAGTGAAATCCCTGTCAAAATCCCAATGGATTCTTCAAGGAAATAGGACAAACCATTCTAAAATGTCTATGTAAAGACTCTGAAGAGCCAAAGCATTATAATAATCTAACAGATTGGTATTGTAACAAAAACATATACGCAAACCAATTTGATACAAAGGACAGCCCAGAAGTAAACATACAAATAATGGAGTTAGTCTAAGACAAAGGACCTAAGACTAAACAATGAAGAAAGGAAAGACTCTTTAACAAATGGTGATGAGAAACCTGGACAGCCACTTAGAAAAAAAATGAAACAAAAAATGAAACTAGGGCCTCCCCGGTGGCGCAGCGGTTGAGTGCTGGGTTGCGAAGCTGCCCGCAGCCTCTGCAGCGCCGGTTCGATCCCTGGTTGCTCCCCGGCTGCCGGAGGAGGGTCCCACATGGCGCGCAGACCTCTCCTGCCGCCCGCTGCTCCCCTCAGCAGTGTACTTCGGTCCTTCTGCCTGCTCTGCTCCCTGCTCTGGCTCTGGTGAATTCTCTCACCCTCCCGCGCTTCTGACTGTACCCAGTGCTTGTATAAATAAATAAATAAATCTTTAAAAAAAAAAAAAAATGAAACTAGGCCATTATTTAACACCATGAACAAAAATTAACTCAAAATGAGCTAAAGATTTGAATATACAAATATATAAATACAAAACCTGAAACCATAAAATACATAGAAGAAAGCAGATGAGGTTTTCCTGAACAGTGACTATAGACACTTCTTTAGAGACTTGACTCCAAGAAGAAGAGAAACAAGAACAAACATAAGTAAATGGGATTTTATCCAACTAAAAAGGTTTTGTACAATGAAAGAAAACACCACAAAAAACAAAAGGCATCCTACTGACTGAGAGAAGAATGTTTGTTTATTAGACATCTAACCAGCAATTAATATCTAAAATTATATAAAAAGTCAGACAACTAAACAACAAAAGCAACCCAATAAATATATGGGTGAATTGAATAGACACTTCTCAAAAGATATTCAAATGACCAATAGACAATATAAAATGCTTGATCTGTTACTGTTACAGAAACACATATCTAAACTACAATAACTTATCACCTCATACTTGTGTGAATATCCTATATCAAAAAGACTGGAAACAGCATGTGTTCATGAGTATAGAGTGAAAGGAGTTCTCCTTCACTGCTGAATATAAATTGGTACAATGTCTATAGAAAATGGTATGGAGATTCCTTTAAAAAAAAGTGAGAATACTCTATGACCCAGGAATACAATTTGTACATATTTATTTGACGAATATAAAAACACTAATTTGAAAAGATATGTGCACCCCTATGTTTATACCAGTATCAGTCACAGAAGAAAGACATGGAAACAGTCTAAAGGCTCATCAATAGATGACTGGCTAAAAATGTTGTGCTAAACAATCAATGGAATACTACTTAGCTGTTAAAAATAAACCTTGCCTTTTCTGGTAACAAGGATGGAACTGTGATGAATCGGCTGAGCAAAATCAGCCCAAAAGTGAAATATAGTTGCTTAGTATTTTCTCTTATATGTATAATGTAATAACAAAGGGAAACAAATACATCATAACAAAAATGACTCAATGAAAATTTTGGTGGTTACTAGAGGGAAGGGGAGGAAAAGAAGGAAGAGAGTCATCAGATAGTGGGGATGGCAGTAGTATGTTGGTGATGGGTGAGGGGAGGCTTATTCAGATATAGAGGTAAAGAGATAACTCCATAATTGCAAGCAATGGTGCCCCTATACAATTTTATTTTAAAAAAATTTCTTAAAATGAAACTTTGAAATGTTAAAGGCATCAAAACTGTATCTTTACAATACTAAAGAAAAAAAGAAAACAAATAAGAAACAAACAAGAAAGCATCACAATTCAGCAAAAAATTTAAGCAAAAAATACCTTTTAAGATCAATGAGTAATAAAGATAGTTTCCAATATTTTAAAATTATAAGACTGCCACCATTCAAATTTCAAGATATGCTAAAGGAGATTTCTCAGGCTCATGGGAAATAACACTAGAAAAAAACACTGTAGATATTAAAAAGATAATGAGGGGCCTCCCTGGTGGCACAAGGGGTTAAGACTCAGCACAATGAAGCTATCTGCAGCCACTGCAGCTTGAGTTCAATTCCTGGTCAGGGAGTTAACCCACATGGTGTAGCAGACCTCTTCTGTCTTGCCCACTGCTCCCCTAAGCAGTGTCTTTCAGTCAGTCTGCCTGTTGTGCTCCCCATTCTATCTCTGATGAAACCTCTCACCACCACCCCCACACCTCTGGCCTATACCCCAGTTCTTGGATACATAAATAAATCTTTTTTAAAAAATTCCCATAAAAATAATGAGAGAATATTTTTAATCAACTTATATGAATAAATTGTACCACCTTAATGAGATTTTTAAAATTCCTGGAAAACACAATTTACTACTATGATGCAAAATAAACAAAGTGTGATTATTTCTAGTTCTGGTAAAGAAATTGAAAGAAACCTTCCCACAAAAATAGTTCAACCCAGTGATCTCACTGGTGAATTCTGTTGACCATTTTTTTTTTTTAATAGCACCAATCTTTCACAAGCTTGCAGAAAACAGTTACAGAAGGAAAACTTCTCACCTTGTTTTATGAGACCAGCATAAAACTGACAACAAATGCTGTCAAATATATTACACAAAAGAAAGTTCCACACTAACGTCACTCACAAACATAGACACATAAGTCATTTACCAAAAAAATGGAAATGAATTAAGGCCATGTGATGAGATTGGGGTCAATCCTGGCAACACAATATTCATTGCTAGTTTCAAAGCATCAATGTAATTCTTCATATTCATATTAATAAAAATTTGGACAAAAAAATCCCAATTATCATTTCAATGGATTGAAAAAAAGTATTTGAATTTATATATCATTGATTCCGATCCTAAAAAAATAAATTTTATTCAACCAGTATTAATAGAGGGGGGGTTTCTTCAATCTGATCTGTGATATCTACAGAAAGCTTAAATCCTATATTGTAACTAGTGGTGAAATATTAAATATTTTCTCCAAAATTTAAAAATAGGAAAGGGAACCCACTCTCACTATTTCTCATCAATAATTTACACAAGATGCTAGCATTTCAGTAAGAAGGATATAATATAAAACTTAAAGGAAAATAATAAAACTATCTCCATTTTGCAGATATTTAGAATATACATGAAAAAATTCTAAGAAATTTACAGAGTAACTACAAGAATAAATTTAGCGAGATCACAGATAAAAGGTTAATACACAAATGTCAAATTACATGATATATATTAGCAACAAAGAGTTGATAAATACAGAAAATTTATTTTTTGTTAATAACAAAATAATAAAATACCAAATATCATACATAATAAAAAACACAGGATCTCTCCCATGTAAACAACAGATCATTGTTAGGAAAATATTGAAAAAGGATGACTGAGAGAAAATCCATTTTTTATAAATCATGAGGCTTATTATTGGTAAAATGTGAATTCTCCTCATACTCATCTAGAACATTAATGTAATCACCACCAAATATTTTAGCTTCCTTTTTCATTTGTTGAAATTCACAAGCTGATATCAAATAACCTAGAAGACTCAAAGCAATATTAAATGGGTGAAAAAGTTGGAGGGCCAATATATTTCTTTTTTTTAATTTCAGAAGTTTCAATTTTGAAATGAACATCATACTCAGAAGTATGATGTTATCATTAAGAGTATGTAACAATAAATATGGTTAAGAAGAGATAATGGAATGGATTACAGATAAATACATACACACACACACACACACACACTTTTTTTTAAATTGGAGCAAAATTGGCAAAGCCATTTAATGGGAAAAAGAATAATTTTTCCATAAATGGATATCTATAAGGAAAATGTATCAATGACTCTTACCTCACAATATTACAAAACCAAAAAGGCTCAAAAACCTACATGTAAATACAAATGTCAAAAATCTAGAAAATGCATAAGAGAAACTTCTCATGACCTGGATTAGGCTGTTTTTTAGGAAGAATATACAAACATGAGTCATTAAAAATTATAAATTAAAGCTTAGCAAAATTTTAAATTTTGCTCTTTAAAAGACATACTCAGGAAACAAAGGGGAAAATATTTACAAAATATCTGGCAAATATGTATAGAAAAATATGACCAAGTTAAGATAATGTTTTCTCTTATGGATGCCAGAACATAGTGTTATGAAATAGGCCACAGAAGTCTAATTGGCAGTCTTTTGATTTTAAAGAAATAAAGCTTTTATTTGGAGGTTGGTATGAGAGAAAGAGGATTATGTTTTGAAATCTTGGAGGACTTTTTACTTGCATTTAAATATTGTTATGTTTTTCAAACCCTATTTTATGTATTATTATTAAATAAGCACTTTCTTTGTAAATTCTGCACTGTTTCCATGAATCTTTTTTAGGCCCTTCATAAGAAATTTCTCCCTTTCTCTCTATCTTTCTCTCCCCCTTCTAATTTCCCTGTAAACAACATTTCTTTCTATTCACCAGGTTTAGTGATCAAGTAAACAATGTCACCTTCACACACATTCATTCCATATCTCTACTCATTTTAGCCCCAAGTTAATTACCTGGAAGATGAAGTCAGACCACCCTGCTGCCTTCCTCCCTGTGCTACAATCCCCAGGGATAAGAGAGTAACACAAGGGAAGGAAGCTCCAGAGAAATGGACTCTGGACTGGACTGTTCTCCACCCCACTCATATGGTAGCAGACCTCACATGGCCATAAAGTCAACTTGCTTTAATCCTGATTTATAGGCTCGTATGAACACATACACACACACACATACGCACATACACATACACTACTGAAAAGTAGTTACTTTCACTGCTTTTATTTTTAATTCCAATAGAATGTCATGGAAATTCAGGTAAATTATTTTCAAGCCAACTTCTTAGATTTATGTATTTACCTTGTACAGAGTAAGGATTGTGTATATATATGGTGCCACTAAAAGTTTTTGCAGTCTAGTCTTATGACTCCTACAGTTTATGATAAATCCACCGAAGACATTGAGTTTGGCTAATTCTTACTTTTACATCTCCAATTCCATAAATGTGTATAGCCTGCCCAAGCAAACATCCACTACAGATATTTATAATTGCCCATAGCTTGTTTTCCTCAGAATACTCCCACATATTAAAAATGTTAACACAATTCAATCCATCACATAACTGAAGATAGTGAATGGACAGAAACCTAGCGTGAGCTCTTCCTTCAGGTATACTAAGGATAGTCATCTTCAGGGAACAACCATGTTTGAAATGGAGCCGGGACCATGAGGACCAGTGACTCAGCAAGGAAGACAGAAACCAATGGAAAGACCAAGAAGCAGGAAGTCAGGAATTGTGTCAGTTCACCAACAGGGACACCCATCCTTGCACTCCCCTCCAGTGTCCCAGGATCTCCTGAGTTCCCAGTCTAGGACAGGGGGTGCACATGTCTCAGCAAGAGCACAGGCTTGTCTAATTGTTCAGTGAAGGGCACCCAGGAGGCCAGTAACACGTTGTAGCAGTGGGGAAAACCACTGGTCTATCCCCTTCCAATCTCTGGGCTTCCAGTGTTGTCCATGCTGGCCTTGGGAGGCCAGGAAATAACATACCCCTCCCAGGTATGTGATCTCCGGGTTCATGCCCAGAGAGTGAAGTAGAAAACTGCTCATGACCACAGAGTCTGCTGAGTAGGGTTTGTGTGCCCATCTTGGGGAGCTGGCAGACAAGCAAAGATGGATCTGGAGCTAGTGTAAGCTCTGTGCTCATTCCCCTGCTCCTGAACTTCTCTATACATTGGAAAAGTGCAGCCCCTCTAGGAATATCACTCATAGCCTTATCTGCTGGAAGGACTTTGAAAAGTCAGGGAAGCCACTCACTCACACCCATTGCATGACCTCTGGACTTGATCCCAGAGTATGTAGTCAGATAATATGAGTAATGCCAGTGAATACAGCCTGCAAACAAAGGGCACTCTGATAGCTGATGGGGTCATTGTGGAGAGTCAGTAGTGCTATACCCTCCCCACAGTGTGCACTCTCAGACTACCCCTGAAGCACATTACTTACTGCTGCTGGAGAGTACAGTTCTCATGTGGAGAAGATCTTGCCTAATGGGATTGGATGATTTTTAAAAGTGTTAATTTTCTTACTTCATCTTCATTCTTTTTCCACCCATTTCCTTCATATGTAATAATCTACAAGTTCTCTAATTCAGTCTTCCATTCAATGTAGTCAACTAATCTAGCTTTTTAAGGGATTGTTTATCACCTCTATTGATCTTTTTTGCTGCCTGCAATTGCCTTATTTTCTTGTCTGAATATTCAATTTCAAATTTTTGTTCACTTAGCATAATCCCTTCTAGCCCCATCCATGTTGCTGCAAATGTAATGAATATATTTTTTGATTGCTAAGTCATATAGCATTGTTATGTCACATCTTCTTGAGTCATTCATCTGTTTGGGGGCTGGGTTGTCTCCATATTTTGGCTATTGTAAATAGTGCTGCAATGAATGTAGGAGGGCAGGTTTCCTTTTGAATTAGTGTTTTTTGAAATTATTTTTTTATTAAAGTAACACTCATTTGCAGCACTGCATATGATTCAGGGGTATAGGATCACAACCCTTAAATGTATGTTACCTCACAACATCCACCACAAAGTTACCAAAAGTCCTCCACCAAAGTCCACTGGAAACTCTAAAAATTTTGCTCTCCACCCAACCTTCCAGTATCCTAATATCCCCAGTCAGATTTCTAGGGTTCACTATTGGTTTGGTATTGACTGACAATCTATTTTGTTTCTCTATATTCCATATGTAAATGAAAATATCCAGTAATTGTCTCTATGTTGCTGAGCATTTCATTCCATGTTGTTGCAAATGGCAAGAATTCATCATTTTTTTCTTTCTTTAATATCTTCAGTGGTATTCCCTTGTGTGTGTATATTCCTTTTTAGGTTTTTATTTTTATTAAACTTTTTATTTTCTTACATTGTTGTTTATTTCTGTACAATATTTTATTTCTCCCCTCAGGTGTAGTACCCATAAATCTCCCACCACCATCTCACCTCTGTGAACATTCACATAATTCATTCTTGCCCTCTCTTTCGCTCTCTCTCTCAGCTTCCACTGTTGTCCCAGTGATGCCGCCCATAAAGGCACTGGAAGGGATCATATCTCAGCGAAATAAGCCAGAAAGAAAAAGAAAAATACCAGATGGTCTCACTCATAGCAGGAATCTAGAAAACTTAAATAAGGGACCAGAAAAATGAATAACTATAAGAAAGTGAAAATCAAAATCAACAAACAACTATGAACCAGAGACACTCTAAGGGGGGTGGGGGGCGGGAGGGGAGGGATTGGGGTCAAAATAAGGGGGTTGCAATTGTATGGGGAATATAAAAATAAAATTTATAAAAATAAATAAATAAATAATAAATTAATTTAAAAAGCCCAGTCTTAGCCCAGGTGAGTACCATCTACCTATGCCCACACCCTACTCCAGGTGCCCATCAACAGGCATGCATTCAGGATCGCAGGGTTCCATCATCTATCCTAATGGCGGGAGGGCAGAAAAGCCTGATACCTTTTACCTTACCCTACAGTCCACCCCCTCAGGGTTTTCTACCATACATCTACATATATACAATTTTCTTAGCAAACAAACAATGCAGCCATGGCCCACAAAAGCAAATACATCACAATATAACAAAATACTACAGATTTGTCCAGGCACGGTCCCAACCTAGTGGCAAAAGACAATTATTGGTACCAGCAGATGATCCACCAAATCTGCTGCCAAAGGCACTGTTCATACAAGGGAGGGGAACCACTCACGGCATCTACTGTAACACACCAGGAGCTGTCAGGGTTCCTGGCCTTTTCTGGCTGTAGTCTCGGCTACAAGCCACACACAGCATCCACCCCCAGGATGCACTAGCTCTGGGATTAGCGATTCTATACTGTTGGGGGTAATTGCCCAATCCTCAGGGTTTCTGTCTGCGGTCACTCTAACATTGGGCTTTCATAGCCACCAATGCGACTCACAGACCCCTGCACTCAGGCCAACCCACTGCACAAGCAATGGGTCGGGGATCCAAACTCTACATGAGGCCTCTCTTGGGTCCCCTCTTTGGCTTGGGCTCCACCCCAAGCCACATTCCCCACCCGACCCCAAGGATGGGCTCCTCAGCTCCTCACCCTCATTTGACAACGAGCAGGGCATCACCCACAGGTGATTTTACAAGACTCACTGGCCTTCCTCAGCTTACTTAGTGCTTAACAGCCACTCAGGGCTTCCCAAACTTAACATCAGCACCAGCTTTTGCCTTCTCAGTTGGCTTTTCTCCTCTGCCTAGCTGCTGGGCATACACAGGCTGATTTTGGCCATCAAGGCCCATGGGCCACCCCCAGATTCCCATCTCCAGGGGTGTACAAACAATAGCATCCTCCCCCAGGGTCCCAAAAACTTAACTTGCCAAAGTTCCTCCGCCTTCTGGCGGGATTGTCAGTCCAAGTCCATTAGTCCAGGTCCGTTGGCCTCTCCCTGCATCAGCACTGGTGATCTCCGAATCGTGGTCCTCTCTTCCCCGACGATTCTTGCTACTTCAGGGGTCGTTGGCTGGTCCTCTCGGGCGTCTTCTCCACGCGAGGTCTCATCCCGCAGCTCCCAGACCTTGTCCATCTCCTGTGCCGCCATGATGCCTCCAGCGTTATCACAGGCAAACACAGTCTGTTACTCCTTAGTCCCTCCAGGTCTTCGGAGGTGTAGAGGCAGGAATGGACACAGTGCAGGTTTTCTATGATCCAGTAGACTGGGTAAAGGAGGAGTCAGAGTCCTCAGTGGTTTTTGCAGGTCTTTTATTAGGATTTACCCAATAAAGAAGAAGAAGCCAAGAGCAGAGAAGCAGAATATTGTTTCTCAATATTCCACATATAAGTGATACCATCTGGTATTTGTCTTTCTCTTTCTGATTTATTTAGTTTAACATAATCCCTTACTATGGGGAGCCGTGCTACTCATGTCATCTGACAAAAGTCCAGGCATGGGGCAGATTTCTGAAAAATCAGGAATTTCATTAGCTGACTCCAAGATTTTTCTCATTTATTTATGGCGAGTTTTTACCATTGCCAAAATACGCATTTAAAAGTAAAACTGCAAATACTAATTAATCACTGAATAACCAATTTCATGACAAATGGCACTGCATGATACAAATATTACGTTTTTTATAAAATTGGTAGTTTTCTGCCAAACGGGCAGTAATTTAACATTTAGCTTTACATTAACCAGTGAAAAAACTTCTGGAAACAAAAGGTTGTAAACATCTATCGGCCAAGTCTTTGATATAGAGATGTGGTGTCTTGAGGCAAGAGCTAATTAGAGAAAGAAATTCCTTTACTTTAAAGTTAAAGATAACAGTTGGGTGGCAGAGGCAGCCATGCTCCAAGTATAAGAAGATTCCTGATAAACCAGGAGACAGTCATAGTTGACTCCTGCTAAATTCTTCCTGTTTGTTTAGGGCTAATTCCCCTGAATGTGACAATTGGTATGGTAGCTGTTAGAGTATACATTCAAGAATAAGTCAACAGTAATTTGTGAATGGTTGAGCTAGTAATCACGGCAGCACAAATAACACACTTGGAAATGGTCAATGTTACAACTACTGATATGTCACATATTGACCATTTTTTTGAGGATCAAAGGCTATAACCATCTCCTGCTTTTGCCCCTGATAAAAAATTTGTAGTTCCTTAAAACAACAACCAGCAACATTATGGAAGAAGAGATTGCCCTTTGATCTTATAGTTAAATACTGAAACTAGACTGACTAAATAAGTAGAGGAGTGAATAGGTAGAAAACTCTTTGTTTAGATTAGGAAAATCCCTCCCCTAATTGAGAGTTGGGGGCTAGGGAAGAGTCAGTGCGGCTTGCCTGGCATTAACGCCCTCCAGGCCTTTGGTTCCTTAATATCAAATCAATATTAAAACAATATAATATAGATGATGATTTCTATATAAAAGCCTTGTTTTTTACTTTAATCAATTAGTTATAAGTTAGTCTAAACTTTATAGGTTAGTTAGAAATAATCTCTTTGTCTCCCTTTCCCCAAGTAACTTCCTGTCCTTTGTTTTCCTCCAGCCCATAGTTAATCGTTCACCATGGCAAACTTAGAAATGTTAGTTGTAGACACATAGGCTTTTTGCTAGTAATAAAATAACTGTTAAATTGTTTAAAGTAAATAACTATTTTGAAAACATTTGTTTAGCAACTGTGCCTTCTTTAAGACAAAGAATAATAAATGTTACACCTCTGCCAGAAGGCAAACGGACCCTTGGCAGCTCCTGAAAAAGAACATGTGATGATTATTATCTTCCTACCTTATGCTTGTGTACTCACGATTTGCTTAGTATAAATAAAGGGCTGCTGAGACCCTCAGCAGGATGATGTCAGCACCCTGATCAAGTGTCTGCGTCTCCTCATTCCCCTTCCTTTACCATTTCTCTACAATTGTGCAGACGCCTTCCCATCCTTCAGGATCCCCTGACACCCAGACTGCTATGGCTGGCTCACAACAGGTGGCGCCACGAACAGGGACCTGACAGGTAAGTCATATGGTGCTCAGTTTTCAGGGAACAGCTAGGATCTGCTCTAGGGTACCGGGGCCCCTCCGTAGAGATAGGAAGAGTGAGAAGGAGTAGTAATTCAGAACTAGACAAGTGGGGGTCTTATCTTGAGAAGTTATGGGCCATATTGAGTCTAAAGAAAGAAGACTCTTTATAGACATTATTAAGTCCACGCTTAGTCAAAGAAACATTAAAACCTCCCATGCTCAATTGACGTCCTTTTTAAACTTTGTAGAAACATGCTGTCCATGGTTCCCGAGGGACGGCACTCTTGATGTACAGACATGGGCAAGGGTAGGAGAAAAAATGTCCACATATTATTTGACCTTTGGGCCTGAAAAGGTCCCTGTGGATGCCTTTTCTCTGTGGGGACTGCTAAAAGACATGCTAGATCAAGGGTCTGAACTCCAGAAAATAAATGCTAAGCTACAAGAAACACAATTTTTGACATCAGAAAAGTCGGAGGAAGTTAAAATAAAACAGTCGCCTGACCAGGTTGAGAAAATTTTGTTAAAGGAAGATGCCCAACGTTAAACTACAAGGATCAAGAAAAATTAGTTAGTGAGGTTCAAAAAGACGACTCGGACTTGTCTGAGGAAGAAGAAATAATATTTAAAAAAGCTGAGAAAGTTACATTTGAAGAAGCAACTGCTCCGCCCTATGAATCTCTGTCCCATAAGGACAGGGACTCTATGGTTGCTCTTTATTTAACTAATATTGTTAAAAATATGTACAGGACTTGGCCAAAAAAGAGGCTCAATCAACACAACCTCGGCTTATCAGAACAGTTAAGAGGTCTTCAGCACTTGCTCCCACTTGTGGAATGTGACAAAAGGAACTAAGTGAGTCAAAATTTGCTGGAGCAGTAAGGCAGGCAGAGGAGCAGGGAGACTTCACTCTTCAGTGTTACCCCATTCAATATGTCAATGATGAATTCAATGGTGCTCGATGGGAGCCTATTCCTTTTAAACTTTTAAAAGAACTAAAGCATTCTGTGTCCGCTTACAGACCTGCCTCTCCTTATGTCTCCCAACTACTCGATTCTATAGCCAGTAAATATCTGACCCCGTCTGATTGGAACCAGACTGTAAAATCCACTCTTCCTGGTGGTATGTACTTATTGTGGAAAGCAAATTATGAGGACAGGGCTGAGCAATTAGTAAAAGAACATAATAAAAGCAGATCACAAAGAAATCAGGTTGATCTTGAGATGGTGATGGGAGAAGATGAGTGGGAGACTCCCCAAGATCAGGTGGCCCTACCTGTCGCAGCACTATGCCTTGCGCGTGACGGGGCACTTAAAGCTTGGCAAAAATTACCTACATCTGACATAAAGACATTAGGCCTTGCTAATATTAAGCAGAGGCCTGAGGAACGCTATCAAGACTTTCTTTCTCGATTAATGGATGCTGTCCTCAAGGCTGTCTCTAATAATAAAGCTGCTGAAATCTTAATTCAACAGCTTGCCTTTGATAATGCCACTCCTCCTTGTCAGGCCCTAATTCGACCTATAAAGAAGACAAGTGATCTTAATGAGTATGTTAGGGTATGCTCAGATGTAGCCCCCGCATATCTACAGGGAGTGGCTATAGCAGCCGCACTTAAAGGCCAGACTAGCTCACAATGGTTTGAGTCATTGAGTCATCCAAAATCGATTCAAAACATGAGCAATAATCTAAATTCCAACACTTCCTGCTTTTCCTGTGGACAGCCCAGGCATTTTAGCAGAAATTGCCCTGGCAAAATCAATCCCTCGTCACCGACTGGAGTCCCTTTAAGACCTAATCTTCCAAGGACTCCATGCCCACGATGCAATAAGGGCTTTCATTGGCGAAAAGATTATAGATCTAAATTTCACCAGAATGGGTCTTTACTGCCACTTAATGACCAACAATTAGCAGGTGCTTCCCCAGTAGTTCCACCAATAAAAGACTTGGCAGTCGGGAAACTGGGTGCAGGGCCCGACTCAGGCCCCTCAAATAACAGGGGAACGCCTTCAGCAGGACAGCGAACAGTCTCAGATCTCGCCCGCGCCACCTCAAGCAATGCAAGCCTGGACTTGCGTTCCACCACCTCAGCAATATTAACTTCTGATGTATTGTAATCCCCACTGGAGTGTATGGGCCACTCCCGCCTAACACTATTGGGATTGTCATCGGCCGTTCCACATCCATGCAGGGCATTAAAATTGTACCTGGGGTCATTGATTCTGATTTTACTGGAGAAATAAAAATCATGTTGGAACCCCCTATAAAGACTGTACAAATTCACCCAGGACAAAGAATAGCTCAACTGCTCCTTTTGCCTTTAATGTCCGTGGGTAATAAAGTTGCTTCTAATATGCTACAGGGAAACCACAGCTTGGGGTCTAATGATGCAGCTTTTTGGGTTCAGCGGATCAAAGATACTAGACGTGTTAGGACTATTAAGGTTCAGGGAACTGACATTGAAGGCCTCCTTGATACAGGGGCAGATGTTACATGTATTACTGGCCGTGACTGGCCTGCCGCCTGGCCAACTAAGAGTATACCCTCGACACTTGTCGGTGTAGGGTCTGCCTCTAATGTGGCAAAAAGCTCTCAGATTCTGACTTGGACTGATGGAGAAACCTCGGGTACTTTTCAACCATACATCATCCCATCTCTGCCTATGACCTTGTGGGGACGAGATATCCTGTCACAAATGGGAGTACTTCTTTTAAGTCCTAGTGAGATTGTTACTGGTCAAATGTTACAAATGGGTTTTAGCCCAGACCGAGGTCTGGGTAAAAATCAGGAAGGAAGGGTGTTTCCTATTGAAGTAGCTCCAAGAGAGCCATGACAAGGACTAGGGTATGACCAAAATTTATGAAAAGGGCCATTGCTAAAATTACAGCCGATCCCATCACCTGGAAAGACGACAAGCCAGTGTGGGTTGAGCAATGGCCCCTCCCAGAAGAAAAAATTGAGGCTGTAACAAACCTCATAGAGGGACATTTGGCAAAGGGGCACATAGAGCCCTCCAATAGTCCATGAAATACTCCTATTTTTGTTATCAAAAAGAAATCTGGAAAATGGAGATTATTGCAAGACTTGAGAGCAATAAATGTCACTATGGAAGATATGGGAGGTTTACAGCCAGGCTTGCCATCTCCTGTTGCTATTCCCAAGGGAGATCATGTTATTGTGATTGATTTACAGGATTGCTTCTTTACTATTCCCTTGGCTCCCCAGGATTGTAAGAGATTTGCTTTCAGTATTCCATCTCCAAATTTCAAATGTCCTTATCAAAGGTTTCAATGGGCGGTTTTACCTCAGGGCATGAAAAATAGCCTAACTTTGTGTCAAAAATTTGTGGACTATGCTTTAACACAATTTAGAAATAAGTTTCCTCAAATATATTGTGTTCATTACATGGATGATATTTTAATTAGTCATTCTCAGTATTCCTTACTGCAACAAGCCTTAACTGTTCTAACTAACTCTTTGCAGAATTTTGGCTTGGTTATTGCGCCTGAAAAAATTCAAACTGACCCTCCGCTTAATTATTTGGGACAGGTCATTCGAACTATGACTGTTTCTCCTCAGCAGTTACAACTGTGGAATGATTCCTTAAGTACCTTAAATGACTTTCAAAAGCTCCTTGGAGACATTAAGTGGGTCAGACCGTATTTAAAATTAACTACTGCTGATCTCCAACCTCTTTTTAATGTTTTGCGGGGCAGTTCTAATCCTAAATCTCCCCGCCAACTAACTCCTGAAGCAAAGGAGGCTCTCTCTAAAGTTGAAACAGCTATTAATAAACAGCATTTACAGAGACTGGATTATAACAAACAGTGGGAGTATGTAATTTTACCCACTTCTCACACTCCGACTGGAGTGTTATAACAAAATGGTCCTTTGGAATGGATTCACCTTCCAGTGACTGCAAAAAAAGTTATCAGTGCTTATGCTACTCTCGTTGCCCCTTTAATAATTAAAGGTAGAACACGGAGTGTAGAGCTCTTTGGGAGAGAGTTTCATTCTCTCATTATCCCATATTAAAAGGACCAGCTTAATACCTTACTACAGTTCAATGATAATTGGCAAGTTGCTATCCAGTCTTTTGCTGGAGAAACAAAATGTCATTCACCTGCTGACCCCTTGCTTCAATTTTTAAAGGAACAGACATTTATTTTTCCAAAAATTGTTAGCACAATGCCATTACCACAGCCAGCTGCCCTTGTGTTTACAGATGGGTCATCTAATGGAAGAGCTGCTTATGTTATTAATGACCAACAAAAGGTCATTCAAACATTAGAGACATCAGCGCAAAAATCTGAACTCATAGCTGTTGTAGAGGTTTTTAAAATTCTGCATAAACAGCCTTTTAATCTTTTTACTGATTCCCAATATGTGGTCCGTCTATTTCCTGATATTGAGACGGCTATCATTGCTGATAATAAAACCACCATTGCTCCCTGTCTGCAGGAGCTACAAAACCTGATAAGGAATAGATCTTGTAAAGTTTATGTGGGCCACTTTCGAGGACATTCTAAATTACCTGGGCCTTTAACTGCGGGGAATGATTTGCCTGATGCATTTATTAGGGGGAAAAGGATGTCCCAAAGCTAATTCCATACAGTCTTTGTGGACTCCACCCCCAACCCAGGTCAAAGCCAAAGACACTGGGAACTCCAAATCCCATCACCACCAAAGGGAAGGTGGCTGGGACCTGAGGGTGGGGTTAAGCAGCCAGGTGGATATAAAAAGGCATACACGTGGGCTTTGGGGGATCCCCATTTTGGCTCCCCGCCAGCTCGCAGCGTCCGGCCAGCTCTGAGAGTGACTTTGGGTTTCCAGGTCTTCGGATCGGGTAGGACGCATTAAAGACTTTATTTCCCTATTTTCTCCCTGAGTTGTACATTTTCCTTATTTCCTTTTCCCTTGTAAATAAACCTTTTATTAACCTTTTGTGTGTGTCTGTAGTGGAGTATTCATAAGTCCCTTTTAAGCGCACGGGTGAGGACCCACAGGCAGGAACCCGTTCAATATTGGGGCTGCTCTATAACACATTGACTAAAGACACTGTGTTCACGGTGCAAGAAGCTATTGCTAATCATGCCTTACATCATCAGAATGCAGCCTCTTTACGGCGGCAATTTCATATAACTTGTGAGGCTGCTAGGGACATTGTTCAGAAATGTTCCATGTGCCCCACTACTCAGAATTCCTTGCCTATGGGGGTAAATCCCCGGGGACTCAGGCCAAATGACTTGTGGCAAATGGACGTTACTCATGTTCCTAGCTTTGGAAAACTCAGTTTTGTTCATGTGACTGTGGATACTTTTTCTCATTTAATTATGGCCACAGCTAGAACGGGAGAAGCCTTTATGGATGTGTCTCAGCATTTAATGCTTTGTTTTGCCTATGCAGGAAAACCTAAGGCTATTAAAACAGACAACACTCCTGCATATACTTCAGCCGCCTTTAAGAAATTCTGTGCCTCATTTAAAATTTCTCATGCTACGGGGATTCCTTATCATCCTCAAGGACAAGCTATTGTTGAAAGAGCCCACCAAACCTTAAAAGCCCAGATTTTTAAATTACAGCATTCTGAATATAAATATAGCTCAGCACATCATGTTTTAAACCATGCTCCGTTTGTTATTAATTACCTGAACTGCAATTCTCACGATATTTCTCCAGCTAATCAACATTGGAATCCTGACAATTCCCACCTGTAGGGTAAAGAAAATATCAGGCTTTTCTGCCCTTCCGCCATCAGGATAGATGATGGATCCTTGTCCTGAATGCATGCCTGATGGCGGGCACCTGGAATAGGGTGTGGGCATAGGTAGATGGGATTCAGCTGAGCTGAGACTGTGCTTTTAAGGGTGGCATCACGGGGGGACGCCAGCAGTAAAAGCAGAAGCAGAAGCAGCAGTAGAAGCCGAAGCAGAAGCCGAGAAGCAGCAGAACGAACGCTAGAGAGCCTAGATAGAGTGAAGACTTGCTGGGGGCTGGGAGGCCTGCCAGCCTCCCAGCCCCCCAGCCAGCACCCCTGCCTGCCATATGCCTGGTGAACCCCCAATAAAAAACCTGCAAAACTACTGAGGACTCTGACTCCTCCTTTACCCGGTCTGCATGGGATCAGAAAACCTGCCCTGTGGCCAGTCCTGCCCTTACACCACCCAAAGGCACTGGTTATGTAGAAAGATTTATTGACGGGTTCCTGGAAGGGACCCGATGTGCTGTTAACTTGCGGGCGAGGCTATGCTTGTGTTTTTCCACAGGACTCTGACGCCCCAATTTGGATTCCTGACAGACTCATTCGGCACCATGTCCGACGCGACTCCGCCACCCTCCCACCCTAAACGTAAATCCCTTCCGCCACCTTCATCTGATGTTCTGGTGCCTCCTATGCGGCGACTGCGTCTCAACAAATGGGGAGAGAGCCAGTCTTCACCTTTGACTCCACCACCTCCACACCGAGACAACCGGCCTCCTTCTCCAATAACATTGACTCGTCGCAGTCACCCTCCTACATGGGGACAGCTTAAATCTCTCGACTATCAAGCTCGCCTCAGCCTGAAAAGACGACATCTTGCTATGACCCCTGAAAATTTGCTCTTGGCTATGTTCGCAATTATCACATGCCAGGTGATGTCTGCTTCTGCATCCCAGTATTGGGCATATATCCTTGATCCTCCGATTCTACACCCCACACCTTGGGGTTTCCCTTCATTTCGCGTCTTCACCAATTATACTGATCTCTTAGGAGGAGACTCAAATTCATTTATTATTCATAAATTTAATCATAATTTTTCTTTTCATGGTAGATTGACCTTTGCTCCCATGTGTTTTGGTACTAATGTTAATTATATTCCCGATGGTTGTCTTCCCCTCAATTATCGAAGTTTCATAGCTGACTCTCCAAATCCTAAAACTCAGCACAAAGATCTTTGGATACTTAAAATTATGCTTATTGGACAAACTGACTATCAAGACACTGTTGTTAATGTTCCTGCCCCATCTAACTTACCTATGTGCTCCTTTTCATCCTCTTCCAAATATACTCCGTGGAATAAAATTAATCATTTCCAGGGATTCCCACGGTGGCATACATGCATGGTTCCTTCTGCAGGTTTTCTGTTTTTACCCAAAAATTCCAATACAACTGTTTATGATTTCTCTGCTCGTGGTGCTGCTCCTAATTCCGGTATATTCCCTACCGATTATAGAAAGGTTTTTCACCGCTGGACCCTCTATAATTGGTCTGATAGTCTTATTCCTCCCCCTGAAATAATTACTCCTTGGTATTCAGGAGGTTGGATCACACACACCTTCTTTGTTAAGACAGTCAAAGACATTCATATGTATCCTGAGCTATTCAAACTACTTGCAGCCACCGGCTAAGTGTTTTTTGAAAGACCATGAGGTATCAACAATGTCTCTCTCATTACTGCCTGTGTGGGACCTCCCCATGCTCTCCTTATTCAAGGCAAGGGTGTTTTACATATTCAATCTACAAGGCAAGCCTTCCATGTCAATTGTACTGATTGTATTTTGACTAACTGCATTAACTCTACCATTGGCCCTACCACCTTCCTCATTGTTCATCAGCCTCCTTATGTTGTCCTTCCTGTAAATTTAAATAAGACCTGGTATGATGATTCGGGCATGTATGCTCTACAATTGGTTGAAAAAGGGTTAAGTCGCCCAAAAAGGTTTGTTGCTGCACTAATTTTAGGTATTACTGCTCTCATCACTGTTATTAGCTCTTTTGCCATCTCCACTACTGCTCTAGTTCAACAAGTTCATACAGCTTCTCATGTTGATAATTTATCTCGTAATATATCTCATGCCCTTGTTCTTCAAGAACACATCGATAAAAAATTTGAGGCTCACTTAAATGTTTTGGAGGAGACACTTTTGTATATTGGTAATCAAATTCAGCATATTAAAACTCACCTAACTACTAGGTGTCACTCTGAATATAAATGGGTTTGTGTGACTCCACACCCTTACAACTCCTCCATTCCTTGGGATAATGTAAAAAACCACCTTTTAGGTGTTTGGGATAATAACAATGTTTCTTTTGATTTAAGATCCCTTCAGGATTCAATTAAGGCAATTAGTTTAGCTTAAGCTCCCTCTTCCACTCCTTCTGAGGTTGCAGACTCATTGCTGGCTGCTTTACAACATTTTACTACTAAAGTCGCTTGGTTCCCATCTCTTATCAACCTTGGCATATCAATATTAATTATTCTTTCTCTTTTGTTTCTGCTTTTGTAACAGGGTGGTCCCCAGGAAAGGGGGAGGTTCCCTGCCCCACCCAAGAGAGGGTGGAGCTGAGCAGGAAGAGAAGAGAAGAAGCTGCAGAAGAGACTGAGGAAGGAAGCAGGATGGAGCCAGGAGACCTGGAGGAGGCGCGTGGAGCCTAGAGACACGTGACGAAACTGCGCTTGTCTTTTGGTCATGGACTGGGTGACACAGATGTGGGTGAGACCCATGGGGAGGTGACAATGGCAGCTTTTATCTTGATGTTGATTTTACTCTTTTCCTTCCGGGCTTGTCTGGTTGTTTCTGGCCCTTTTCTGTGGGTCCCCACTGGAAGATGCTTTACACTTGTCGCAGGCTTTGGGGCCTTGCTCTGGGCCATTCCCATATGGATGGACTTTTACCCACGAGGGAATGGGTAACTTTGGGTGCTTCATTTAGAAACTAGACTCTTTGCCTTACCTGTATTGTTTCCTAGTTTTATTAAAGTTCCTTCCCATTAAAGTCTCATGTTTTGTGTTGATGCGGCGGATGGCAGAAACCATTTAGAATAGGCAGGTTTGCGGGGTATTGGGCTGCCCCTCTCCCTGTCCTATAACACTTCCAGTCATCGTCTGACTCTTCAGCAGAGCCACCAAACAAACCCACCTTGAATTAAAAACGTTACAACTTCTGGCCAAAACCAATTATTGGGAGCCGCACTACTCATGTCGTCTGACAAAAGTCCGGGCATGGGGCAGATTTCTGAAAAATCAGGAATCTCATTAGCTGATTCCAAGATTCTCCTCATTTGTTTATGGCTAGTTTCTACCATTGCTAAAATATGCATTTAAAAGTAAAACTGCAAATACTGATCAATTACTGAATAACCAATTTGATGGCAAATAGCACTACATGATACAAATATTACATTTTTTATAAAATTAGTCCTTCTTGGACAAAAGGCAGTAATTTAACATTTGGCCTTACATTAACAAGTGAAAAATAAAAAAAAACTTCTGGGAACAAAAGGCTATAAACATCCCTTGGCCAAGTCTTTAATATGGAGATGTGGTCTTTTGAGGCAAGGGCTAATTGGTGAAGGAAATTCTGTTACTTTAAAGATAGCAGTTGGGTGGCAGATGTGACCCATGATCCAAGTGTAAGAAAATTCCTAATGAGCCAGGAGGCTCCATAGCTGACTCCTGCTAAATTCTTCCTGTTTATTTAGGGCTGATTCCCCTGGAGGTGACAATTGGTATGATAGCTGTTAGAGTATGCATTCAAGAATAAGTCAATAGCAATTTTATGACTGGTCGAGCTAATAACCATGGTGGCACAAATAATACACTTGGAAATACTCAATGTTACAACAACTGATATGTCACATGTTAACTATTCTGAGAATCAAAAGCTGTAACCATCTCCAACCCTGCCCCTGATGAAATATTTGTAGTTCCTTAAAACAACAATCAACTATCTTACAGACAAAAGGAATTTTCCCTTAATCCTAAAGTTAGACACAGAAACTAGGCTGACTGGATAAGTAGGGGAGTAATAGGTAGAAAACCCTTTTGTTAGATTAGGAGAATTCCTCCTTTAATTGAGAGCTGAGGGCTAGGGAAGAGTCAGTGCGGCTTGACTGGCATTAACGCTCTCCAGGCCCTTGGTTCTTTAATATCGAATCGATATTAAAACAATATAGATGATGATTTCTAAATAAAAGCCTTCTGTTTTTTTGCTTTAATCACTTGGCTATATGTTAGTCTAAACTTTGTAGGTTAGTTAGAAAAAATCCCTTTGTCTCCCTTCCCCCAGGTAACTTCCTGCCCTTTGTTTCCCCTAGCCCTTAGTTAATCCTTCACTATGGCAGACATAAAAATGTTAGTTGCAGTAGTAGAGTAAGCTTTTTGCTAGTAATAAAATGACTGTTTGGTTGTTTAAGGTAAATGACTACTCTAAGAACACCTTTGTTGAGCAACTGTGCCTTCTTTAAATCAAAAAATAATAAATGTCATGATCTCTGCAGGTGGGCAAATAGACACTTGACTGTTCTTGAGAATGATGTGATGATTGTTATCTTTCTGCCTTAATGCATATACTTATGCACTCATGGTTTGCTTGAAATGTATAAATAAAGGGTTGCTAAGACTCTCAGCA
Source organism: Talpa europaea (assembly GCF_964194135.1). Taxonomy (NCBI): domain Eukaryota; kingdom Metazoa; phylum Chordata; class Mammalia; order Eulipotyphla; family Talpidae; genus Talpa; species Talpa europaea. Next base: position 100,074,325 of record NC_140068.1, on the reverse strand, counting down.
GGATGATGTCAGCACCCTGATCAAGTGTCTGCATCTCCTCATTCCCCTTCCCTTATCATTTCTGTACAATTGCGCCGATGCCATCCCATCATTCAGGAACCCCTGACACCCAGACTGCTGTGGCTGGCTCGCAACAAATAAATCTTAAAAAGAAAAAAAAGAAATCATACCAACCATCTTCTCTGAACATGAAGGCATCAAACTAGAAGGCAAGGAACTCTCATAAAAAGAAGGCAAGGAACTCTCCTACCGCATGGAGATTGAAACCCACACTACTAGAAGACCACTGGACTAATGAGGAGATCAAAGAAATTAAAAAATGACAAGGAGGACACCAATTTCCTAAATGTATGGGATGCAGGAAAAGCAGTAATAAGAGGAAAATATATAGCAATACAGGCTCACATCAAGAAACAAAGAACTCAAAGAAACAACGTAATCTCACAACTCTAAGAAATAGAAAAAGAACAACAACAAAAAGAACCCTAAAACAAGTAGAAGAAAAGAAATAATAAAAACCAAAGCAGAAATAAATTAAATTGAAACTAAAAAAAAAAAAAAAAAAAAAAAGCATCAGTGAAACCCAAAGTTGGTTCTTTGAAATAATAAATAAAATAGACAACACCCTAGCCAGGCTCACAAAGGAAAAAATGGGAGAAAGCACAAATAAATAGGATCACAAATAAAAGAGGAGAAATCAAAACAGACACAGCAGAAATCAAAAGAATAATCAGAAACTACTATGAACAGTTGTATGGAAACAAGTTCAACAATCTAGAGGAGATGGACAAATTCCTACAACTCTACAATCACCCAAAGCTAGATAAAGAAGAAACAGAACTCATAAACACACCAATTACAAGCAGTGAAATTCAAGTGGTAATCAAAAGCCTCCCCAAAAACAAAAGCCCAGGACCAGATGTATTTACAAATGAATTCTACCAAACATTAAGAAACAAATAAATGCCTATCCTTCACAAACTCTTTCTAATAATTGAGAAGGAAGGGATAATGCCAAACATGTTCTATGAAGCCAACATTACACTAATAACAAAACCAAACAAGGACAACACACACACACACAAAAAAAAAAACACCCCAAAAAACTATAGGCCAATCTCCCTAATGAACACTGATGCCAAAATCCTCAATAAAATTTTAGCTATCAGAATCCAACAATGTATCCCTAAGATAATTCACCATGACCAAGTAGGATTTATTCCAGGGACACAAGGATGGTTCAACATCCGAAAATCAATCAATGTAATTCAACATATCAACAAAAAGAAATATAAAAACAATATGGTACTATCAATAGATGCTGAGAAACCTTTTGACAAAGTACAACACCCATTTATGGTAAAGGCCCTTGAAATTCTCAGTATACAAGTAACATACATCAACATCATAAAGGCCATATATGACAAGCCCACAGCCAATATCATTCTCAATAGGGAAAAGCTAAAAGTATTTCCATTAAGATCTGGAATAAGACAAGGATGTCCACTCTCACCACTGCTTTGCAACATAATACTGGAAGTCCTAGCCAGAGCAATAAGACAAGAGAAAGACATACAAGGAATCCAAATAGGCAAGGAAGAAGTCAAACTATCACTTTTCAAATGATATGATAATATACATAGAGAACCCCAAAAACTTCACAGAAAAACTAATTAAACTAATCAATCAGTTTAGTAAAGTGGCAGGATACAAAATCAATGCACAAAAATCACTAGCCTTCCTATACACAAAGAATAAACCTGAAGAAGAAATCAAGAAAATCATCCCTTTTATTATTGAAACAAAAAAATAAAATCAAATACTTGGGAATAAACCTAACAAAAGAGGTAAAAGACCTACACAGAGAAAACTATAAAACACTTTTAAAAGAAATAGAAGACACAAAGAAATGGAAAGAAAGCCCCTGCTCATGGATTGGCAGAGTTAACATTATCAAAATGGCCATCCTACCAAAAGCAATTTACAGATTCAATGTTATTCCAATGAAAATTTCAATGACATTCTTCAAAGAAATAGAACATTTTTTTAAATAGATTTTATTTTTATATTCCCCATACAATTACAACCCCCGCATTTTGACCCCAATGCCTCCCCTCCCACTCCCCACCCCCCAAAAAGTATCTCTGGTTCATGTTTTTTGTTGATTTTGATTTTCACTTTCTTATAGTTATTCATTTTCCTGGTCCCTTATTTAAGTTTTCTAGATTCCTGCTATGAGTGAGACCATCCGGTATTTTTCTTTTTCTTTCTGGCTTATTTCGCTGAGCATGATCCCTTCCAGCGCCATCCATGTTGCTGCAAATGGCATGTGTTTATCTTTTTTGAATGCTGAGTAATATTCCATGGTGTATATGTACCACATCTTCTTGATCCAGTCATCTATTTTTGGGCATTTGGGCTGTTTCCAAAGCTTAGCTATTGTAAACAGTGCTGCTATAAACATAGGGGGGCAGGTGTTCTTTGGAATTGATGATTCTGTGTCCTTTGGGTAAATACCTAGGAGTGGAATTGCTGGATCATATGGAAGCTCTATGTTTAGTAGGTCCAGAAATCTCCACACAGCTCTCCATAGTGGTTGGACCAGTTTGCACTCCCACCAGCAGTGCAGGAGAGTTCCTTTTTCTCCACATCATCACCAACATTTGTTATTGCTAGTTTTTTTTAATATGTGCCATTCTCACTGGTGTAAGATGGTATCTCTTGGTAGTTTTGATTTGCATTTCCCTGATTACAAGTGATGTTGAACATTTTTTCATATGCCTGTTGGCCATTTGCATTTCCTCTTCAGAGAAATTTCTTTTTAGCTCTTCTGCCCATTTTTTGACTGGATTATTTTCTTTGTTGTTGTTGAGTCTCATCAGCTCTTTGCAGATTTTTGTGATCAGTGCTTTATCATTAGTGTTGTGTGCAAAAATGTTCTCCCTGTTGGTGGGGTTTCTCTTTGTTTTTGTTATTGTCTCTTTTGCTGTGCAGAAGCTCTTTAATTTGATGTAGTCCCAGCTGTTTATCTTTGCCTTCACTATCACTGCTTTGGGTGATGTGTCTGTAAAGATGTCTTTGATTTGAATATCACGTAGTGTTTCACCTATATTTCCTTCAATGTATTTTATGGTTTCAGGTCTTATGTCTAGTTCTTTAATCCATTTTGAGTTGATTTTTGTGTATGGTGTGAGGTAGTGGTCAAGCTTCATTCTTTTGCATGTAGCGACCCAGTTTTCCCAGCACCATTTATTGAACAAACTTTCTTTGCTCCAATGCATAGTCTTTGCTCCTTTGTGAAAGATTAGTTGACCATAAATCTGTGGGTTTATTTCTGGATTTTCTATTCGATTCCATTGGTCTGTGTGTCTGTTCTTGTTCCAATACCATGCAGTTTTGATGATTATGGCTTTGTAGTAGAGTTTGAAGTCTGGGAGTGTGATGCCTCCATTCCCTTCTTTTTTTTTCAGGAGAGCTTTGGCTATTTGGGGTTTTTGGTGATTCCATATGAATTTCATCAATAATTGTTCTATTTCTTTGAAGAATGACATTGAAATTTTGATTGGAATAGCATTGAATCTGTATATTGCTTTTGGTAGGATGGCCATTTTAATAATGTTTATTCTTCCAATCCATGAGCAGGGGATGTTTTTCCATTTCTTTGTGTCTTCTTCTATTTCTTTTAACAGTGTTTTATAGTTTTCTTTGTATAGGTCCTTTACCACTTTTGTTAGATTTATTCCCAAATATTTGATTTTTTTTTGTTTCAATAATAAAAGGGATTTTTTTTTTTATTTCTTCTTCTTCAGATTTATTGTTTGTGTATAGGAAGGCTACCAACTTTTGCATGTTAATTTTGTATCCTGCCACTTTGCTGAACTGATTGATGAGTTGAATTAGTTTTTCTGTGGAGTTTTTGGGGTTCTCTATGTATATTATCATATCATCTGCAAATAGTGATAGTTTGACTTCTTCTTTCCTATTTGGATTTCTTGTATGTCTTTCTCTTGTCTTATTGCTCTGGCTAGGACTTCCAGTATTATATTAAAAAGCAGTGGTGAGAGTGGACATCCTTGTCTTGTTCCAGATCTTAATGGAATTGCTTTCAGCTTTTCACCATTGAGAATGGTACTGGCTGTTGGCTTGTCATATATGGCCTTTATGATGTTGAGGTGCGTTCCTTGTATCCCAAAAATTTCAAGGGCTTTTATCATGAATGGGTGTTGCACTTTGTCGAAAGCTTTCTCAGCATCTATTGATATTATCATATGGTTTTCATATTTCTTTTTGTTGATGTGTTGGATAATGTTGATTGATTTTCGGATGTTGAACCATCCTTGTGTCCCTGGAATGAATCCTACTTGGTCCTGGTGAATTATCTTATGGATACATTGCTGGATTCTGATAGCTAAAATTTTATTGAGGATTTTTGCATCAGTGTTCATTAGGGAGATAGGCCTGTAGTTTTCCTTTTTTGTGTTGTCCTTGTTTGGTTTTGTTATTAGTGTAATGTTGGTTTCATAGGACGTGTTTGGTATTGTCCCTTCCTTCTCAATTTTTTGGAAGAGTTTGTGAAGGACAGGCACTAATTCGTCTCTGAATGTTTGGTAGAATTCATTTGTAAATCCATCAGGTCCTGGGCTTTTGTTTTTGGGGAGGTTTTTGATTACCATTTCAATTTCGCTGCTTGTAATTGGTCTGTTTAGGTGTTCTATTTCTTCTTTATCTAGCTTTGGGTGATTGTAGAGTTGTAGGAATTTGTCCATCTCCTCTAGATTGTTGAACTTGTTTCCATATAACTGTTCATAGTAGTTGCTGATTATTCTTTTGATTTCTGCTGTGTCCGTTGTGATTTCTCCTCTTTCATTTATGATCCTGTTTATTTGTGCTTTCTCCCTTTTTTCCTTTGTAAGCCTGGCTTTGGGTTTGTCTATTTTATTGATTTTTTCAAAGAACCAGCTCTTGGTTTCATTGATCTTTTGGATTGTTTTTTTTTAGTTTCAATTTCATTTATTTCTGCTTTGGTTTTTATTATTTCTTTTCTTCTACTGGTTTTGGGTTTTTTGTTGTTGTTGTACTTTTTCTAGATCTTTGAGCTTTGAGATTAAGTTGTTTCTTTGAGTTCTTTCTTGTTTCTTGATGTGAGCTTCTATTGCGATATATTTTCCTCTTATTACTGCTTTTGCTGCATCCCATACATTTAGGATATTGGTGTCCTCCTTGTCATTCAATTCAAAGAATTTTTTAATTTCTTCTTTGATCTCCTCATTAGTCCAGTGGCCTTCCAGTAGTGTGGTTTTGAATCTCCATGAGGTAGGAAAGTTCCTTGCCTTCTTTTTATGGTTTATTTCTAGTTTGATGCCTTCATGGTCAGAAAAGATGGGTGGTATGATTTCAGTCTTGGTGTATCCGTTGAATTTGTCTTGTGCCCCAGTATGTGATCGATCCTGGAGAATGATCCATGTGCGCTTGAGAAAAATGTGTACTCCGTTTTTTGGGGGTTTAGTGTTCTATAGATGTATGTTAAGCCCAAATGCTCTAGGTCCTTATTTAGAGCTTTAGTTTCTTTGCTTATTTTTTGTCTTGTTGATCTATCCATCGTTGATAGTGGTGTATTGAAGTCTCCCACTAGGTATTTTTTTTCTCTGATGTCTGTTTTCAGAGATGACAACAGTTGTCTGATATATTTTGGTGCTCCTTCGTTTGGTGAGTATATGTTAATATTATTTCTTCTTGAAGTATTGTCCCCTTGATCATAATGTAGTGACCGTTGGGGTCTCTTTTTATTTTTTTGTGTTTGAAATCTGTTTTATCTGATATAAGCATAGCTGTTCCTGCTTTCTTTTTTGGTCCATTTGCTTGTAGGATTGTTTTCCAACCTTTAACTTTGAGTCTACTTTTATCTTTTGTAGCTAAATGTGTTTCCTGGAGTCAGCAAAAGGTTGGGTTTTGTTTCTTAATCCAGGCTGCAACTCTGTGTCTCTTTATTGAAGAGTTTAGTCCATTCACATTTAGAGTTAATATTGATATGTTAGCATCTGTATTTGCCATTGTGTTTGTCTTTCCTTTGATTTTATTTATTTATTCTTTTAATAACTTTTTTTTTTTTTTGGCCTTCTTTCGTTGTTATTCGTCCCTCTGAGGTTCTGGCTTTAGGATTCCTTGTAGTATTTTTTGGAGTAGGGGTTTAGTCGTAATGAAATTCCGGAGTTTCTGTTTGTCTGGGAAGGTCCTTATTCTTTCTTCATAGAGGAAGGTGAGCTTTGCGGGATAGAGAATTCTTGGTTGGCATCTGTTTTCTTTGAGTCTGTTGACTATGTCCCTCCACTCTCTCCTTGCCCGTAGTGTTTCTTCAGAGAAGTCTGATGTCAGTCTGACTGGTTTTCCTTTGAATGTTATCTGTTTCTTCTCTCTTGTCAGCTTCATTATTTTTTCCTTGTCCTGGATTCTTGGGAGCTTTACTATTATGTGTCTTGCTGTGTTTTTCCTTACATTGTGGAAGTTTGGTGTTCTTCTTGCTTCTAGTATATCAATTTTCAGCTCCTTCTTCACATTTGGGAAGTTCTCTTCAATTATCTCTTTGAATATTTTCTCTGTTCCTACATCTCTCTCCTCTCCTTCTGGTATTCCTATAACTCTTATATATCCTTTCCTCATGGAGTCAGATAGTTCCCGAAGTCTTTCTTCGTTCTTTTTCCTTCGTACTTCTCTTTCCTTTTTTGTTTTGGTTCTTTTTATTTCTGTGTCTTCAAGAGTACTTATTCGTTCTTCCATTTCATCTATTCTGCTTTCATTGCTTTTCCCAGAGTTCTTTGGTTCCTCCATTAATTCTTTGTTCTCCTGCATTTCTTTTGCATCCCTCTTTAGGGACTCAATTTCCTTCTTCTGATCATTGTTTTCCTTTATGAGTTCTGTCATTTTTTTAATCACGGCAATTTTAAATTCTCTTTCTGGAGGGCTCAGAAGTTCTTCCAAGTTACTGTCATTGCAATCTGGGGGGTGGTTTTCTTTTTGTGGTGTGCTTTTTTCCTGAGGAGTTGTTAGGTTGCGTGTGGTTCTTCTATTCCCTACTGTCTGTTTTCTAATTTGTCGTATGCATTGGGATACTGTGTTGCTGGGACTGGCCTGCATCTTGGGTGAGCTTCTCCACTCCCCTCTTGCTCCTCCAGGGGCCATCTGTCTCTTTCAAGCAGACTTTACTGAAGAAAGGTCCCTGTTCTAAAATGCCAATGAGGGGACACACTCCCCTGTGCGCTTGGTCTGCCCCGGCGGTGGGTTCCCGCTCCCGCTCTGGGTTTGGACTGCAGGCCAGAAGGGGCCTGGCATGGGCGAGCTTCCCCGCTCACCTCTGGCTCCTGAGGGAGCCTTCTGCAGGCAGTCTTTACTGAAGAAATGTCCCTGTTCTAAAATGGCGATGCGGGGCACACTCCCTGCGCGTCCAGTCTCAGGCACACTCTTCTGCGCGCCCGGTCTGCCCCGGCCATGGGTGCCTGCTCCCCCTGTGGGCTCAGACTACTGGTCAGAAGGGGCCTGGCGTGGGCTAACTTCCCAGGTGGCCACTGGCACCTCCAGGAGTCTTCTGCTCATTTCAAGTCACTAGGTGGTGCCAGAGATGTCTCCTAGAGCCCTTGGGGAGCTGATTTTTCCACCCAGTGGGACAGGGAACAGAACGGGAATGGTAGGGTAAACCTCAACAGCTTTGGGGTTCTGTGTCTGCCTTGTGCCCCACCATCGTGGAGAACCCATGCCCCAAATTTTATGTCCCGGGTCTCAGTTCCAAAGCCCTCAGGTCCAGGATGCGGGCTGTAGCCCAGTTCAGTGCCCACAAAAATGGAGTCTTTTGCACCCAGTTCCCGTGCCTGGGTGCCTGGTTCCTGATTACTCAGTGAGGGGTTTTCACCTCAGTGAGAGTCCCGCGCGTCTCCCCGCTAGCCTAGGTCACAGGCGCGGGGACCTGGGCAGCCGTGAGATCCGCATTTGCTTTTCAAGAGCGCCGCTTTTCCGCACAAGCTTACCGGCAGGCCCAGGGCTGTGTGAAGGTCTCCTCCGGTGGTCTCTGCTGTTCTCTAATGGCGCCCGGAGCCATTCGCTCACCGCCGCGGCTAATTCTGCAGGGTTCTCCACAGCTCCTGTTCACTGGGTGTGGTGGCTGAAATAGTTCCTTTCCACTCACAGTCCCGCTTGCTGCATAGTTTGTTCTTGTTGGTCGTTTTAGTTTGTTTTTTTCCTCCTCTCTGCTGGTCGGAGAGTGCCGACTCTGTGGGTGGGGGAGGGGAGCAGGGTTCTGCGCTTTCCTCCCTTCTAGTCCTCTTTTTTGGCAACTTTCTTCTTCGGAGTTTGCTGGAGTCGTCCGTTTATCTTCCGTGTCCCAGTTCTCACTGGGACCTGCCGCTTTTCCTCCCTATTAACTTTTTTTTAATGGGAGATCTTACTTGCAGCGTCTCCTCGCTGCCATGTTGCTCCGCCTCCTGAAATAGAACAAATATTGATGAAATTCATATGGAACCACCAAAAACTCCAAATAGCCAAAGCTCTCCTGAAAAAAAAAAAAAAGAGAGGGAGAGAGAGAGAGAAGGGAATGGAGGCATCACACTCCCTGATTTCAAACTATACTACAAGTCCATAATAATCAAACCTGCATGGTACTGGAAGAAGAACAGACACACAGACCAATGAAACTGAATAGAAAGTCCAGAAATAAAACCAAAGATTTAAAGTCAACTAATCTTTGGCAAAGGAGCAAAGAATATGCAATGGAGCAAAGATAGTTTTTTCAATAAATGGTGCTGGGAAAACTGGGTCGCTACATGCAAAAGAATGATGCTTGACTACTACCACACAACATGCACTAAAACCAACTCAAAATGGATTAAAGAACTAGACATAAGACCTGAAACCATAAAATATACAGAATGAAATATAGGTGAAACATTGTATGACATGCACCTCAAAAACATCTTTATAGACACATCACCCAAAGCAGTGATAGTGAAGGCAAAGATAAACAGCTGGGACTACATCAAATTAAAGAGCTTCTGCACAGCAAGAGACAATAACAAAAATAAAGAGAAACCCCACGAACTGGGAGAAAATTTCTGCATACAAAACTAATGATAAAGGACAGATCACAAAAATCTACAAAGAGCTGAAGAAACTCAACAAAAACAAAGAAAATAATCCAGTCAAAAACTGGGCAGAAGAGCTAAAAAGAAACTTCTCTAAGAGGAAATGCAAATGGCCAACAGGCATGTGAAAAAATGTTCAACATCACTTGTAATCAGGGAAATGCAAATTAAAACTACAGTGAGATACCATCTTACACCAGTGAGAATGGCATATATTAAAAAAAAAAAAAAACTAGCAAAACAAATGTTGGCGAGGATGTGGAGAAAAGGGAACTCTCCTGCACTGCTGGTGGGAGTGCAAACTGGTCCAACCATTATGGACAGCTGTGTGGAGTTTCCTAAACTTACTAAAGATAGAGCTTCCATATGATCCAGTAATTCCACTCCTAGGTATTTACCCATAGGATACAGAAACATTAATTCCAAAGGGAATCTGCACCCCTATGTTTATAGCATCACTATTTACAATAGCTAAGCTATGGAAACAACCCAAATGCCCAAAAATAGATGACTGGATCAAGAATATGTGTCATATATACACAATGGACTAGTACTCAGCAATCAAAAAAGATAAACTCATGTAATTTGCAGCAACATGGATGGCATTGGAAGGGATCATGCTCAGTGAAATAAGCCAGAAAGAAAAAGAAAAATACCGGATGGTCTCACTCATAGCAGGAATTTAGAATACACAAATAAGGGGCCAGGAAAAAAGACTAATTATAATAAAGAAAAAACCAAAATCAAAAATAAAACAGAGACACACTACAGGGACTGGGGGAGGAGAGGAAGGATTAGGTTCAAAATAAGGTGGGTGCAATTGTATGGGGAATATAACCAAAAAGAAAATGCATACATTGTGCAAAAATGAAAAATGATGTAATAATGTGCGTGGATGAGGTCCCACAGTAAGGCAACCCATTTCATATCGGGGTTGCCCTGTAACACTACCAGTTCTGCTGACCTGGAATCCCAATGGCAGGCTGAGAGCTGGCAAAGAGCAAAGACCCGTGAGGCCGAGACTCCCAAGGCCCACATGGCTGCTTTTATACCAAACCTGTTTATTTAATTCCACACTCAGGTCCCAGCAACCCTCCCTTTGGTGATGATGAGATTTGTAGTTCCCAGTGTCTTGATGGCTTTGGTCTGGAGTAGGGGTGGAATCCACAAAACCTGTATGGAGCTTGCTCAGGACATCCTTTCCCCCTAACAATATGGGATGCTTATCACAATTTCCTGCATTGCTGCACCTTTTGTCTTGCGGGTGTAGGGACTAGAGCTAACGCAGGGTGCACACCAACTTATCCTTTCACGGGAGTCTTCTAGAAAGTGGCCGCCGGCCCTAGTGGCCTCTTTCATGGCTGACCCACGCCCACTATTATTTTGCGGCAAGAGTGAGACCTGGTTTAAAGACAAAACTCAGAGTCAGCTTTTTCCCAAGGAAGAGAAGGAATGGCAGATCTACTGAGATATATTAGCAAGGCAGTGAGGCAAAGAGAGAGACATGAGGTGTTCACCCGGTTGGGTCAAGGTTAACTGCAAGGCCTTTCCCCACGTTTTGGGGCCCGCCAAAGGGTAGCCTTGGCCTGTGCACCTCAGTCCATGTAGGACAGCTGGGCAGTCGCCAAAGACCAATTCCTCTCAGAGAAAGAGAGCTTGCAATGGTAAGAAAGATTATGAAGAGAATAAGACAGAGAGAGAAGCACAAGGCATTCACCCGATTGGGCCTAGGGCAACTGGAAGGCCGTTCTACTACATTTTGGGACCAGCCAAAGATTAGCCTTGGCCTGAGCCCCTCAGTCTGTGTAGGACAGCCAAACAGTCTCCAAACACCATTTCCTCTCAGAGAAAGAGAGGTCAATGAAAGGTTTGGAGCAGTAAAGAAAAAGAAGAGCCAGGCTAAGTTTCTCACAGGCAAGAAATTTATTGCACTCATGGGTGAGGTTCACCGACCCCCGTGGGGTCAGAGAAGTCGCACCCATTGTGGGGGGAGATGTCTTTTTATAAGGTGAGGAGAGGTTAGGCAGGAAAACTGGGTTGGCAGGAAAACTGGGTTGGCAGGGGGGAAACAGGTTTAGGCAGAACAAAATTTTTTTTGTGGAGTTGAGCTGTTTTCTCCTGTTTATGGCTTCATTTTCAGTTTGATGGAATCAGTGGTCCTGGTGTCAGGGTCATCTTGTTTTTGTTTCTGCGTGGGCTTCCTCATTCCTGGCCCCTGCATTGACCTTTTAGTCATAAGAGCATGAAGATAAAGAAACTGGAAAAATCGTACTGATGTGAAAAACTATGTGTTGGGCGCCAAATGATATCATTTTTTGGAGTTAGTGGGCTTGGTGTGTGGGGTCCTTGGGTTCACTCTGGGAAATGTTTCACCAGAGCTCCCCTTTCAGTGACACACAGTGAGTTTCCCAGGTGAGTTTCTCCATGAGACAGAGACGTTAGTTATATTTAAAGAGCAGGTTTCCTAGGGAAAGGGACAGAAGAGTAATAGACAATTGCATACACACAAGCAGGCAGGAAGAGCTGCCCTGAAAGGGACAGGTTTGCTGAGAGAGGCCTGCATGGTCGCAGGCCTTGAGGAGAGCTGCCTCTGCTGACAGAGCTCCCCGGCATGGTACAGGTCACAGGGAGGCAGGAAGCTGCTGCCCTGCATGCCGAAGGCCAGCCTCGGCAAAATGTCATGTCAGGAGTCCCTGGAAGGATGAGACAGCGTTGGTGAAATTTTGAGGGCTGAGGAGAAGGGGAGGGAGGCAGACATAGACACTCCCTTTGGTGCAAGTATCTCCTACTGAGGGACTCAGCGGGTCTTTATTCATTTTTTGCAAGCAGCGAGATTACACCAACATACGCATGGAAGCAAAGCAGAAACAACCAGTGCATTATTTTCCCATGGACATCTGGCTCCTACGGGTCTCAGCAAGATGGTACCCTTCAAGGTTAATAGATAAAAACAAAACTAAACCTTACACTAAAACTCATTATTTCAGTTTAGACAATTACCTAAGACAGTTGATAGCCGCCAGTACATCCCTATCAGCTAGAGCCTGAGCATCAAGACTCTTCTTATTATATGGCTTTCAGCCAGAGACCAGCTACTTTCTGTTATCAGCTACCAGGGTTTTCTACCTAGAAACTTCTTAACACAATTAGCTTCATTAAAAAAACTTTGCTAAGAAACATCAAAAACAGTAAAAGAAGGAATTACCGTAGTCGTTGTCCTGGATTGCTTGTCAGGCATGTATAACAAATTATTTCCCATTGTCAAGTGGACCAAATTGTTTAGTGATTGATTTTTAAGCAGGTAATTTTTTGTGCCATGTGCTTACAATATTCTTATACATATAATTTATTGCCCAATGTATTTTCCAAGAAGTTTTTTCATTTTATGACCAAGAACAAAAAACAAAGGGATGTTTAATCTTCAGGCCCATGGCGTGAGGCTCTTTGAAAGTCTTCAGCCCCACAGTGTGAGGCCCTTTTTTTAACTGCTTGCCAGCATCTTATCTGGCTAAGGCAGCAAGGCCCCCTGCACCTGCAGAGGGAGAGAGTTGGTGAAAAGAAGCACCTGCATAGTTGATGCAGTTACAAATGACTAGTCTCTAAGAATTAGCAATCTCCCCCTTAATTGACAAGTTTGCCTTCTTTATGACTGATCTCCCAGATAAGCATTAACAAGTTTTTCTCCCAGATAAGTATTAACAAGTTTGTCTTTCCCTCAAATTTCTTGCAATTTCCCCTTGTTTGACAGGTTTATCTTTAGATAACAAGTACTCCTGCATTTTAAGGAAGAGTGTGTTAAACATCAGCTGTTGAAGAAAAGCAAACTGGCACCCGCTTTTCTCCATGCCAACCCCTTAACTTTCCCCTTCCCCGTTGCAGACCCTTGACCCATCTCCCTTTTATTTTCCCTTTGTCTAAATACCCCTGCCCTCTGCCAAAGAGCAGGATGGCTGTCTTTCAGACATGAGTCTGCTGCCCTTGTCATCTGTTGACAAATCAAACCACTTTCCTTTTCCTCAAACTCTGTTTCCCTTTATTGGCTGAGGGAAACTGAGGCCGGTGTTTGGTATCAATTTGGTTAGCCAGAGCCAGGAGCTGGACACCACTTCGGCTCTCCCACCCCAACTCTAACTTCCAAGGGATGGAGCAGTTGGCCACTGCAGTGCGCCAAGGCTTACCTGTCCACAGTGTCAGAGAGGGGCCTGGGCATCCCAGGTGGCATCCTGACCCTCCTGCGGGGAGGGAGCACCCTCTCTCCAGAAGGATAAGGGAGAGTCCTGGCAGCTGCCGGAGTGTTACTTCCGGGGAACTTCCCAAGTCTTCTCAGGAGAGGCACAGCTCTTCTCTGCACCCTGGATTCAACTTTGAGGAGTGTAGCGTCAGGAATAACACAGTGCAGGTTTTCTATGATCCAGCAGACCGGGTAAAGGAGGAGTCAGAGTCCTCAGTGGTTTTTTGCAGGTCTTTTATTGGGATTTAGCGGGTACATGGCAGGCAGAGGTGCTGGGGGGCCGGGAGGCTGGCAGTCCTCCCAGCTCCCAGCAAATCTTCACTCTATCTGGGCTCTCTGGCGTTCTCTCTCCTTCTCTTCTTCTTTCAGCTTCTGTTCATTCTTGGCTTCTCCTTCGGCTTCTACCGGGGTCCCCATGTTGCTGCCCTTAAAAACCCAGTCTTAGCCCAGGTGTACCCACTTCAGGTGCCCGCCATCAGGCATGCATTCGGGACCACAGGGTTTCCTCATCTATCCTAATGGCAGGAGGGCAGAAAAGCCTGATACTTTTTACCTACCCTACAAGGATATGAAAACTGGATGGAAAACCGCGGTCCCCTGGTGTTAGTTGTAAGTTCCCCCGGCATGCACGTGCCAAGATCCTTGCTGTAGGGTAAAGAAAAGGTCAGACTCTTCTGCCCTCCCGCCATCAGGATAGATGATGGATCCTTGTCCTGAATGCATGCCTGATAGCGGGCACCTGGAATAGGGTGTGGGCATAGGTAGATGGGATTCAGCTGAGCTAAGAGTGCTTTTAAGGGCGGCGTCACAGGGACACCAGCAGAAGCTGAGAAAGAAGCCGATGAGAGAAGCAAAGAAGCAGAGAATGCCAGAGAGCCCAGAGAGAGTGCGGATTTGCTGGGGGCTGGGAGGCCTGCCAGCCTCCCGGCCCCCCAGCACCCCTGCCTGCCATATGCCTGGTGAACCCCAATAAAAGACCTGCAAAAAACCGCTGAGGAGTCTGACTCCTCCTTTACCCGGTCTGCGTGGGATCAGAAAACCTGCACTGTGTCATTCCTGACCCTTACACTTGCCTTCACACATTTGGGAGGAATCTGAGTCCCCCTCGCGGAGGGAGTTCAGTTTCCCTCAGTTTGGGAGGGAGTCTGAGTCTCCATCAATTTGGGGCGCCTCTGGTGTGTTAGGCCCGGTTGAGTGGGAATTGGGAAACATTTGGTAATGAGTGGTCAACCTGTAACTGAGTGGTCGACCTGTAGGCACAAACCTATTTGGTACTTGGAGTTTTCCATTTGTTGGTTTTTTTTGGTTTTGTTTTGTTTTTTGGAAGACAGGGATTTGGTTAAAATGATGAGAGGTGCCATATTTGTTTCATCTGACAGGCCCTTGGGGAAAGTATTAACTGAGTGGTCAACCTGTAGCTACAAACCTATGTCTAAGAAGCAGCTCCTGTTTCCCTGCAGTTGTTCCCCAGGAACAACTGATAGTGGGGAACAGACTGATTTTTTTTTTTTTTCCTAACACAAAAGTCAGGCAATACGCTCTCCTTTTCCACACTGGCTGGCTCACGCATGAGTTCCTTTTATCTATCCTCTTCTAAAATCTTACCCTGAAGTCCAGTTCAGGTGCTTCAGCTATAGGCAACCTAGGATAACCCTGACTCTTAGGACACTGGCAGATGGCTGGAAGGGCTGAATTGTTCCAATTGATACCGGAATTGTCAGGCCTAGTCTCCCAGCCAGGAACGGATTCCAGGCTGCAGGGCAGTGCTGAGCCCCAGCCGCTAGACCCCCCACGGGTTGGTGTCTCACACGAAGCCACAGCAGGAACTTCGCAGACGCTCAGGCAAGCAAGTGAGAAGAGGCAGGTTTGTTTAGAAGAAAAAGTTTATTGAGGAGGAAAAGAGCAGAAATAAAGTGGGACTCCCAGGCCAGGGAACCAGGCCTGGGAGGGGCAAGGAAGCCAAAGTGGAATTGTGTTTCAGGGAATATATACCTTTTTTCCCTCATTATTCTAAAACTTCACCAGTCTCTCTGTGATTGGTTAGTTCTCGGCTGTCTCACTTAATTTGCTACTGAGTGGGGATCTTCATGAGACACAGGGCAAGCTAGGGTTATTAGGCAGTTTCAGGGACAGTGCAGGAGGGACCCCTGAAGAATTTAGGGAGGCTTCAGAGATATAACCAATTCCATTGAGAAAAACAAATACCCCAGAACCACGGACAATATTAATGCTGTTAACGATGGTCCTGGTTTTCTTCAGGTGATAAAGGGAGGTGGAGACTAGCGAAATGGAGAGTGGTTTAATTTATGGACAACTTAGGAGGGCAGCTGTTTAACTTCAATGTAGAGATGCTCACCAGGAGGACTAGGCCATAAAGATAAAGTGTAGAGATGCTCACCCAGAGGACTAGGCCATAAAGATAGAGTGACAAGCATGACAAATGGGGAAAGGGAAAGCTGTTAGATAAGGAATGTGAAATCTCTCACTTAGTAAGTGTGAGACCCTCTGGGAATTAGCCAATCAGGGAGAGAAAAAGTAAAACTTAAACATAATGAGGGAGAAAAAGTATATATTGCCAACATAATATCCCGTACCGGCTCATCTTGGCCCCTCCCAGGTACCTTATACCTGGGAGTCTTTCTCCTTTGTCTCTTTTCTTCCTAAATAAACTTTTCTTTCAAAGACAAGATTTGTCTCTCTCTGCTTACTTACTTCAACAAGTCTGTGAATTCCTTTCTACGGTTTCACGAGACAAGAACTCGTGGTAAAACGGCAGCAGTTGTTACGCACGCTGGCATCATTCACATTCCTTATCTAACAGCTTTCTCTTTTCCCATTTGTTGCATCTTTAAATTTATGGCCCAGTCTTCTGGATGGGCATCCCTGTATTGAAGTTAAACAGCTGCCCTTCTAATGTGACCATAAATTAAACCACTCTCCATTTCTCCAATCTCCGCCTCCCTTTACCACCTGAAGGAAACCAGGACCAGCATTAACAATGTTGTCCTTGGTCCTGGCATGTTTGTTTTTCCTAATGGAATTGGTTATATTTCTTTGGTTGTCCTTCTCTCTGAAGCCTCCCTAAATTCTTCAGAGGTCCCCTCCTGCACTGTCCCTAAAACTGCCTAATAACCCTAGCTTGCCCTGTCTCACAATAAGAGCAGTGGGCCTAGACTAACTAGGGCTTCTACTTGTTGTTTTTGGAGTTAGTGGGTTTGGAGCGCAGGGTCCTCGGGTTCACTCTGGGAAAGCTTTCACCAGAGCTTCTATTTCAGTGACATGTATTGGGAGCCATGCTACTCATGTCGTCTGACAAAAGTCCGGGCTTGGGGCAGATTTCTGAAAAATCAGGAATCTCATTAGCTGACTCCAAGATTCTCCTCATTTGTTTATGGCTAGTTTCTACCATTGCTAAAATATGCATTTAAAAGTAAAACTGCAAATACTGATCAATTACTGAATAACCAATTTGATGGCAAATGGCACTGCATGATACAAATATTACATTTTTTATAAAATTAGTCTTTCTCTGCCAAAAGGCAGACAACATTTGGCCTTACATTAACAAGTGAAAAAACTTCTGGGAACAAAAGGCTGTAAACAT
Organism: Talpa europaea; assembly: GCF_964194135.1. Taxonomy (NCBI): domain Eukaryota; kingdom Metazoa; phylum Chordata; class Mammalia; order Eulipotyphla; family Talpidae; genus Talpa; species Talpa europaea. The sequence continues at coordinate 100,057,365 of NC_140068.1, read as the reverse complement.
CCCTTGGCCAAGTCTTTAATATGGAGATGTGGTCCTTTGAGGCAAGAACTAATTGGAGAAGGAAATTCCTTTACTTTAAAGATAGCAGTTGGGTGGCAGAAGTGATCCATTCTCCAAGTGTAAGAAAATTCCTGATGAGCCAGGAGGCGCCATAGCTAACTCCTGCTAAATTCTTCCTGTTTGTTTAGGGCTGATTCCCCTGGAGGTGACAGTTGGTATGGTAGCTGTTAGAGTGTGCATTCAAGAATAAGTCAACAGCAATTTTATGACTGGTCGAGCTAAAACAATATAGATAATAATTTCTAAATAAAAGTCTTCTGTTTTTTTACTTTAATCAATTAGTTATATGTTGGTCTAAACTTTGTAGGTTAGTTAGAAAAAATTCCTTTGTCTCCCATCCCCCAGGTAACTTCCTGCCCTTTGTTTCCCTCAGCCCATAGTTAATCCTTCACCATGGCAAACTTAGAAATGTTAGTTGTAGACACACAGGTTTTTTGCTAGTAATAAAATAACTGTTAGATTGTTTAAAGTAAATACTATTTTGAAAACATTTGTTTAGCAACTGTGCCTTCTTTAAGACAAAGAATAATAAATGTTACACCTCTGCCGGAAGGCAAACAGACCCTTGGCGGCTCCTGAAAAAGGACATGTGATAATTGTTATCTTCCTACCTTATGCTTGTGTACTCACGATTTGCTTAGTATAAATAAAGGGCTGCTGAGACCCTCAGCGGGATGATGCCAGCACCCTGATCAAGTGTCTGTGTCTCCTCATTCCCTCTCCCCCTTCCCTTACCATTTTCTCTACAATTGCGCTGATGCCTTCCCATCCTTCAGGAACCCCTGACACCCAGACTGCTGCGGCTGGCTCGCAACAGACATGCAGCAAGTTTCCCAGGCATGTTTCTCCACGAGACAGACATTTCAGTGGTTTTCTGTTTGGGAGAGGCTCACTCCTTGTGAGCCTTTGGTTAGTTGCTGATTTTGGATAACTATGCAGAATCTGAAAGGTACAGGAGATTCTATAATGGGCTCAGTCTCCATATCTTTACCTTTGGGGCCTGTTTGTTACTGAACGCCAGCCTCGGTTTTCCTCAGCCAATAAAAGGAAACAGAGTGTGAGGAAAAGGAAAGTGGTTTAATTTGTTGGCAAATGAGGAGGGCAGCAGACTCACGTCTGGAAGACCACTGTCCTGCTCATTGGCAGAGGGCAGAGGTATTTATACAAAGGGAAAAAAAGTGGAGATGGACGAGGGTCTGCAAAGGAGAGGTGGGAGGGATCGGCACTGAGACTGGTGGGCACCAGCTTGCTTTTCTTCAATAGCTGATGTTTAACTTTCTCTTCCTTGAAATGAAGGAGTGCTCATCTGGGAGACTGGGCCATAAAGATAAATCTATCAAACAAGGGGGAAATTGTAACAACTGGGGGAAAGACAAACTGTTAATCTTGTTATTACCCATCAAAGACAAACCTGTCAGGAAATAGGGGAAAGACAAATTTGTTAATGCCTATCTAAGAGACTGGTCATTTGTAACTGTATCATGTTGGGCTCAATCTCCATATCTTTATCCTTGGGCCTATGCTCTAGACACTCCCTGGAGCAGTCTGATACTGTTGTAGAAATAAATTCTAGCCTTGTACCCAGGCAGAGGAAGAACAAGCGGTACTTCAGGAATGGTGAGGTCAGGAGAAGCTTTATGACTCAGGCATGAGGCCCCAAACCTGGGTAGCCCTGTAAGGTCTGAGCACCCGTTTAAAGACCAAGGTTCCTTTTATGCACAACTGTGTCCATATCTGTTACATTGATAGCATCGTTTTTCAGCAGGCACAACCATTTGTGGCAAAGTCCCCAGACAAGGGGGGCAAGGCAAGGGGAGAAAGATGCAGGCATTCGGGGATGGCCTTGGAGAGATAGACCAGGTGGCTGCCCAACTTGTAGATAAGAGTGCTGAAGCCCTGGCCATGAATCTTGAAAGGGAAGGAGCTGCAATTAAGCAAACTTGTTGATTATGCCTGCACTAGAATGTTCATTGCACCTGGGCTAGAAGTTCTGCTGGAATCTTTATTACATTCATTTGCTCAATGATATATTTTCACTTCAATACCTGCTTAGATCTTATGCTTTGTAATCTAGGCATTGGCACCTAAGGATCTTGGCTTCCATGGCTGTGTCAATGGCTATGCTAATCACTTCTACCCCCACTCCAGCTCTTGGCATTTTGTGAGCCAGATTTTTGGTCTTGTGGGCACCTCCTTTCCAGTTTTTCTATTCTTGTCCTCCATCATAATTACCTTACCTTTTCCCCATTTTATGCAAATAGCTTTGTGAATCTGATCTTATGCCTGTGCAAGGAATTCAAGCAAGTATCTGGAATCAGGTCTTGGATAATTTAAAAATTTGGTATTTTTCTGTTTTTTATGTGTTTGGTCAGACAACTAATTCAATATCTACCAGTCACTGTAAAAATTGGATGCAAAAAATAAGCTGAAGAGAGTACTCTCCACTTTAAGGAGGCCTTTTTTTCCTCTAAATTTGTTGGCCTCTTCTGATCAAACTCTGAGACTTCTGGGATCAGGATCAGTTGTTTTTGTCAGAATTACTTTGTACTTTCTAGTCAGCTATAAAGGAAGCTTGACAGTTTATCGGAAAAAATTTCTAGACTTCTTATTGGCAATTAAAAATTACAGGTTTCTTTAAAAATCTAAGTTTCTTATTTAAAATAATCAATTTAGTAATCAAAAACTACATAGTAGGTTTCTGTAGATAAAATTCTTATCAAATTTCTGGTAAGAGTCTAAGGGTAGATAAACTGCAAAATAAGATCTTAATCTGTTGTGAAATGGGGACAATGTGAAATGCAGTGGACCATGCAAGGCCTAAGCTTGAGGTATCTCAGGAGAACAAGTTAAGGCTGAGGGAAAATTCCAGGCCAAACAATAAAGACTGGGTTCCCCTCAAAAATAAGATGTATGCACTCTCTGTACCGGAAACATCAGATGTGGTGAAATGCTCCGCTGCTTGTAACAGCACAATTTGGCTTCTGTATTTCCGCTTGCTGTGGCAACTCAAACTCCTGGATTCTGTTTGTAACAGCACAGTTTGGCTTCTGAAATCCTGCTTGCTATGGCAACTGCAAACTCCCAGGTGCGATTTTCAGCTTTTAAAACCCTTATTACCCCCTGCTTGGGGCTGCTCCCTACAAAAGGGACAGTTGCCAGCTGGCTAATAAAGGATTTTTTTTTTAATTTGATTCATACTCGGGTCTGTGTCTAGGGGGAGACTCTATAACACTATGTCTTCTCTTGTCCTTCTCATGGCCCATGTATAAGTTATCTTCTACCTTTCCTAGGATCAGACCTCGTCTGTGAGGTCAAACAGAAACCAGGACTTTGTAAAACAATTTGAGCTTTCTATGCTTGTCTTCTATGCTTGTCTTGAGCTCTAGAGGTTGTAAAACAATTAAAATGGGATACTTATTATAACATGTAAGGCCTTTTTTTAAAAAAAGATTTATTTATTTATTTATTTATTTATTCAAGAACCAGGGTACGGGCCAGATGCGCAGGAGGGTGAGAGGATTCACCAGGGACAGAGCTGGGAACAGAACAGGCAGACTGACAAAATACACTGCTGAGGGCAGCAGCAGGCGTGCCAGGAGAGGTCTGCCATGCTATGTGGGACCCTCACTGGCCAGCCGTGATCGAACTGGCACTGCAGAGGCTGCAGACAGCTTCACAGAGCATTGCTCAACTGCCTGCACCACCAGGGGAGGCCCAACATGTAAAGACTTTAGTTTCCATCTCATTGGAAACCTCCATGATTAAAAAAAAAAAAAATTAGTGCAAATGGCCAAAATTCTAATTGACAGAGGTATCTGTGCCTGTGTCTTTGCCTTTGTGTCATTTGTCTCTGGAGGGTTGCTGTGTTAAAATTATTATAAATGGTGGCTATATAAATTCTAATAGAAAAGAACACAAACTTTGAGATCATGATCTAAAATTTTTTTGGTAAACAAAATCTAGTTCAAAATGTAATGGTTTAATTAAAGCATGTATGCCTTAAATTTATAACCAGGAAAGGAGGTTCCAGGTTCCCTGCCCCACCCAAGGCAGGGTGGAGCTGAACAGGGAGAGAAGAAGCTGCAGAGGAGACTGAGAAGGAAGGAAACAGGATGGAGCCAGGAGGAGACCTGGAGGAGGCCCATGTTGCAGAGAGACAGATGAAGAAACTGCACTTGCCTTTTGATCATGGACTGAGTGACACAGATGTGGGTGAGATCCATGGGGATGTGACAATGGCAGCTTTTACCTTGATTTTGATTTTGCTCTTTTCCTCCCAGACTTGTCTGGTTGTTTCTGATCCTTTTCTGTGGGTCCCCACTGGAAGGTGCTTTAGACTTGTGGCAGGATTTGGGGCCTTGTTCTGGGCCAATCCTGCTTAGGTGGACTTTTACCCACGAGGGAACGGGTAACTTTGGGTGCTTGATTTAGAAACTGTATTCTTTGCCTTTCCTGTATTGTTTACCAATTGTGTTAAATTTCCTTTTCATTAAAGTCTCATATGTTTTGTGTTGATGTGACAGATGGCAGAACCTATTTAGATCAGGCAGGTTTGTGGGCTCTGGAGTGCCCCTCTCCCTGACCTGTGACAATTTGATTTTGTGGAATTGTTCTGTATAGCAGTTTTACTCAAAAGATGGTACCTTGGACCATGTGGCCAGATTAAAGATGGTGTCTGAGGCTACATGGGGGGTTCCTCTAAAACTCAGAAGGTGTTGTTTCTTGGACTTTGGACCTTTGTTTTTTTTTTTTTTTTTTTTGGTAATCTCTGCTGTCTCATTAACATTTCTAAAGACAATAATGATTCTTTGTGATATGTTGCTTTGACTTTGCTTTGACTTCCACTACTTCCTGACTTCTGCCTGAGGGGTTTTGCAAGCCAACTGTGGAGCTGTGGTGTTTAAATTAGCAAATGTGTGCCTGGGTGTTAAGGAAAGAGTAGCCTTGAACAGTAACTGGTAATTGCTGGTAGCCTTGATGGATTCTTGGAGATAACTTGAATTTTTGCAAAGCCTGGATCAGAAAAATTAAAAAGATTTTGTCTGAGTCGGAATGGATTTGCTGCTGTAAATTTTGTCTACACAATTTATTTTTGGGCATGTTTGTCATTCGAATCCTGGATTTGTTCAATTGCTGGTGTCAAGCAAGATTCTAAGATTCTAAGATTCTAAGATTCTAAGATTCTACTTCCTGAGGAAGGTCTGTTGTCAAAAGCAGTCTTTACGGTGCATCATGTAACTGTATCAGGTGTTGCTGTCCCTCCCTAGTGTGGGGGAGGTGTAATCTGTACTTTGATGTTGAATCTGCTCTTTCAGCTTCTATTCCAGAGTGGCTAACAGAAATAAGGAAATGACTCCTTTTAATTGAAAGTTAATTGCTGATATTTTGATTTTACTTTTTCAGCTTCTGTTCCAGGAAACACAAGGATTGCCTGCCTAGTGGCTAACAAAAGATGACTCCTTTTGCTAAAAAGTTAACTGTTGATTTTGCTCTTTCAGCTGCTGTATAGGATACCTCAGGATTGGCTTCTGATAAAAAGATTTGAACACTGAAAATCCTGAAGTGATAAACAAGGTCATATAACTCTTGTAATTAATAAAATTTTTTCTTCCTATTTCCAACATCTTAGGTTTATAGGATGACAATTGAAAACTGATTTCTGCCAGCAGCACTCCACATTTTTTTGTATTTTGAGATTTTTTTCCTCTGAGTCTATGGAGTAAAACAGTGGTTACATAAAATATTCCACATGTCATAACCAAAAAAAAAAAAAAACCTGCCTGTCTTTATGTTGTATGTGTATATGTCCTTGTGTCTAACTGTCTAGGCCTCTAGAGCTTGAATAATTGGTATATGTGGTGCCTATAGTCATTGGAAAAAAAGAGAGAGCTTCTCCAGTTATGAGAAAAAAAACTAAAGGTTTTGGTTTTGTTAGGGGGAAAGGATGTCCTGAGCTAATTCCATACAGGATTTGTGGACTCCACCCCCACTCCAGACCAAAGCCAGCCATCAAAACATTGGAAAAGACAAATCCCATCACCACCAAAGGGAAGGTTGCTGGGACCTGAGGGTGGAGTTAAGCAGCCAGGTTTGGTATAAAAAACAGATACATGGGCCTTGGCACTCTCTCATCTCTTGGCTTCATGGCTTTTGGCACACCGCCAGCTCTCAGAGTGCCATTTGGGATTCCAGTTCTGCGGAACAGGTAGAATGCATTTAAGACTTTATCTCCCTCTTCTCTCCCTGAGTTGTACAGTTCCTCATTTCCCCTTACCTTGTGAATAAATCTTTTATTAACCTATTGTGTATGCCTGCAGTGGAGTATTGAGTTCCTTTTAAGCGCACGGGTGAGGACCCAGAGTTAGGCAATCCGTTTTATATCGGGGCTGCCCTGTAACAGTTTGATTGTCAACATTGTACTACTGAACTAAGCCAGTGCCTTTATAGAGATGGAATATTGTTGTTGCTGCTGTTTTGTTTTGTTTCATTTTGTTTTTTATATTTATGGCAAAGCCTCCCAGAAATCTAAATTCAAGTAAAAATTTGGTAGCCTGTCATTTGGTTGATAGAAGGAAATCTTGTGGGACCTCAGTAGAGCTCCTGAGACACTCCACAAAGCTTCTCCCTTTCCTCCTGGGAAAGGCATTAGATGAATTTGTCCTATTTGATTTACCTAGTAAAGTAAAACTAGAAGGGAAGCATTTTTACTTGGGAAAATTGTTAAACTTCGACATGTGCAGAAATGTTAACATTGGTTTTCTAAAATATATATAAAACCTCTCAGTACCTGATATATATGTAAATTGTCAGTGGTGATTGTTGCCTTGTTATATTGTATACTTCTATTGATTGGTATCTACAGAAATTGTTTCTGGAGAAACTAAGGGGAAAAGGCCTCAACAGATTCCTATTGATGGAACGTTTGATGGTTAAAAAAAAAAAAAAGATAAAGATAAACCCAAAAATTTCCTGCAAAGGACAGAATAGACTGTTGGAGATACACCTGATTTTTACTAAATTTGACATAATACTGGTAATTTTGTTGCATTTTGTTCTGATTCAACAAAGTTTTCTTGTTTTGACTGACCAGGACCTGCAGCAATGTTCAATTGTTGTTGTGTTTTTTTCTTTTTTCAGCAGAGATAAGTTGTATTTGCGTTTTATCTCCCCTTGATACCAATACAGCATGAAAATAGTGGTGGTAATTTTTACTACTCACGTCAAGTGTATATTTTCGCATAACTTCCATAGGGATTTTGTCTGTTAAAACAAAAACATTGGACATGAGTTTCATTGTGTGGCTTTGAGTGGAGTTCCTCCAGGAAGTTGAAACAGACCTGAACCAAGAAGAGGAGCACCTACTGCTTTGTCCATAGGGTTCCAGAGACCTACAAGAAAGGTGAGGAAGCTGCCTCCATTGGCAGGACTGGACAACCTGGAAAACGAAAAAGTCCTGGTACCCTCGAGAAGAGGAAAGCCCAGGTGGAGTCCTTTGAGACCAACTTTGATCCTGAAATCTAAATGGACCAGAGGTCAAGAGTTCACTCTGATCCTATATGGAGTGTTCCAACAATGGCCAGCTAAAATTGCTGTTTAGCTATTCCACCCTGTGATTTTATGCAAAAATGGGTGATATTTTAAAAAGTAGATTTAGTTTGTAAACTTTTGCTATGCTGTTGAAACCATTTGGGATCAAGGTTGAGAGAATTTGTTTTTTACTTAAGTTGAACCAACTTTAAAAATTTTTTTCCTGTGGCCTCCCCGGTGGTGCAATGGGTTGTGCGCAGTGCTGTGAAGCTGCCTGCAGCCTCTGCAGTGCAGGTTCGATTTCCTGCTGACCAGGGAGATTCCCACATGGCAAGGCAGGCCTCTCCTGTTTCACCTGCTGCTCCCCTCAGCAGTGTACGTCAGTCCTTCTACCTGTTCTGCTCCCTGCTCTGCCTCTGGTGAATTTTCTCACCCTCCCATGCCTCCGGCCTGTGCCCCAGTGCTTGTATAAATATATAAATTAAAAAAAAAGAATTATTTTCCTGTGATTTTGATATATTTGCTGTCTTGTTTTGGCTAATGCCTCCAGATTTTTTTTTTTATTTTGGCTTGGATAATAGACTATTTTCCAGTAATGGAAAACTTTCATACTGGACATTCATGGACATTGCTGCTGACTAATTGTTGCTTCTCTTACATACATTGTAACCCCCGCAAAAAAGACTATCTTCTAAGACTGCACCCTGAGCTCTGTGCCACCATAAATATGGAGGAATAAAAATTAAAATGGAGGATTGTAACAGGGTGGTCCCCAGGAAAGGGGGGTTTCCAGGTTTCCTGCCCCACCCAAGGGAGGGTAGAGCTGAGCAGGGAGAGAAGCTGGAGGAGAGATGGAAGAAGGAGGGAAGCATGATGGAGCCAGGAGGAGACCTGGAAGAGGCACATGGAGCCAAGAGACATGTGAAGAAACTGTGCTTGCCTTTTGGTCATGGACTGGGTGACACATATGTGGGTGAGAGACCCGTGGGGAGGTGACAATGGCAGCTTTTACCTTGATTTTGATTTTGCTCTTTTCCTCCCAGACTTGTCTGGTTGTTTCTGATCCTTTTCTGTGGGTCCCCACTGGAAGGTGTTTTAGACTTGTGGCAGGCTTTGGGGCCTTCCTCTGGGCCAATCCTGCTTGGATGGACTTTTACCCACAAGGGGATGGGTAAGTTTGAGTGTTTGATTTAGAAACTATATTCTTTGCCTTTCATGTGCTATTTACAAATTATATTAAAGTTCCTTTTCATTAAAGTCTCATATGTTTTGTGTTGATGTGGTGGGTGGCAGAATCTATTTAGAGCAGGCAGTTTTTTGGGCTCTGGGGTGCCCCTCTCCCTGCCCTGTAACATTGAGAGTTAATAGCTTTATTGTATATTTAAGTGTGTTTAATTTGGAAAAAAAAGGGAGCTTGGGGTAGTCAAAAAGAGTTACTGACCTGGTCTATGTTAACAGAGACAAATGTGGTTTTGTTTATACCTGGACTTCTTTTGATAAAATTATTTTCTAAAAAGACAAACCCACTATTTCTTCCCCTTAAAAGAAGTACCTTTGTTCCCCAGGTAAGCAGCTTAATTGATTTTTCCTTCCCTTGTCCTACCCAAGGGAAAAAAAAAAAAGAAAAACCTCTGGTATATAAAATTGTTTCATTTACAACTCTGCAATTTGAACTTCCTCTCCTAAGGAAAACTAAAGCCACAGTTGGTGTCTCTGTCTTAAATCTGTTCTTATCATTATTTAAATGGTGGCATATTTCTCCTATAAAACTAAGGATCTACTAAGTGTAATCATGAAAATTTGTTGACTTTATTTTTTTTTCTTATTGTAGAAAAACTAAACTTGAATGTCATCTCACTTGTGTTTATGTATGAGTTATCCAGTACACAGGAATAATAGCACAACAGCTTTTACAATGTCTTAAAGTGTAAAATGTGAGGATGGCCCATTAATTAGCTGAAGTTATGTTGGGACAAAATCTCAGTGTGGACTAAAAGTTTCAGGGAGTAACTGATGGACTTCCTCTGTCCAGGTACCTGACTTGTGTGCCCCAGATGACCTGATGACCTCTGGGCAGTCTCCTGCTTCTATACTCCTTGCTTGCTTTAAAGTATGAATGTGCCCCTACTGGGGCATGGATGCTCTGTTGCTTAATTGCTGGGGGGTTGGACTTTAGAAAAAGATCTCTTCTGGGCCTGTGGGCATAAAAAAAGACAAAATTCTACCAGAACAGTCTAACAATCTAAAAATTAAAAACTAGAATGTTGTAACTCTAAATATAAATAAAGTACTAAAGTGAGGTGTTTTAAGAAATGTATTTAAAACAAATGTGTTAAAGGTCTAAGAAATCGGGCCTCCCTAGTGGCGCAGGTAGTTGAACGCAGCACTGTGAAGCTGTCCACAGCCTCTGCAATGTGGGTTCAATCCCAGCCAGCTGGCAAGAATCCCTCATGGCACAGCAGACCTCTCCTGTCTTGCCTGCTTCTCCCCTCAGTAGAGTATTTCATCACTATTCCTGTTCTGTTCCGCACTCTGTCTCTGGTGAGTCCTCTCACCTTCCCATGCATCTGGCTTGTAGCCTGGTTCTTGTATAAAAATAAATAAAATCTTTAAAAAAAAAAAAACAGGGGTCTGAAAAATTTAGTGTCAAAACAAAATGGCTATCTTTGGGAAATGGTGCAAAATAGGCAAAAAATTTTAAAAAAAGTATTAAAGTCCTGAAGGTCTCTCTGGGAGAGGTATCTTAGAAAAATGTTATGTGCTAAAATGACTTACTTGCTTTAGAAATATTTAAGTTTTGGGCCTCCCCGGTGGCGCAGCGGTTGAGCGCTGGGTTGCGGGGCTGCCCGCGGCCTCTGCGGTGACGGTTCGATCCCCAGCTGGATCCCCGGCTGCTCCCCGGCCACCGGAGGAGGGTCCCACATGGCGCGCAGACCTCTCCTGCTGCCCGCTGCTCCCCTCAGCAGTGTGCTTCGGTCCTTCTGCCTGCTCTGCTCCCCGCTCTGGCTCTGGTGAATTCTCTCACCCTCCCGCGCTTCTGACTGTACCCAGTGCATGTGTAAACAAAACAAACAAATAAACAAATAAATAAATAAAACATGCCTCTATAAAAAAAAAAAAAGAAATATTTAAGTTTGTTATCAGTAGTCTACTTATATAAAACCAATCTTGAATTTCCTTTAAATTTGCAGTAAAGACTCAAATATTCTTAAACTGCTTTTACTAGTTCTTGATGACAAATTAAAGACAGTTTAGGTAAAATTTTGGTTCTTTTTTACCCTCTGACTTAGTTAACTGAAAAATATAGTCCTGTCAGCATTGTTGAGCATTGTAAAATATATCTATTTTTAAAAACCTTTAGTTATCACTCTGGGTAATTTAGTGTTGTTTTATAAAAATCTTGTATAAATTTATTAAGCCTGTGACAAGAAATTTTTCTTGGAGTCAAATTTCAGAAATAGTAAAGTTTTTTTGATCAGTAAAATGATTTGATATGTCTTAGGACTCTTTTTTTCCTTAAAGATTTATTTATTTATTCATACAAGCACTGGGTACAGTCAGAAGTACAGCTCGAGGGCAAGAGAATTCACCAGAGTCAGAGCAGAGAGCAGAGCAGGCAGACTGATGAAGTACACTGCTGAGGGGAGCAGCAGGTGGCAGGAGAGGTCTGTGTGCCATGTGGGACCCGGGTGGCCAGGGATCAAACCAGCACAGCAGAGGCTGTGGGCAGCTTTACAACCCAGCGCTCAACCGCTGTACCACTGGGGAGGCCCTCTTTTTTTTTTTTTTTAATCTTTTTTTTAAAAGATTTATTTATTTATTTATTCAAGAACTGGGGTGCAGGCCAGATGCATGGGCGGGTGAGAGGATTCACCAGAGATAGAACAGGGAACAGAACAGGCTGACTGACAAAATACACTGCTGAGGGGAGTAGCGGGTGCAACAGGAGAGGTCTGCCACACCATGTGGGACCCTCACTGGCCGGCTGGGATCGAACCAATGCTGTCTGCAGCTGCGGACAGCCTCACAGTTCAGCGCTCAACCACCTGCGCCACCAGGGGAGGCCCTGTCTTAGGACTCTTAATAAATTATTTTCCTTGTAGGAAAATGCTAAAACACTTTGGACTAATCTAAAAATGTTAATAAAACTTCATAGAAAAAACATTGTCATTGAGGCAAAAGTTATATCTTTTCAGCATACATAAAAATTGATTAAAGTGTTCTAAAATACATGAGATTTTTAAAACCTAGTATGTTCTGATATAATATTATTGGACGATTCTGATTATTCTAAAATATATGTGTGTATGTGTCACAAAATTGAGTAAACATCCTTGTAAATGATCTGAAACCATGATTTTTGGTATGGTCATTTTCAAGTTTTTATTTATAAAGTTTATTTGCTGAGCTTTGTCTTTAGAAAACTCATAAAAAGAGACTGACAATATGATATGTTTTGGAACTAAGAATGTTACAGGGCAGCCCTGATATAAAACAGGTTGCCTGACTATGGGTCCTCACCTGCATGCTTAAAAGGGCTTATTAATACTCCACTGCAGTCACACACAAAAGTTTAATGAAAGGTTTATTTACAAGGGAAGGGGAAATGAGGAAATGTACAACTCAGGGAGAAAAGAGGGAGATAAAGTCTTAAATGCGTCCTGCCCATTTCACCAACCTGGAATTCTAATGGCATAGTGAGAGGTGGCGGAGACCCAAGAGCCGTGAAGCCAAGAGGAGCCCCCCAAGGCCCATGTGTCTGGTTTTATACCAAACCTGGCTGCTTAACTCCACCCTCAGGACCCAGCAACCCTTTTGGTGATTATGGGATTTGTCTTTCCTAATGTCCTGATGGCTTTGGTCTGGAGTGGGGGTGGAGTCCACAAAGTCTGTATGGAATTAGCTCAGGACATCCTTTCCCCCTAACAATTAGACCTACCGAGCCTATAAAAAATTGGATTTATGAAAATTACCAAGAGAAGATTGATAATAATGGAAAAAGTACACTGAGGAGGATTAGTATAATATTCAATGATTTTTTAAAAATATTGTTTTTTTAATGTTTTGTTTTGTTTTTTAATCTCTAGAAAACTTGTATTTAAACTGGGTTATGATCTTAGCAGTGGCAATTTGCATTTTTTTATAAGCAAACTGGAATATTTGCTTTTCTCTTTTCTCATCCCCAAAATGTGTAGGCAATATTTTTACTTCTCAAGACAATGTCTATCTTTGCATAATCTCAACAGGGAATTTTATTTATTTCTGCTTAAGCTAAAAAATTAAACATGTTCTGTTACAAGGCTTTGATTTAAATTCTTCTGGGGGTTAAATTTGAGATGAACTGAGAAGAGCGAGTCAAGAACAGCCTGTCACCTTACTTACTGGGTTCTAAAGACCTCCATGAAAGATGAAGAAGCTTGGTAGGACTGGAAAAACCCTGGAAATAGCCTTGGGAACCTTGAGAAGAGGAAATGTCAGGTGAAGTCTGGTAAGACTGAAGCAAGGTGACCTGGGGTAAGCAGCCTAGGGACCTTAGTAATAACCTTTTGCTCAGTTCCTGGTATGTAACTTAGTCCCTGATATGAATCTTAGATCATGTGCTGCATGAGGCAGGATGGACTTGGGGGTTCCCATGACTACTGATCCTTCACTCACCCTTGGCATGCAACTATACAACTTACCTCTCAGTATGTAGCCATGTCATATTTGACCATGTGTAGCTGCCAATGCAAACCCACCTGGAACCTTGTAGAAACTGACAGTGTATATAAGCTCCTGACTTCCTACAGACGGTGCTCAACTTTGGGATACGAATCCGCTGAGTCAGCACCAGTGCATTAAACCTGCTTCTTGTTAGCCCTGGTATCCATGTTTCCTTTGTGCCATACAACATTTCTGGAGCATTAGCTGAGAAACAGATATGGTGTATTCACCTCCCTTGACCCCAGGAGACTGGACAAGATGCCAGAGAGACCAACCCTCCTAATGGCCACCCAGCTGATTCTGCCAGAGGAGTCTCCACTTCCCTGATGCTCTGCGACATCTCCTTGGCACAACGGAAACTATGGGGCCAAGAATCAGGTAAGGAAGCCCACCCTGGAAAAAAGGTAAAAAAGAATTTTAAAAAGGTAAAAAAAAAGGTATAAGGTAAAAGGACCCAGGTCCAGAGATCCTGTCTCATGTGCAGAAGGGGAGCCTGATCACCTCCCATGAGTCACCTGAGTAACCATAAAAGTATGGTGAAACCATGACTCCAGAAGGGCAAAAGGTAGCAGTTGGCAAATTAAATGGGTCATCGTAAGGTGAAACAATAACGCCTAAAGGATAGAGGGTGGTGGTGTGAGTGTGGCAGTGGGAGCTCTTTGTGTGAATGAGACATGGCTGATAAGCTGCAGTGTGAGTCTGAAGTTCTGCTCTGCGGTTCCGTGGTGACCTCATACAGCTTAGGGCAACCCTACATGGGTTTCCTGACATGGGCTTATAATGTCTCACCAATGCTACGAGGCACCTAAATTCCCGAGAGGGAAGCAGCCAGAAAAGGCGAAGTGAATCAATTGAGTGACTCCGATTTTTTGGGTGGAATGGGTGGAATGGTTGGAATGGGTGGAATGGGTGGAAAACAAAGCAAGGAAACATCAACACCACTAAGGCGCATGTTACATAACTTTAAAAAGGGTTTTAGGGACTTCCATGATATCAAATTTTTCCCCAAGAGATTGTGCACTCTCTGTAAAATTGATTGGATTAAGTTTTGAGGTAGGATGGCCATCCGAGTGATCCCTAGATAGCAAATAGTCAAAAGATTTACAGAGTGGTCACAAACAAGGTCACCCAGACCAATTTCCATATATAGACTTACTATAGTCCTTTCTCAGCCACCTTGGTTAAAAGTTGCAGAACAACCTCCTTCTGTTTTACAAACTCAGCTGCAACCTCTTAAATCAGAATGCAAGGTCCTTATTTCAAGGTCTAAGACTTCTCCAAGACCCCCGACCCCACAAAAGCTTGAGGAACCTGTCTTTTCATCCACTGATGATGAAGAATAATCCTCACCATATGCCTGGGCACCCTGTAGGCCCCCCTTATATCCTCCTCTACTGGCCTCCCAGGAATCCCACTCGAGGGAGCCCCATCTACTTACTCCATCTGGATCTGAGTCTCAGTTGTCTCCTGCTAGTCCTGACTCTCCAGAGCCACCAGTTCTTAAGCCCTAGATAGAAAAACCTAAGAGTAGATTGCAGGGAGCAGATAAGCTCTGCAGCTACCCTTAAGAGACACTTTGGGGGCCTCCCTGGTGGTGCAAGGGATTAAGACGCAACCTATGAAGCTATCCACAGCCACTGAACATGAGTTAGATCCCCGGCAGGCCAGACAGTGACCCACGTGGTGCAGCAGACCTCTCCCGACTCGCCCACTGCTCCCCTCAGCAGTGGATTTCAGTTATTCATCCTGTTCTGCTCCCCACTCTGTCTCCGGTGAATCCTCTCACCCCCTACACCTCTGACCTGTACCCCAGTTCTTGTTGCAGGGGGCCGTGCTACTCATGTCATCTGACAAAGGTCTGGGCATGGGGCAGATACCTGAAGTCAGGAATCTCAGCTGACTTGCCGGGGACCCGCCTCTGGCAAAATGTTGTGTCAGGGGTTCCTGAAAGGATGAGATGGCCTAGGCGACATGTTAGGGGCTAAAGGTAAGGGGATTAAGGAGACACTGATACTGGATGGGTGCAAATCTCTTCTGCCGAGAGACTCAGCAGGTCTTTATTTATTCATTTTTAGTAAGCAGAAAAATTACATCATCATGTGCAAAGCAGAAACAATTAGTGTATTTTATTCCCGTGGACTACTGGCTCCTATGGGTCTCAGCTAGACAGTAGCCTTCGAGGTTAATAGATAAAAAAACAAATCTAACACTAAAACTTATTATTTCAGCTAGACAATTACCTAAGACAGTGGATAGCCGCCGTGCATCCCTATCAGCTAAAACCTAAACATCAAAAAACTCTTGTATTCATATGGCCTTCAGCCAGAGACCAGCTGCTACTCAGCTGTCAGAACTATTTCTACCTAGAAACTCCTTAACACAGTTAACTTCATTTAAAACTTTCCTAAGAAACTTCTAAAAAAGCAAAAGAAGAATTTACAATAATTTTGCTCGATTGCTTGTCAGACATATACAATAAATTGTCTCCCATTGTCAAGTGGGCCAAATTGTTTAATAACTAATTTCTAAACAGATGATTTTCTGTGCCATTTACTTACAGTATGCTGATATGTATAATTTATTGCCTAATGCACTTTCTGATAATTTTTTCTCTTTTTATGACCAAGAACAAAAAATAAAGGGATATTAGATCTTCAGGCCCACGGTGTGAGGCACAAGGAATCTTAGGCCCCACAGTCTGAGGCCCTTTAACTTAGCTGCTTACAAGTGTCTTATCTGGCTGGGCCAACAAGGCCTCCTGCAGCAAGGCCTCCTGCTAAATTCTTCTCATTTGTTTATGAGTGGCTTCTACTGAATGTGGCAAAAATACTAATGGTTTCAAAATGTACTATTTATATCAGCCATTGTCGCCTGTCCCCAAAATAGTTATTTAGTATTTGGTCATGTAACATTTGCAGTTTTACTTCTAAATGTATACTTTAACAATTGCCCCATTCAGTAGAAGCCAGCCATAAACAAATGAGAAGACTTTAGCAGGAGTCAGCTAATGAGATTGCTGACTTCAGGTATCTGCCCCATGCCCAGACTTTTGTCAGATGACATGAGTAGCACGGTCCCATGCACTTGTATGCATAAATAAATGTTTAAAAAAAGAGAGAGACTCGGGGACCAGTATATTACAATCTGAACAGGACTCTCCGAGGTGGACAGAGGTTTTTCACAGACTAGCTCTTCTCCACTACAGACCTGCTCAGCTGGAAAATCCACACACCTTTCTACTCGGATAAGCCCTATACTATGACCAATGTCAGTAAATTTGTGTTAGAGGCCAACCTATTAAGTTTTTGGGGACATAGGGAAAGAATATTTTGTAGTTACTCAGGCTGTAGGTCCCGTTACCTCACATCTAACTAGCATCATTGGGGCCACTGGAATGTCAATAGGTCCAACTAGAGCTTACAAGTACGTAGGAGGAAGAATGGCAGCTATTCTACACTCAGACTTTAAAGATGCCGGCTGAGCTTCCTACCCACATCCGTGGTGTTTGGGCTGAGGACAATCCACCAGGACTGGCTAGAAACACTCTTCCTGTTACAGCACAGCTTCAACCAGGTGCTAACCCTATTCTACTTAAAATGATACTTCATCCTGCAGCAAGCATGCCTAGGTATTCAGTTGCTGCAGGGTGCCTTGTTGCCCCAGCCAGATAAGACACTGGCAAGCAGCTAAGTTAAAGGGCCTCACACTGTGGGGCTGAAGCTAAAGGGCCTCATATGGGGAGCCGCGCTGAGACACAGGGCAAGCTAGGGTTATTAGGCAGTTTTAGGGACAGTGCAGGAGGGGACCTCTGAAGAATTTAGGGAGGCTTCAGAGATAAGGACAACCAAGCAAATGTAACCAGTTCCACTGGGAAAAACAAACATCCCAGGACCAATTTTAATAATAGGGGAAAAACAAACATCCTAGGACCACGAACAATATTGCTAAGGATGGTCCTGGTTTTCTTCAGATGAAAAGATAAAGTGTAGAGATGCTCACCTGGAGGACTAGACCATAAAGGTAAAGCAATAAGCATAACAAATAGGGAAAGAAAAAAACTGTTAGATAAGGAATGTGAAATTTCCCCACTTAGTAAGTGTGAGACCCTCTGGGAGTTAACCAATCAGGGAGAGAGAGAGTAAAATTTAAACATAATGAGGGAGAGAAAGTATATATTGCCAACGTAATATCCTGAACAGGCTCATCTCGGCCCCTCCCAGGTACCTTATACCTGGGAGTCTTTCTTCTTTGTCTCTTTTCTTCCTAAATAAACTCTTCTTTCAAAGATAAGATTTGTCTCTCTCTGCTTACTTACTCCAAAAAGTCTGTGAATTCCTTTCTACAATTTCACGAGACAAGAACTTGTGATAAAGCAGCAGCAGTTGTTACACACGCCGGCATCAGTGCTACTCATGTCGTCTGACAAAAGTCCGGGCATGGGGCAAATTTCTGAAAAATCAGGAATCTCATTAGCTGACTCCAAGAGTCTCCTCATTTGTTCATGGCTAGTTTCTACCATTGCTAAAATACGCATTTAAAAGTAAAACTGCAAATACTGATCAATCACTGAATAACCAATTTGATGACAAATGGCACTGCATGATACAAATATTACGTTTTTTCATAAAATTAGTAGTTCTCTGCCAAAAAGGCAGCAATTCAACATTTAGCCTTACAATAACAAGTGAAAAAACTTCTGGAAACAAACGGTTGTAAACATCTATCGGCCAAGTCTTTGATATAGAGATGTGGTCTCTTGAGGCAAGAGCTAATTGGAGAAAGAAATTCCTTTACTTTAAAGTTAAAGATAACAGTTGGGTGGCAGAGGCAAGCCATGCTCCAAGTATAAGAAAATTCCTGATAAACCAGGAGATGCCATAGTTCACTCCTGCTAAATTCTTCCTGTTTGTTTAGGGCTAATTCCCTAGGATGTGACAATTGGTATGGTAGCTATTAGAGTATACATTCAAGAATAAGTCAATAGCAATTTTGTGAATGGTTGAGCTAGTAATCATGGCAGCACAAATAACACACTGGGAAATGGTCAATGTTACAACTACTGATATGTCACATATTGACCATTTTTGAGAATCAAAGGCTACAACCATCTCCGCCCCTGCCCCTGATAAAATATTTGTAGTTCTTTAGAACAACAACCAGCAACCTTATGGAAGAGGAAATTGCCCCTTGATCTTATAGTTAAATATGGAAACTAGGCTGACTAGATCAAGTAGAGGAGTGATAGGTAGAAAACTCTTTGTTTAGATTAGGAGAATTCCTCCCTTAATTGAGAGTTGGGGCCTAGGGAAGAGTCAGTGTGGCTTGCCTGGCATTAACGCCCTCCAGGCCCTTGGTTCCTTAATATCAAATCAATATTAAAATAATATACTATAGATGATGATTTCTATATAAAAGCCTTCTGCTTTTTACTTTAATCAATTAGTTATATGTTAGTATAAACTTTATAGGTTAGTTAGAAATAATCTCTTTGTCTCCCTTCCCTCAGGTAACTTCCTGCCCTTTATTTCCCTCAGCCCTTAGTTAATTGTTCACCAGGGCAAACTTAGAAATGTTAGTTGCAGACACACAGGCTTTTTTGCTGGTGATACAATAACTGTTGGATTTGAGACACAGGGTAAGGTAGAAATTAGGCAGTTTTAGGGACAGTGCAGGAGGGGACCTCTGAAGAATTTAGGGAGGCTTCAGAGATAAGGACAACCAAGGGAAAGTAACCCATTCCACTAGGAAAAACAAACATCCCAGGACCAAGGACAACATTGTTAATGCTAGTCCTGGTTTTCTTCAGGTGGTAAAGGGAGGCAGAGATTGGAGAAATGGAGAGTGGTTTAATTTATGGACCACTTAGAAGGACAGCTGTTTAACTTCAATGCAGAGATGCCCATCCAGAGGAGTGGGCCATATAGATAAAGATGCAACAAATGGGGAAAGAGAAACCTGTTAGATAAAGAATGTGAACATCCCCCACTCAG
Organism: Talpa europaea; assembly: GCF_964194135.1. Lineage (NCBI taxonomy): Eukaryota > Metazoa > Chordata > Mammalia > Eulipotyphla > Talpidae > Talpa > Talpa europaea. Next base: position 100,038,085 of record NC_140068.1, on the reverse strand, counting down.
TAGCAAATTAAGTGAGACAGCCGAAAACTAACCAATTGTTATAGGACGGGGAGGGGGCAGCCCAAAACCCCGCAAACCTGCCTATTCTAAATGGGTTCTGCCATCCGCCGCATCAACACATAACATGGGAGACTTTAATGAAAAGCAACTTTAATAAAACTAGGAAACAATACAGGTAAGGCAAAGAATCTAGTTTCTAAATCAAGCACCCAAAGCTACCCATCCCCTCATGGGTAAAAGTCCATCCAAATGGATTGGCCCAGAGCAAGGCCCCAAGGCCTGCCACAAGTCTAAAGCATCTTCCAGTGGGGACCCACAGAAAAGGGTCACAAACAACCGGACAAGCCCGGAAGGAAAAGAGCAAAATCAACATCAAGATAAAAGCTGCCGTTGTCACCTCCCCATGGGTCTCACCCACATCTGTGTCACCCAGTCTATGACCAAAAGACAAGCGCAGTTTCTTCACGTGTCTCTAGGCTCCATGCGCCTCCTCCAGGTCTCCTGGCTCCATCCTGCTTCCTTCCTCAGTCTCTTCTTCTGCTTCCCCTCTTCCTGCTCAGCTCCACCCTCCCTTGGGTGGGGCAGGGAACCTCCCCCTTTCCTGGGGACCACCCTGTTACACAATCACAAAAAGACTGGTGGAGTTTTAGAATAATGAGGGAAAAAAGGTATATATTCCCTGAGACACCACTCCACTTTCGCTTCCTTGCCCCTCCCAGGCCTGGCCTGGGAGTCCCACTTTATTTCTGTTCTTTTTCTCCTCAGTAAACTTTTTCTTTCTCTAAACAAACCTGCCTCTTCTCGCTTGCTTGCCTGAGCGTCTGCGAAGTTCCTGCTGCGGCTTCGTGAGACACCAACCCGTGGGGGTCTAGTGGCTGGGGCTCAGCGCTGCCCCTGCAGCCTGGGATCCGTTCCTGGCTGGGAGACTAGGCCTGACAATTCCGGTATCAGATTGTAAATAACTACTTTGAAAACATTTGTTTAGCAACTGTGCCTTCTTTTTTTTTTTTTTTTTTTATAAAGGCATGTTATTTATTTATTTATTTGTTTTGTTTTGTTTATACATGCACTGGGTACAGTCAGAAGCGCGGGAGGGTGAGAGAATTCACCAGAGACAGAGCGGGGAGCAGAGAAGGCAGAAGGACCGAAATACACTGCTAAGGAGAGCAGCTGGCGGCAGGAGAGGTCTGCGCGCCATGTGGGACCCTCCTCCGGTGGCCAGGGAGCAGCCAGGGATCGAACCAGCGCTGCAGAGGCCGCGGGCAGCTTCGCAACCCAGTGCTCAGCCTCTGCGCCACCGGGGCCTTCTTTAAGACAAAGAATAATAAATATTACACCTCAGCCGGAAGGCATACAGACCCCTGGCTGCTCCTAAAAAAAAAACATGTGATGATTATTACCTTCCTACCTTATGCTTGTGCACTCACGATTTGCTTAGTATAAATAAAGGGCTGCTGAGACTCTCAGCAGGATGATGTCGGCACCCTGATCAAGTGTCTGAGTCTCCTCATTTTCCCTTCCCCCTCCCTTACCATTTTCTCTACAATTGCGCAGACGCCTTCCCATCCTTCAGGAAACCCTGACACCCAGGCTGCTGTGGCTGGCTCGCAACAGCCTCACACCGTGGGGCTGAAGATTTATTGTGCCTCACACCATGGGGCTGAAGATCTAACATCCCTTTATTTTTTGTTCTTGGTCATAAAAAGAGAAAAATTTATCAGAAAGTACATTAGGCAATAAATTATATGTATCAGCATACTGTAAGTAAGTGGCACAGAAAATTATCTGTTTAGAAATTAGTTATTAAACAATTTGGCGCACTTGACAATGGGAGATAATTTATTGTTCAAATCTGACAAGCAATACAGCACAACAATTATAGTAAATTCTTCTTTTGCTTTTTTAGAAGTTTCCTTTTTTTTAGAAGTTTCTTAGGAAAGTTTTTAAATGAAGTTAACTGTGTTAAGGAGTTTCTAGGTAGAAAAATGTTCCGGTAGCTGAGTAGCAGCTGGTCTCCAGCTGAAGGCCATATGAATGGAATAGTCTTTTGATGCTTAGGCTTTAGCTGATAGGAATGCACTGGTGGCTATCCACTGTCTTAGGTAATTGTCTAGCTGAAATAATAATTTTAGTGTTAGGTTTGGTTTTTTATCTATTAACCTTGAAGTCTACCGTCTAGCTAAGACCTGTAGGAGCCAGTAGTCCATGGGAATAGAATACACTAATTGTTTCTGCTTTACACATGATAATGTATTTTTTTTTCTGCTTACTAAAAATGAATAAATAAAGACCTCCTGAGTCTCTCGGCAGAAGATACTTGCACCTCATCCAGTGTCAGTGTCTCCTCACTACCTTATCCCCTTCCCCTTAGCCCTTAAGTTTCAGCCCCCTAACATGTCATTTAGGCCGTCTCATCCTTTCAGGAACCCGTGACACGACATTTTGCCGGAGGTTGGTCCCTGGCAAGTGGTACAGCACAGCTTCAACCAGGTGCTAAGCCTATTCTGCTAAAACGATATTTCATCCTGCAGCAAGCATGCCTAGGTATTCAGTATCACCTGGAAAGTCTTTTGCAGCTTGGGATTCTTACACAGTGTCAGCCCAGCTGGAATTTCCCCTTGCTGCTAGTAAAAAAAGGCAGACACTAGAGATCACCACCCATCCAGGACCTGCAGGCTGTAAACCAGGCAACAATAACTATTCACTCGATAATGCCCAATCCCTACACACTCCTGGGGCTCAACCCTGAGACTAAATTCTTCACCTGTTGGATCAAAAGGACACCTTCTTCTGTATTTGCCTATTGCCTGGCCCCAAGAGCCAGCTGCTCTTTGCCTTTCAATGGAAAAGCACAGATTCTACTTTTCAGGGGGCAGTTATGGACATGGCTGCCCCAGGGATTCAGAAAATTCACCAGACCTTTTCACTACTACCCTTGCTGGAGAGCTAGCCCAGTTTCCATCAAGTCAGCTCTGTTGTGTCTCACTCCAGTATATTGGTGATCTCTTGCTTGCAAGCTCCACCCTGGAAGACTGCTTATGGGGAACCAAAGGACTCCTGCAATTATTGTGGATGGGTGACTAGAAGATCTCAATGCAAGAGGTAAGACTTTAGAATACGGAGAATTGATGCTTGATTTCCTTGAGGCAGTATAGTCCCCACAAACAGGTTGCAGTCATGCACTGTTGTGGACACCAGAAGGACAATTCTATCATCAGTAAGGTAAACAGGAAGGCAGACAAAGAGGCTGAAGAGCAGCCCTGGAGAATTCCTTGCAATCGGTATACTGTACCACACCTGTCCTTCCAGTTTCTCCTCCACCACTCTAGCCCTTTATCTGGTCCAACATTGCCAACAAGAACAGGAATTCCAACAAGAACACAAATGGCTGGAAAGGAGCCAGGGCCACTCAGGGCTGGGGAATGGAAACAGTTCCAAAATGGGTGGATTGTAATCCCTTCAGCATGGGCTGAAACTTTCATCTGGGAAATACAACAGAAAACTCACTTAGGAAATGAGGATTCAGAAAAATTACTTTCTAGATATTTCTATTATCTCCAGACTTTTGGTACTTACTCGAACTGTCTGTGCACAATGAGAGGTGTGTGCCAAAAGTAATCCACGTCAAGGCTTTCAGGTTCTTCCCCATGTTCAACACGTTGCAAACTCCCCATTTGAAGACATCAAAGTGGATTTTACTGAATTACCACGAGTACGAGGAAATTACTATTTGTTGTTCATGGTATGTACATACTCAGGATGGCCTGAATCCTATCTTTGCCAAACTGAAACAGCTTGTGAGGTGGCCAGGGCCATTCTAAAAGAAATTATCCCCTTTAGATTGTGATGTTGTGTAAGTAATTTTATTTATTTTAAAGATTTATTTATTTATTTATTTTATACAAAAACCGGGGTACAGGCCAGATGTGTGAGAGGGTGAGAGGATTCACTAGACACAGAATGGGAAACAGAACAGACAGACTGATGAAATACACTGTTGAGGTGAGCAGCGGGCAGGACAGGAGAGGTCTGCTGCCCCATGTGGGACCCTCGCCGGCTGGCTGGGATCAAACCAGCACTGCAGAGGCTGCTGACAGCTCCATAGTCCGTGCTCAGCCGCCTGGGTCACCAGGGGAGGACCTGTGAAAGTAATTTTAAAGGCCAATATTTTTCAGTCATATTGCAACTAAGACTCTAACAATGATAATTTTAGAATTGAACAAATTATGGGCCTCCCCTGGTGGCGCAGGCGGTTGAGCGCTGTGCTGTGAAGCTGTCCACAGCCTCTGCAGTGCCAGTTTGATCCCGTCAGCCAGCGAGCGTTCCGCTTGGTGTGGCAGATCTCTCCTGCCTCGCCTGCTGCTCCCCTCATCAGTGTATTTCATCAGTCTGCCTGTTCTGTTCCCCTGTTATATCTTTGGTGAATCCTCTCACCCTCCTGTGCATCTGGCCTGTACCCAGGTTCTTGTATAAAATAAATAAATAAATTAAAAATAAATAACTAAAATAAAATGCATTAAAAAATTGAACAAATTGTAATAATAACAAAATGAAAATAAGATACATCAAAGTTTACAATTAAGTGAACAGAAAACATGCAGAAACAACTGAAATACTATTTAGGCATAAGAGTATAAAAAGAACACCTTTTAATTTTAAATTGGATTTAAGTATATGCCTCCGTTGTTTGTAAGTGATCATGAAACAGGAAATGAAATCATATATAATAGATTATGTGCACTGGTAATCTCAGCCTGATTGTTAGAAAGGGAAAAAATAATTATAACATTATTTTTTATATCATTGTGTGTTTTGCACTACTAACAATGAAATTTTTTGCTGTTATAATAGAATGCCTAAAAATGTAGAGGAAAACTAAAAGAATCATACCCATTTAAAAAAAAAAAGAAGTTATCCCGAGGTATTCATTTGGTTCTGATAATAGTCTGTGGCAACATCTGTGGCAGATGTTGTCCAATTGGTACAAGAGGGCCTGGCATTACTTGGAAACTGCTTACCACCTACAGGCCCCAAAGTTCAGGAAAGGTTGAATGAAAGAATAGAACTCTCAAGAACCAGCTAGAAAAACTCTGTTAGGAGACTTGGTTGAACTGGGACCAGGTATTGCCCATGGCCTTACTCAGAATTCGGTCTAGTGCTAACAGACGGAGTTTCCCTTTGTAAAAGTCCTCTACAGAGGGCCATCTACCCTACCTCCTTCCCTCATTCAAACCCTGCAGGGAGACCTTAGGCAAATTGGAAACATTAATATCTCCCAACAGATATTAAGTGCCCAGGTTTTGGGCACTATTCTCTGCCAATTAAATTGTTACAGGGCAGGGAGAGTGGTACCCCAGACCCCACAACCCTGCCTGCTCTAAATAGTTTCTGCCATCCACTGCATCAACACAAAACATATGAGACTTTAATGAAAAGCAACTTTAATACAATTAGTAAACAACACAGGAAAGGCAAAGAATATAGTTTCTAAATCAAGCATCCAAAGTTACCCGTCCCCTTGTGGGTAAAAGTCCACCCAAGCAGGATTGGCCCAGAGGAAGGCCCAAAAGCTGCCACAGTCTAAAGATCTTCCAGTGGGGATGTTAGTACAGGGCTCACCAGCAGAGGGACCTGGGGTAGTGGTTGCTTCCGCTCAAGCATGATTCAGCAAAAGCTGATGCAATACTAACCGGATGTTATAAGATCCACGTAAAGCGCATGTGCAGGCCACGTAAAATGCATGTGCAGACTTTCCTATATATATATCCCTGCCCCTAGGTAATAAAGAGAGTGTTCCTGCTTCCAGCCAAGTGAGTGTACGCATCTTTCATCCCCAGCCCCTCCGCCGTGTTCCTGAACCCCATCGGCCTGCGGGACGGACCCACAAGTGGCGCCCAGCGTGGGGCACGAGTACGAGGGATCCTCTGAGGGACCGATCAATCAGTAAGGTGAGGATTAGGTAAGTGATCGGCATCATGGGCAATACCATGTCCAAGGGCCAACTTGTTAGAGCCCTACAACTTCTCCTTAAAAATTGTGGAACTCCCGTTAAGGTTCAGACCCTTCATAATCTAGTCTCAGTCCTCGCAAATACCAGCAAATGGTTCCTTCAGCAGGACACGCTTTCTGTACAAAATTGGGAAAAGGTCAAGGCAGATCTTCTTCTTCACAGGGATCTCTACGGAGCCCAAACAGTCCCCCCCTCCGCATCCTTTCGGTGTGGCAGTTAATTCACGATATCCTCAGTGAAGGGGGACCGGCTGCTTGCAAACTGGTGTCTAAGGCCCTACGCTCCGCGGCCCAATCCAAAAGTGAAACTCCACCCACGGCATGCACAGCCACAGAGGCCCCAGCCGTTTCCGTGTCCCATTCCCATTCCACAAAACTGATGGAGGACTCTTCCTCCGATGAGGGGGATGTAGAGGATAACACCAACCGCCCACCACCCCCATACCCGTCAACCAAAAATCAGTGGTATCCCTCCCTTCCCACTCTCCCCGTCCCCCCTCTGTGCCTACAGTAAATGCCAAAACATCCCCCTCATGCTCTCCATAGAGACCCCCACACCACTGGGGGACAACATCCCATTCGCTCTGGCTGGTTTCTCTGCAATTCCCTTCCTATAATGCTACCTATGGTAACCATCCCAGCACTCTCTCTGACAATGCCACTCTCAGTTCCAAAGTTAATTTTACTGTTCAAGCAGGTGTTTGCGTCCTGTCTCCTTTTTACATAGTGTCTTTCACTCTATCGTTCAACAATCAATCCTCCCTCAATTGCAGCTGTCACCTTTCCTCTTGTTGGTCCAGAACCCTCAGCAATTCCTTTGTTGTCATGCGTTTCCCTAAGGTCGTTATTATGCCTGTCAGTGTGTCTGAGTTTACTTCTCAGGTAATCATCCGAAATCGACGAGCAGGTCCGGCATTGGTTGTTGGCGCCTTGATCTCCGTCTTCTTGATGCTGGAAGCTGCGGCTGCGGTGGTCGGCGGCCTAGCTCTGTCCAACTCTGTGGCTAACGCGGACACCATCAACCTTCTCTAGAAACGAATCTCCACCACCTTTCTCACTCAAAACTCTATGAACAATCACCTTGCGGTCGGAATACTCCAACTAAATCAACAAGCCTCCTTGCTACAAGAAGAAATAGACTTATTGACTCTAACTGCCCATATCCCCTGTGTTCCTACATATGCGTTCACATGTGTTACCCCTGCTCTTGTTTCCAATTATTCTTCCCAGGTTCATACCCTTAATGAGTACCTGTGCGGCCCGTGGAACCAAACCTTTCTCAATTTTACAGTTCAATTGGCTAATCAAATTCTCACCATCAATAATACCGGAGCCATGGTATTTAACCCTGATCAAGCCCTTTCCTGGCTCTCTAAAGCCTGGGGGCTGGCCAAATCCTTGGGGGGAGCCATATCACTCCTTGGTGTGGTCCTCTTCTGTCTGGGTGTCATCTTCTACATCCTGTGATACCAGTGCCAAAGACGCAGGGTCCTACAACTGGCTCTGTGACAGGTACGGTACTCTCCGTTACAATGCACTGCAGACCCTGGCGTGTGGGTCAATATTGCCCTTGACCACCTGTAGGCCAATGACGGGTAAGATGGCGGTGTAATCCATTGCAACCTAAGACAGCTCCACTACCTTACCTAGGAATCTGGTGGTGGGTGGCCATGACGGGTAAGCACTTGAATATGACCGCCACAACCTAAGACAGGCCCCGGTGCATCCCCCCCTTTTTTCTTTATAACGTAAAAATGGGGGAGCTGTTAGTACAGGGCTCACCCAGCAGAGGGACCTGGGGTAGTGGTTGCTTCTGCTCAAGCGTGATTCAGCAAAAGCTGATGCAATAATAACCGGATGTTATAAGATTCACGTAAAGCGCATGTGCAGGCCACATAAAGCGCATGTGCAGGCCACGTAAAGCGCATGTGCAGACTTTCCTATATATATCCTTGCCCCTTGGTAATAAAGAGAGTGTTCCTGCTTCCAGCCAAGTGAGTATACACATCTTTCATCCCCAGCCCCTCCGCCATGTTCCTGAACCCCGTTGGCCTGCAGGACGGACTGACATGGGGACCCATAGAAAAAGATCAGAAATAACCAGACAAGTCTGGGAGGAAAAGAGCAATATCAAAATCAAGGTAAAAGCTGCTATTGTCACATCCTCATGGATCTCACCCACATCTGTGTCACTCAGTTCATGACCAAAAGGCAAGCGCAGTTTCTTCATCTGTCTCTCTGCTCCATGTGCCTCCTCCAGGTCTCCTTCTGGCTCCATCCTGCTTCCTTCCTTCTCAGTCTCCTCTGCAGCTTCTTCTCTCTCTACTCAGCTCCACCCTCTTTTTGGGTGGAGCAGGGAACCTGGAAACTCCCCCTTTCCTGGGGACCACCCTGTTACAAAATCACTGGGTACAGGAACAAAAAGCTACAATTGTTATCTATCTTAAATTTGTTCTTTTCATCATTATTTAGATGGTGGCTAAATTCCTTATAAAACTAAGGTTTTTCTAAGTTTAGTAATAAAAATATGTTAAATCATTTACTGAACTCTCTTTCAGGTTTACATTTTGCTCTTTATTGTAATGAAACTTAACTTTCAGATCTACTTTTTGCTCCCTGTTTAAGGGAACTAAAGTTTAATGTCATCTCAACAAAAAATTGAAGGATGTGTTTGTGTAAGTTGTCTAGTCTAAAGAGACGATAGTATAACAGCTATTGTTACAGACCAACCCCAATATAAAATGGGTTGCCTGACCATGGGTCCTCACCTGTGCCCTTAAAGGCGACTTATTAATACTCAACTGCAGGCACACACAAAAAGTTAATAAAGGTTTTTTTTACACAAGAAAGGGGAAAATGAAGAAATGAATAACTCAGGGAGAAAAAGAAGGAGATAAACTCATGAATGTGTCCTACCCATTCAGCTGACCTGGAATCTCAGTGGCACACTGAGAACTGGTGAAAAGCCAAAAGCCGTGAGGCCAAGAGAGACACCCAAGGCCCATGTGTCTGGTTTTATACCAAACCCAGCAACTTAACTCCACCTTCAGGTCCCAGCAACTCTCCCTTTGGTGATGATGGCATTTGTCATTTCCAGCATCTTGATGACTTTGGTCTGGAGTGGGGGTGGATTCCATAAAATCTGTATGGAGTTTGCTCAGGACATCCTTTCCCCCTAACACTATTACAATGTCTTGCAATGAAGAGGTTAAAAACTAAGATATAATAACTCCAAATGCAAGTGAGGTGAGGTGTGTTTGTGTTTGGAAAAAGGAATATATTAAAGATAGATATTCTGAAGGTCCTTAAGACAATTTAAAGTAGGATGGGTGAAACAGAATGGTGTTAAAAAAAAAGAAGGCAGAAGAAAGTGTTAAAGATCTGAGAGAGAGATTTTGGTGGGAAATCGCGTGTGCTCAGGTGACTCCATAGATTTCTCATGGTCGGGTCAAAGTAGGAGCACCAGACCAAGCTGTGAGTCTCCACCTCCTACAACTCATTCATGGACCTGCTCATCTAACCAGGAAGACCCCCTTTGACTGACTCTTCATTGAACTGGGGATAAGATGTCTTCATCAAGCCTTGCTCTAGTCACAACTGGAAGCTTACTAGTCCATACCCAGCTGAAGCCTGAGGACATCAGCATATGGCTCCCCTGGTTTTTCTTCTTCTGTCTTGGGCTATCTCTGGTTGGGTTTTCCTTCCTCCTTGTCAAGACTTGCCTAGCGCTGACTCCAACCTATTACCCCATGTAGCCTGTACAAAGACTCAACTGATATAATCTTTTTCTCTTTGGGAGGGGTCACTCCTTGTGAGCCTTTGGGTTAGCAGCTGATTTTGGATAACTAAGCAGAATCTGAAAGGGATTGGGGATTCCACAATGGGCTCAGTCTCTGTATCTTTACCTTTGGGCCTGTGCTCTAGATACTCCCTAAGCAATCTGATGTAATGGAGGCATTGCTGCCTAAGGATCTTGGATTCCATAGCTGTGTCAATGGCCATGCTTATCTCTTCTACGCCCCACCTCCTTGTGTGAGCTAGGTTTCCGGTCTTGGGGCACCTCCTTTCCAGTTTTTCTATTCTTGTCCTCTATCAGGTTCACACTCAAGATACTCCCCCAAAGACACCCCTGCCCACCTCTGTCCCTACAACCATGAGACCACCCACCCAGAATGGTCTCCATTGTCTTTTTTTTTTTTTTTTGACCATGAAAAGACTGTTTTATTCCATGAAAATATTCTCAACAGAGAACACTATCTTAAAACAAAGCATTTACCATAATTCATAATCAAGAGGTAGAGGAGTTTGTTAATCCACTATATTGAGGTATGATGGGCACGGAGAGAGCTGTATGTGTTCAGTGTGCACAGCATGATGAGTTTGCAGATATGTAGACATGCATTGGAAACATTCCCACAATCCATACTATAAGGATATCCACATTTCCTGCCACCCATTTACCAATTTATTTATTTATTTATGCATACAAGAGCTGGGGTACAGGCCAGAGATGTTGGGGGTGAGAGGATGCACCAGAGACAGAGTGGGGACAGAACAGGCAGATTGACCAAAGCACACTGCTGAGAGGAGCAGTGAGCGAGACAGGAGAGGTCTGCTGTGCCATGTGGGTCCCTCCCTGGAGGGTCAGGGATCTGACTCTTGCTGCAGAGGCTGTGGATGGCTCCACAGTATGGTGCTTAACTCCTTGTGCCACAGCCACCAGGGAGGCCCCTATTTACCAAATGTTTTAGTGTAAATATGGGTGTTACTGAAAAGGAAAGCCAATGTACAAATGAATGCAGTAAAAATCCCTGGATAAACATTACAACCCTGGTGCAATTAGCAAGTTTGCATCCCCTTATCACTTGCAAATTATTCTTTTGTCTGATGGATTTATGGCTGGTCTTTATTCTAAGAAGACTGCACTCTAAGAGGAGTGAGCCAAATGACCAAACCATCTGGTAACTTGAGCCTCTTTCTGATACAGTTAACAAGTTTGTCTTTCCCCCATTTTTTGCAATTCCCCTTATCTAGCATTAACAGGATTGATGACTTGTCTTTCCCATTTGTTGCAGCTTCCCCTCCCCTTGGGAAGAAAAAAAAAGCTGGCGCCACCGGTTTCCCTGTAGACCCCTCCCCCTCGCCCTAAGGAAAACAAGTTGGGGATCACCCATCTCTGTGCCTTGACACTTTCCCCTTCCCTTAAGATGAATGAGCTGATACCCATCCATCTCCCTGTTGAGCTGGCGCCCACTAGTCTCTGTGCGGACCCCTTCCCCCTCCCCTTCGCGGATGCCTACCCATCTCTCCCTGTATAAATACCCCTGCCCACTGCCAAAGAAGAGGACGGTGGTTTTTCGGACATGAGTCTGCCTCCCTCCTCATTTGTCGACAAATATAACCGCTTTCCTTTTCCTCAAACTTAGTTTCCTTTTATTGGCTGAGGGAAACTGAGGCCGGCGTTCGGTAACATTTCCCCCTTCATTTGCATGAAACACCCTCTTGCTCATCCCCAGTCTGAATAACCTTATCTACATAAAATATAAATCTGTCAAAATTTGCCCATGTAACACATGTTAAAATAACTGAGCATAAAAGGAAATCGTGTATGTTTCAGACCCAGATCTTTCTTTCTTTTTTTTTTTTTAAAGGTTTATTTATTTATTTATACAACACTGGGTACAGTCAGAAACGTGGGGGGGTGAGAGAATTCACCAGAGCCAGAGCGGGAAGCAGAAAAGGCAGACTGACAAAGTACACTGCTGAGGGGAGCAGCGGGTGGCATGAGAGGTCTGCGCACCATGTGGGACCCTCGCCCAGCAGCCGGGGATCGAACCAGCACTGCAGAGACTGCGGGCAGCTTCACACCCCAGCGCTCAACCACTGCGCCACCAGGGAGGCCCAAGACCTAGATCTTTCTAGGAGAGAAATCAATCTGGAGCCCACAGTATTATGGTAATAATAAACCTGTTACCTGCTTGTTCTCAGAGTGACACTTGGTCCTTCCTGCTTGGACAAAACAATTTTTCTATAACATTGCAACTACAACACTGGGCTATCTTTTTTTTTTTTAAGTTTTTTTTTTTTAAAGATTTATTTATACATACAAGAACTGGGATACAGGCCAGAGGCGTGGGGGGTGAGAGAATTAACCAGAGACATAGTGGGGAGCAGAACGTACAGATTGATTGAAATACACTGCTGAGGGGAGCAGCAGGAGAGACAGGAGAGGACTACTGCACCATGTGTGTCACCTCATGGCCTGGGATTGAATTCATGCTGCAGGAGCTGTGAATTGCTTCATAGTGCTGATGCTTAACCCCTTGCACCACTAGGGAGACCCTTGGGCTTTCTTTTTAATGAAATTTCCTAAGTAGAAAAGGAAAAAATTCAATAAGGACAAGGCAAAGGTTTAGGACCAGACTCTGAGTAATGTGTCCACATTATTCTGAAACTAGGGGCAGTGGCCTGGTGACCTGCACCCTCCTGGATGGATGAGCCTCAGCCCCTGCAGACCCTCCTTTCCACATCTCCCCAGTGACCCCCAGGCTCTTGGCCTCACCCTCCAGTTTCCCTCTGTCCCTCTGCTAGGGGGAAAGGATGTTCTTAGCAAACTCCATACAGGTTTTGTGGATTCCACCCCCACTCCAGACCAAAGCCATCAAGACACTGGGAACTATAAATCCCATCATCACCAAAGAGAGAGCTGCTGGGACCTAAGTGTGGAGTTAAGCAGCCAGGTTTGCTATAAAACCAGACATGTGGGCCTTGAGGGGTCTCTCTCTTAATCTCATGGCTCTTAGCTTTTTACCAGCTCTCAGGCTGCCATTGGGATTCCAGGTCAGCAGAACTGGTAGGACACATTCACAAATTTATCTCCCTCTATTTCTCTCTGAGATATCATTTTCACTTTCTTTTGTAAATAAAACCTTTATTAACCTTTTGTGAGTATTAATAAGTCCCTTTTAAGTGCATGGGTGAGGACCCACAGTCAGGCAACCCATTTCATATTGGGGTTGCCCTGTACACCTCTGCCCTTCCCACCCCCTCCCCCTGCACTGCTCTCATCATGGCTCCTGCCCCCCTGCCCACCAGAGACCTGCTCCTGTTGGGGAGAAGCAGCCTCACTCTCCCTGTCAGTCAGCTCTGCTCCTTCCTCCTGGAGTTGCTCCTGCATCAGGTCACACAGGAGACCCAACTAGCACCAGAACCTTCTAATTCACACCCACAGTTTCAAGTGGTCCCCTGATCCCCTCACCATCCCCCTTCTGTCCCCTCCTCCTCTGAGCTGACCCCTCCCTTGACTAAAGTGCTGGAGGGCAGAGGAGAGGCCCTGATACTGAGACAGACTATTCCCCCAAATGGGACCTGGTCCTGGGCCTTCCCATTGCCTCCCCCAAGCAGCGTGAGGCCTCCTGCCTTGGGGCTGCTCTCAGCAGGGGACACTCCTCCCCTGGAGCAGGGTGACCTCTGGCTTCCCAGGTCAGCTGGTCAGAGGCAGGATTCCCAGTTTTAAGGTTCATGTCTCTGGGGCACCTGAGTTGGTGATGTCAGGTGGACCATGGATCTCTTGATCAACACAGGATTATGACAGGTATATGGGAAAGGCCAAGTAACTGTCAGAGGTGGAAAGTGGAGGAAGGAAAAGACAAATCACAAGGATGGAAAAGGAGTTCAGTGAGAGTGAGCTATCAGGCAGCTCAGGGCTGAGGGAGCCATGTCTGTTCTGCCTAAGATCACAGTGATGACATGGTCCCCACAGAGCTGAGAGAGGATTGGGGTCTGTCGCCAGCAGGGAAGCAGACCACCTTGGCGAGCTTCCTCAGAGTAGGTGTTGCCAATAAAGCTCTGACCATAAACGATGCCTTTCAATATGCTTTATTAACACAAGTTGCACACAATCAAACACCATGTCTACCACTATCCTATTGCTATGTCCCTTGAGCGATCACTTAACGCAACGTCACTTTTAGTCGCTAGGGAAGAGTCATCCGTAGTCCGGCAGCTCAAATTCAATCTCTTGAATTTGGCAGCTTGAATTCGGTCTCGGCTCCTCAGGGAAACCCTGCGGCCGCAGCCCGCCAAACGATGTTCTGGGTCTTCTTCGGTGGGTCTCGAAGGGGTGAGGTGGCTCTCAGTAGTGCAGCATAATGAGCTCATCTTGAGCTCACTTCGAAGCTGAAATGCTTTGCGATCGCTCGGTTTATATCCTTTCCCTGAGCTAGGTTACATCATTTATTTTTCTCAACATAATTTCAATCACATATTTACATCCAATATTCAATAACATATGTACATAAATATTTATATCTTACTTTCACCAAAATATTTACTTCACTGCAAATTCATTATCAAAACAAAAATATTTGCTTTCAATCTTCCTATTACATCAGCATCCTTGGACAGCTGGTGTCCCATAAGGATGTAAGTTTCATTAGTCATTATCTACCAGTATCTACTGTGTGCATTCTGTGTCTACAAAAGGCTGGTATCCTGTAAGGATGCAAGTGATGTTTACAGTTTACATACTCTCTCCAGGGTCCCCCTGAGAGGAATCTAAAGCCATTGGGAGGAGGACCCCTGAGGACACACTCTGACTCTCCCAAACCCCCCCGACTTGCCCACTTGGCTCCTCTCCCTCTGGATGAAGATCTCACTTCCTCAGATGACTCTCCCTGAGCGCAGAGAGAGAGAGAGAGAGAGAGAGAAGAGGAGGGAGAAGAGGTGGGAACAGCTCACAGAGGACAAGGGGACAAGCCTCACCCAGGACTCTGGGGACATGGACTCTGGGGCTCAGCTGGGTGTGGACAAGCTCCTGAGGTGAGAAGGACCATGAGTGTCAGATGAGCAGCTTCAGTCTAGATCCAGGGTCTGCCCTGTCCTGTCTGGGCCTGGTGTCTCTTCCATTCTGGCATCTCCTCAGTTCAGCATGGGGAGGGACCTCAGCTATATTATAACTGTGATTTCAGTGATTTCAGAAAAGTTTATTTAGGAAGAAAAGAGACAAAGGAGAAAGACTCCCAGGTATAAGGTACCTGGGAGGGGCCAAGAAGAGAGCTGGTACGGGATATTATGTTGGCAATATATACTTTCTCTCCCTCATTATGTTTAAGTTTTACTCTTTCTCTCCCTGATTGGCTAATTCCCAGAGGGTCTCACACTTACTAAGTGAGAAATTTCACATTCCTTATCTAACAGCTTTCCCTTTCCCCATTTGCTTGTCACTCTATCTTTATGGCCTAGTCCTCTGGGTGAGCATCTCTACACTTTATCTCTACACTTTATCTTTATGGCCCAGTCCTCTGGATGGGCATCCCTGCATTGAAGTTAAACAGCTGCCCTTCTAAGTTGTCCATAAATTAAACCACTCTCCATTTCGCCAGTCTCCACCTCCCTTTATCACCTGAAGAAAACCAGGACCATCGTTAACAGCATTAATATTGTCCGTGTTTCCGGAGTGTTTGTTTTTCCTAATGGAATTGGTTATATCTCTGAAGCCTCCCTAAATTCTTCAGAGGTCCCCTCCTGCACTGTCCCTAAAGCTGCCTAATAACCCTAGCTTGCCCTGTGTCTCAGAGGGATCACTGGAACCAAGCATAAGTATTCTTAGCCATTGCTTTGTGTAACTGCCATTTTAGAATTTTAGGTTTTGCTGGGAAAAGACTGCATTCCAGAGATAGTTTGGACCCTCACTCCACCCTTACTCTCCGGTCACCAGTGAGGGCGAACTTGCTGTAATTGGAGCTGCAGCTTGGAGCTGCATCTTGACCTGGCCAGTCAGCTTAGAATGATAGCCTGGCAAAGTTGGAGAACGCATCCTTGTAGCCAATGAGTAACTGCCAGCATAATTTAACCTTATTAGAAGACCCCTGCTTCCTTTGTTCGGGGCTCTAGGTAACTGCCACTGCATTGGTAGGTGCCGTGAACCCGGACTCGAGTCTGAAATAAACTCCCTTTTGTGTTTGCATCAGCTGTCTTTGGGTTCTTGGAGGCTATGCTCTCCGAGTCTGCTGACCTTGGGCACAACAATCACACCTTCCTCCCTGCAGGTCTGGTGTTCAGGATCCTGCTTCCTCTGGCAGCTGTGGTTCCCGTGACCCTTTGCCTCAGGACGTGGAAGGAACAAGTCAGCACAGGGGCACCTGGAGCTCAGGTCCCAGCTCCCCTAGTCACCCGGAGTCTGAAAGCAGTTCTCATCTTTCAGTGGGTGCTGACAAAAAAGGGGAACTCCAGGGAGGGAGGGACCAGCCCAAACCACAGGCCAAGTGGGAGGACAGGCTTGACTCTCAGCTGCCTCTGACTGTGAAGAACCCTGTAAAGAACCATGTGCAGGAGAAGACCTTCTCTGAAGGAGCCCAGAGGTGAGACAAACTCCCCTGTTTACTGTTTATATAAATAAGCCTAAAAGTGACAAACAAAAAATCACCTTTTTGTAAATAAGGGGCCACTTACTCATTGTTAACACACTGTCAGTGTCGCCTCAACATGTACAACTGAGGACTAATTCTTTGTGCACATTAAATAATTTCCAAAAATTGCTCGGCGATATAACTAAAAATACATGGTTTTACCTACTCCTCACACCCCAACTGGGACGCTGTGGCAGAATGGCCCTCTTAAATAAATTCATTTGCCTGTCACCATAATATATATATATATATGTATATTGTTTGTGCTTACATTTCATTAGTGACTTTACTGATAATTCAAGAGAAAACACAGAGCATTGAGCTTTTTGGGCATAAATTTCAGATCTTAATTATTCCTTATAAAAAGCAGCAGCTTGACACTCTATTCCAACTTAATAATAACTAACAAATAGTTATCCAGTCTTTTTTTTTTTTTTTAATTTTATAGAGGCATGCTTTATTTATTTATTTATTTGTTTGTTTGTTTGGTTATACATGCACTGGGTACAGTCAGAAGCGCGGGAGGGTGAGAGAATTCACCAGAGCCAGAGCAGGGAGCAGAGCAGGCAGAAGGACCGAAGTACACTGCTGAGGGGAGCAGCGGGCGGCAGGAGAGGTCTGCGCGCCATGTGGGACCCTCCTCCGGTGGCCAGGGAGCAGCGGGGATCGAACCGGCGATGCAGAGGCCATGTGGGACCCTCCTCCGGTGGCCAGGGAGCAGCGGGGATCGAACCGGCGATGCAGAGGCCGCGGGCAGCTTCGCAACCCAGCGCTCAACCACTGCGCCACCGGGGAGGCCCAGTTATCCAGTCTTTAAGGGAGACATTAAGTTCCATTTGCCTTCTACCTTTTACTGCATTTCTTAAAGGGGCAGCAACTCATTTTTCCTTATGTTGTCAGTTCCTCACCGCTGCCCCCTCCAGCAGCTCTTGTATTTACAGATGGCTCCTCTACTAAAAAAGTGGCTTATATTCCTTATTCAGGAAAACCTAAGGCTATTAAAGGAGACAATGCCACTGCATATACTTCTGCCACCTTTAAAAAATTTTGTGCTGCATTTAAAATTTCTCATGCTACGGGGATCCCTTATAACCCTCAAGGACAAGCTATAGTTAAAAGAGACCATCAAATCTTAAAAGCCCAAATTTTCAAATTACAGCATTCTAAGTATAAATATAACTCTGCACATCATATTTTAAACCATGCTTTGTTTGTTATTAAATTACAATTCACATGATGTTTTTCAAGCTACTAAACATTACAATCCTAATACACTGGTTATGTAAAAAATCTGTTATCGGGTTCCTAAAAAGAGCCCGACACTCTGCTAACCTACGGGCGAGGCTATGCTTGTGTTTTTGTACAGGATGCTAATTCACCCATCTGGATCCCTAATAGACTGATTCAACACCTTGGTTCTTCCTCTTCACCAATTACGACTTGAGGAGTGTCATACCAGTCCTACTTCGTCATCAACCTCTGCCATGCTGCACAGTAACCTGCCCGTCTCTGTTACCTTGTGTGAAACCTTGCTTGCTGATTTAAATAGTGCTTAAAATAATGTAAACAAATTGTTTTTGTAATTGTCAATCTCCTTATGTTATATTGCCTGTAAATTTAAAAAAATTACAATAATTCGGGTATTTATGCTCTTCAACTTTTAGAGCAGAATTTACATGTCCTAAAAAATTTGTTGCTGCTTTAATTTTAGGTATTACTGCACTCATCACTGTTATTAGCTCCTTTGCCATCTCCACTACTGCTTTAGTTCAGCAAGTTCACACAGCCTCTCATGTTGATAATTTATCGCGTAATATATCTCATTCCCTTGTTCTTCAAGAAAACATTGATAAAAAATTTGAGGCCCGCTTAAACGTTTTGGAGGAGACACTTTTGTATATTGGTAATCAAATTCAGCATATTGAAACTCACCGAACTACTAGGTGTCGCTCTAAATATAGATGGGTTTGTGTAACTCCACACCCTTATAACTCCTCCTCCATTCCTTGGGATAATGTAAAAAACACCTTTTAGGTGTTTGGGATAATAACAATGTTGCTTTTGATTTAAAATCCCTTCAGAATTTAATTAAGGCAATTAGTTTAGCTTATGTTCCCTCTTCCACTCCTGAGGTTGCAGACTCATTTCTGGCCACCTTAAAACATTTTACGACTAAAGCCGCTTGGTTCCAATCTCTTATCAACCTTGGCATATCAATATTAATTATTCTTTCTCTTTTGTTTCTGCTTCCAGTCATTGTCCGACTCCTCAGCAGAGCCATCAAACAAACCCACCTCGAATTAAAAACGTTACAACTTCTGGCCAAAAACAAGAAATGGGGAATTAATGGGAGCCGCACTACTCATGTCGTCTGGCAAAAGTCCGGGCATGGGGCAGATTTCTGAAAAATCAGGAATCTCGTTAGCTGATTCCAAGATTCTCCTCATTTGTCTATGGCTAGTTTCTACCATTGCTAAAATACGCATTTAAAAGTAAAACTGCAAATACTGATCAATCACTGAATAACCAATTTGATGACAAATGGCACTGCATGATACAAATATTACGTTTTTTAATAAAATTAGTAGTCCTCTGCCAAAAAGGCAGCAATTCAACATTTGGCTTTACATTAACAAAGTGAAAACACTTCTAGGAACAAAAGGCTGTAAACATCTATCAGCCAAGTCTTTGATATAGAGATGTGGTCTCTTAAGGGAAGAGCTAATTGGAGAAAGAAATTCCTTTACTTTAAAGTTAAAGATAACAGTTGGGTGGCAGAGGTGAGCCATGCTCCAAGTATAAGAAAATTCCTGATAAACCAGGAGATGCCATAGTTCACTCCTGCTAAATTCTTCCTGTTTGTTTAGGGCTAATTCCCTTGGATGTGACAATTGGTATGGTAGCTGTTAAAGTATACATTCAAGAATAAGTCAATAGCAATTTTGTGAATGGTTGAGCTAGTAATCACGGCAGCACAAATAACACACTGGGAAATGATCAATGTTAAAACTACTGATATGTCACATATTGACCATTTTTGAGAATCAAAGGCTATAAACCATCTCTGCTCCTGCCCCTGATAAAATATTTGTAGTTCTTTAGAACAACAACCAGCAACCTTATGGAAGAGGAAATTGCCCCTTGATCTTATAGTTAAATATGGAAACTAGGCTGACTAGATCAAGTAGAGGAGTGATAGGTAGAAAACTCTTTGTTTAGATTAGGAGACTTCCTCCCTTAATTGAGAGCTGGGGGCTAGGGAAGAGTCAGTGCGGCTTGCCTGGCATTAACGCCCTCCAGGCCCTTGGTTCCTTAATATCAAATCAATATAAAAACAATATACTATAAATATGCTATATAAAAGCCTTCTCTTTTTTTTTTGCGTTAATCAATTAGTTATATGTTAGTCTAAACTTTATAGGTTAGTTAGAAATAATCTCTTTGTCTCCCCTCCCCCAGGTAACTTCCTGCCCTTTGTTTCCCTCAGCCCTTAGTTAATTGTTCACCATGGCAAACTTAGAAATGTTAGTTGCAGACACATAGGCTTTTTTGCTAGAAATACAATAACTGTTGGATTGTTTAAAGTAAATAACTATTGGGCCTCCCCGGTGGCGCAGCGGTTGAGCGCTGGGTTGCGAAGTTGCCCGCAGCCTCTGCAGCGCCGGTTCGATCCCCAGCTGCTCCCTGGCCACCGGAGGAGGGTCCCCACATGGTGCGCAGACCTCTCCTGCCGCCCGCTGCTCCCCTCAACAGTGTACTTCGGTCCTTCTGCCTGCTCTGCTCCCCGCTCTGGCTCTGGAGAATTCTCTCACCCTCCCGCGCTTCTGACTGTACCCAGTGCTTGTATAATTAAATAAATGAATAAAAAAAATGAATGAATAAATAAATCTTAAAAAAAAATAAATAACTATTTTGAAAACATTCATTTAGCAACTGTGCCTTCTTTAAGACAAAGAATAATAAGTGTCATAACCTCTGCAGTATGGCAAACAGACCTTAGTCTGCTCTTGAAAAAACATGTGATGATTATTATCTTCCTGTTAGGGGGAAAAGGATGTCCCAAAGCAAATTCCATATAGGCTTTGTGGACTCCACCCCCACCCCAGATCAAAGCCAAAGACACTGGGAACTCCAAATCCCATCACCACCAAAGGGAAGGTGCCTGGGACCGGAGGGTGGGGTTAAGCAGCCAGGTGGATACAAAAGGCAGACACGTGGGCTTTGGGGGGCTCTCCATTTTTGGGCTCTCGGCCAGCTCGCAGCGTCCGGCCAGCTCTGAGAGTGACTTTGGGTTTCCAGGTCGTCGGATCGGGTAGGACGCATTAAAGACTTTATTTCCCTATTTTCTCCCTGAGTTGTACATTTTCCTTATTTCTTTTTCTCTTGTAAATAAACCTTTTATTAACCCTTTTGCGTGTGTCTGTAGTAGAGTATTCATAAGTCCCTTTAAAGCGCGTGGGTGAGGACCCACAGCCAGGAACCCGTTTAATATCGGGGTTGCTCTATAACAGCCCTACCTTATGCTTGTGCACTCACAATTTGCTTAGTATAAATAAAGGACTGCTAAGACCCTTAGCAGGATGATGTCAGCACCCTGATCAAGTGTCTGCGTCTCCTAATTTCCCCTTCCTCTTTCCCTCATGATTTCACCGATGCCTTCCCATCCTTTAGGACTCCCTGACACCCAGACTGCTCCGGCTGGCTCACAACAGGGTACCTAAACTTGCTTCTGAATTTTCCAAATAAAAACACAGTTATTTACAGGCAGCAAATTTAATGAGATTTGAAAAAGCAGGTGTATTTCTTCCATTCCAGAGTAAGAAACAGATCATTGGCTTCCTCTACAAGTCCATCATCCAACTTTTCCATGAAAATGTTGGATCTTGAACTTACTACTCAGACAGTCCAGAATCCTCAAAGTTGACCTGGGGGCCCTGCTTCAGCAACTGGGTTCCCTGACACAAACTCAAGTAAATAAAGTCTAATTAATTTAGGCCTTTTAATCCAGACAGCATGAAAACCCCAGGAAATACTTTATCCTATGAAAAAAAAAATATTTCCCATGGTAAAATTCATCCTACACGAAACCAGTTCAAAGTACGTCTCAGCACAGGCCTGACCTGACTGTTCTCTCAGCCACGGCCCAGGAATCTGCACCCAGAGCAGGAAGACGAGACTCCAGCATCCGGGACTCACTCACAGGTTTGTCCACAGGGAACCTGCAGCCCCAAGAAGAGCCCAGGGCAGGGCTGGGCAGGGAGGGGCCTCATGGGGACATGGTCTCAGGGGTGCAGGGGAGGAGGGGGGCTTCAGGCCCTGGGGGGGCCCCATCCACACCAGAGCCTGAGGGGATCCCCTCCCCTGGGGGACCCACAGGCTCCTCCAGAGAAGGAGGATTGTCCATGGGCACAGTGGGCTTCTGGGGCCCAGCTTCCAGGGGGCAGAGGGTCATGGACACGTCTCCAAAATAGCAGACAAAATATGGAAAGAGGACCCCAGAGAAGGACTTGGGGGAGAAGGAGAAGATGTGGGAGCCATCAGTCATGTCATAGAAGGAGACGTTCCCCTGATCATAGTCCAGGAAAACCCCCACCCTGTGGGGAAGCTGCCTAAGGGGTAGCGGAGTAGGAGTGTCAGTAAAGGCTCTAAAACCTTGTATTTCCTGCCCCACAACCCAGAAGCCATTTGAGCAGGCTGGATAGCTGTATCTTGTTTCCCAGTGTTTTCTCCAGACCCCCAGCCCCCATTTGCTTCTGTCTCCACTCCTGACCTCTACTTCCCAGTAACAGCGACCCCAGGTGATACCCTCACAACCCAAAACAGTCTGTTTGTCAATGAAGTACATGAAATTTTTATATCTTATACTCTTCCTGTCATGAGAGAGCACAATTCCACAAGTGGAGGAATTTGAATCCAGAGTGACAGAACCTGCAGAGAGAGATCCCCATTATGAGACAGACCCTTGTCCCATTACAAGGGCACCCACTTCCTCACCCTAAGATATTTAGCTGTGATGGGGGAGGGATATGTTCCCTGAAATGAGAGCATGAGAAGGAGCCACAAGACTTATCGGGGGGGGGGTCCCAGAGATCCCTCGACCCCTGGGGACCCTCCTGGACTCCAAGGACAAAAGAACCCCCTCAGCATCCATGACGAGTCCCCCCTACCATCCAGCCCAGCTGTGTGACATCACACTGCACCCCCCCACCCCCACAGAGGGTGCAGAGTCTGTGTTCACACACAGAACAGAAGGAAAGACCAGAAGCTGAGCAGCCCCAGAGAGAACAGAGTCACTCACAGGCCTGGAACCGATCCTTCCGCCAATCTGCAAGAGACACACATGTCACTTGAGGGACTCTAGATACTCACACATCAGGGCCCACATCTACTTTTTCTACTAGACAGTGAGACAGAATTTACAGGGGAAATGTCTGGAAATATTTGTTGATTTTAGATACACATTTGATATTTTAGAAATATTTGATATTTAAAAATTTAAAATATTTAAAATATTTTAAAATATTTAAAAATAAAAAATATTTGATATTTTAGATACACACACATAAGAACCCACACCCTTCATGCTGCAACCATCCCCTGAAAGTTAAGTCATAAAGCTTAATAAGCAGGGATGGAGAAGCTGGAAAAAAGTGAACAGAAAGACTTACCCAGATGCAACTATCAAACTATGCTTGTTCAAGTCACAGACACACACCCATCCTATATATAAGGTTTTCTTGAGAAAGGATTATGGAAATGAAAATTACTTAAGATAACTGACTGACTGAATGTGTAGGCTCTGTCTGAGCCACAGGGAATAAGCTTCACCTTGGCTGAGCTGCACGTGGGGGTGACTGTGACATGAGTGGGGCGACTCGACACTCAGCAGAGGGTCCTGCCCACTCAGAAGGGGGTGGAGAGGGTTCTAGGAGGACAGAGATGTGCAGAGTAGGAGACATGGACACACACTAAGAGGATCAAACACTAGTGACATGTCTCCCTATTTGCAGGGATGGTGGAGATACCAGAATCGAGTCATCTCAGTGGTGGGAGCATCAGGAGCTGTGGTGATCTCTCAACCTGCTGCTCCACTACCAGTCACTTGTGGCAGTTGCTCCAAAGAGCCCAGTAACTCTCTTTTTGGCAGTTGTGGCAACTGCTCCTCTGAGCCCTTTTATGCAACTATGTACTTCCTGCATCATGGAATGGCCCAATCAGATGCCAGCTATGAGCTGATTGGTGGTAAATGGTCTAATCAGCCACAGGATTGAAAAATGGTCCAATCAGACTTGTGGGTGGGGCACCCTGAAAGAGGATACAGTCCTGGGTCAGATAGTGCTGAGAGAGACCATTCCAGCCCCTGAACAGAACAGATGATTCTAGCCTCTGAAGAAAGAAGACAGTTCCAGCCTCCAACGAAGAAGGGAAAGACTCTATTCCTCGCCCCCCAAAAGAGAAGAAAAGTAACATCCTGCAGGGCCTCCCCGGTGGCACATCGGTTGAGCACTGGGCTGCGAAGCTGCCTGCAGCCTCTGCAGCGCCGGTTCAATCCCCGGCCGCCCGGAAACCGGGCAAGGGTCCCACATGGTGCGCAGACCTCTCCTGATTCGCCTGCTGCTCCCCTCAGCAGGGTATTTCAGTCAGTCTGCCTATTCTGTTCCCCACTCTGTCTCTGGGGAATCCTCTCACCCCCTACACCTCTGGCCCATATCCCAGTTCTTGTATGCATAAATAAATAAATCTTTTAACGAGAGAGAGAGAGAGAGAGAGAGAGAGAGAGAGAGAGAGAAGAGAGAGAGAGAGAGAACAGTATGACCTTCACTTTGTGGAAATAAATCCCAGAAGAACCAGGGAGACTCTCTGAGGAGAGTCCGCACACTCTTGGCGCCCAGGCTCCTCCCCCACATTCCCCCTCTCTTTGTCTCAGGGTCTGTGTCCAGGACCACACACACACACAAAAAAAAAAAAACCCTGGGCAGGGAAAGGGCGTGTGACTCAGGCTCATGAGGCTCAGATCTTCCTTCTCCCACACACCCCTCTGCTTCCTTCCCAATTCTACTTTTTCTCCATCAGGAATTTTCTTTCCTAATTTTCTCCCTACTTTTTCTCTGGGAAATGATTATAACTATTTTAGATTTCTCCTTTTCCATTCTTCAAAACTTATCCCTAAAAAAAAAAAAAAATGCAAAGTTCTCCTAAAAAGGAACTTGATGTTCCTGAACAGTGATACATTATATTTTTTATCTTGTTGCATGCGTGTGTGCACACACACACACACGGGATTTTACATATAACTTCAGATCTTTTACAAGCTCCAGCCCACAAGTCCACAAACATCAGAAGCTCTGAACCCAGACTCAGAACACCAGCTCTAAAGCAGTAACCAAAAAAGGAAAATCCATGTTGGACACAGATCAGAGTATGATGAACAGAGTGCCAAGGAGAAACAAGAAACCAAAACTAGATGCAAAAAAGGACAGGAATTTTGGATACAAAAGGATCCATAACCAAGGACCCATTCACAAGACCTGACTCCTAAGCAGGAAGCAGGATTTCTGGATTCTTTCAGAGATCAGCAATTCCTAACCCACACAGCTGCCCTGCTGTAGCCTCTCCTCACACTGACCTCTTCCCTGTCCTCACCCACAGGAAGGACCAGGTGACAAGAGGTCAGAGGGTGTCCTGAGCCCACATGACCTGCAGGGAGGACAGAGCAGGTGGAGGCAGGTCTGTGCTCACAAGGGGTGTGGGTACGGGCTGCAGTTCTCAGATGTATGCTGCAGAGTAGAAGGAGATGAGGGACCCCAACCCCTTCCTTGGGGCTGAAGATTCCTCATAGAGAAGGGGCAGAGGGGAGTTGTGGGTGGTTCCCAAGACACTCAGGGTCACTCACCTGCATACAGCTGGGCCTTTCTCCAGGCTGAAAGGGAACACACAGGTGAGACCTCAGCTCAACCACCTGATCATGTGATCCAGGGGTCCTGGGCTCCCCCTGTTCTGTAGGTGAGACTCTCTGGTTGAGGGAGAGGAGAGGCTGAGAGGTCACGACCTCCTGCCATGTGTAGACAGCAAGGGGTGGTGGGAAATCCCTGGCTCAGGTCAGGAGCCTGCAGGACAGACTGACTCAGCCCTGCCTGCTGCTGCTGTGGGGCTTTGGCAAGTCACTGAGCGGCTCTGGGCCCCACAGCCTTCAAAGTTCCTGCTTCACCTGCTACTCAGTGTTGCTACACAGGATCAAAACCAGTACATGGGAGGATATTTTTTAAATTATATATTATCCCATAATTATCATATGCAGCATTTTCTACCAAATGTGTCTGAGAAATTGAATGAAAATGGAATTAAAACATAATATGTACATCAGACCAGCTCCAGGGTAAAAGTGACCCATCTTTTCAGATGAAATATTCCTAGATAAACTCTCTAGTGGGAGATGCAAAGTCCCTCCACCTCCTCCCATGCAGAGTCACTCTGTCCTCTTCCATCACTACTGATCAGCATCTTCAGGAACAAAGAGAACAGACTCCTGGGTGGGGTGTTTTGGGGAGAGAGGGCAGGAGGAGGTGATGCCCCTAAACTTGATTGATTTATAAAATTTCAGAGCAGCAGGCTTCTGCTTCAAGGTGCTGACCTAGAATGAGAGGAACTGAAGGCTAGAAAACCAGTCCAATGGAGGGAAGGTTAGGTTGGAATGAGACCCGGATGCAGAGACTCAAAACCCACCAGGATTTTCAGGCTGGGATGGTGATAGCACCCCAGACCTTGTGGAGCCTAGGAGCCATCTGCTTCCACTACCACCCCAGGCAAGGGGTCCACACATGTGTGCTTAGACAGACATGTGGAGGGTCCCTTGGGCACAGGGGGGAAGGGACCCAGGACACCTGGAGCATCACTCACCAACCAGGTAAGCTGCCTTCCTCTGGTCTGAAAAGAAACACAGGAAAAGGTGAGCTAAGAACCAGAATGTCTCCCATGAAGGGAACACCGAGAGTTCAGGAGGGATAGCAGAGCTTACCTAGAATTGCCTGGAGTTCATCTAAGTGGAAAAAAAAAATAATAATAAGGATAAACTGTTCCTAAGAAGAAAACCTGTGTATTTAGAAGACTCACAGAAATGGACCTCCCTCTGTCACAGAAGTTCCACTTCCAGACCCATCTGAGCCTCCAACCTCGACTGTCCTCTCTGGGTTTCCTCAGTCACTTGGCATAACCTCCCTGCAGAATGGATGCTGGATTCTGGTTCTTTAATCAACTTATCCCATATAGTACCCACAGCCACACTCACCATCCTGGCCCCCGTCCTGCCTTACCTGTGTCCTTCATGGCCTCCTCCTTGGTTTGTCTGTCCTCCTCCTTAGCCTGGCACAGACTCCTCTGTTCCTGCAGCTCCCGCATCTGTGTGAAATGTTCTCTCTGGGTGTAGCAGGCAGCCCCCAGGAGCAGAAGCAGCAGCAAGGACAGGCTCACCAGGAAAGCTGGCTTCCAGGGAGAGGCCCGGGGGAAGAAGGGCTCTGCAGACAGAGACCCCCACAGAGACCCCATCAGGACACAGCCCAGGACATCCCAGCCCAGCTCAAATGGGGGTGCCAGCCCTTCCCTCTGACCCTGCAGGGAGTGGGGAGCAGCACTGACCTGGGATGACAATAGCCATGGCCTTCTCCTGGCGCAGGACGGGGTTGAGGATGGAGCAGGTCACGCTCCCCACAGAGCTGTCTCTCACCACCAGAGCAGTCTCCAAGCTGAACAACCCTTTAGGATCTTGAGAATAGGCCTTGGAGAAGTTCTGGAACTCCTCCCCACGGGGGTGTCTCCACTGCACCTGGGGCTCCGGGAACCAGCCCGAGGCCATGCACACCACACATACCCCGTCCTCCTCTGGCCCCCTAATGTGCACTTGGGGGGCAGAGCCCACACCTGCGGAGGGAAGATGAGAGCCAGGTGGGCAGGGCCCACTGTGGACACCTCCAAGGGAGGCTGTCAAGCTGCAGTCTGGGTGTTTGGGAGACACCACCCTTGTGGGGAGCAAGATGGTAACCCCAACACAAAGACCAGAAGGAAGAAGCTTCAGAGGCTGGAAGGACCTGGGTTCCTCTCCTAGCCCTGCAGGTAGAAGATGATGCCCACAGGAGAGGAGAAGGAATTTCACGTCTCTGTCTCCAAATTTTCAAGGGCTTAATTTATACTGGGACATATATTTTTGTCAACACAAAATCTTGAGTGGATTTCTCCAGTTAACAAGAAATATTTGAAAATAGAATATTTGTGGAATAGATATTTTTGTTTTAACCACCCCAAATCTCTTCTGCATCCAAAGTGATCTTCTTTCCACCCTCCTTTCATTCAAGTAGAGGGAATCACCCCACCAAGGGTGACTGTTCCCTGAGCTCTAACCCCACAGGTCACCACCTCTACTGAGGGCTATTCCATCCATCCTCTCTCTCTCCTCCCCTTCTTTGTACTCCCTCCCTTTGCACTTAGATGTTAAATGTATTTACTCATGATTGTTAATGTTTACCTTTCTACCTATTTTTTATAATTAATGTAAACATGCTAAAATCATCACATAATGTCTTTTCTTTCTTTGTTACAAGAGCATACTCTATAATTCATAAACAACTATTTTCTCACTTCTCACCTACATCTCAGCCATCACAGAACAGCTCCTACTGCTCCCCTTAATCTGCTCTGGGGGACTCAACAAGAGTGTCCTGTTTGGCATCCCCAATCCTCATGTTCCTCACTTGTCTCCCTTCAGCACGGGATACTCTAGACTGGATTTTTAAACCACCTCCATCTCGTTTTCTTTCCCTTACTTTAAGGTTGGTTTGTGACACCACGGACCCCCTGCTCAGCCCCTTACTAACTTATCTGCCTGCAACTGCTCCTTGAAGCAGCACAGTCCCAGGTTCCAGTGCTTAAAGCCCATCTTATCTCAGCCCTATCCCAGGGCTTCTGCTCCCTCAGCTTCTGTGTCTTCCTATATTTCACTTTCAAATACCAACTCACAAGCCTGTTCACCTCCGTCCTTAGAACTCTATCCATATGGGTTACATCTAACAGGATTCTTCACATGTTTCATAGTGAAATTTCTACATATGAACTCATTCTTTTAACTCATCTGTGGTAAATTGGTTATAAAAAATCCCTAATTCTTCATATTCCTTCATATCAAGCTCACACTCTGCCATGTATGTTTTAGTTCTATCACACTCTGACCCTAGGCTCAGGCATGTGACTTCATGTGTCTAATGAGAGATCAGCTCATGTGACTCAAGCAGAGATTTAAAGTGCTGGGCCCATTGGCCTTCCCTCTGCCATCTCCAAGGAAGAACATCACAGTCCAGGTGCTGGAGGAGGAGCTCATAGAGCAGGGCCTGTCACCAGCCTTTCCAGCTGAAGCTGTCCTCCCTCAGTCAAGAGCCAGTGACCAACATTCATGTAACAAGCAAAGCCAAGGTCCGTATGCAGGGTAAATGATTTTCAGGCTTTTCTGCCCTCCTGTCATCAGGATTGCCCTGCCTGATGGCCATACCTGCATTTGTTACATTGTTATGTTATGTTGTTTACTTTTGGGGGCCATAGCTGCAGTACTGAGATACTCGCTAAAAGAAACAGAGGCAAAAGAGGCAGGAGAGAGAAGGGGAGAAAAAAGCCAGAGAAACCCAAAGTGAAGACTTGCCAGGGGCTTGGAGGCCTACTGGCTGCTGGCCGCACCCCTGCCTGCTGTGTCTGGTTGCCACACTACATGTAAAGCTCAATAAAAGCCTGAGAAAGCCACCAAGGGCTCCAAGACTCTCCTTTACCCGTCAGCCAGATCATAGAAAGTCTGCTCTGTCTCTGTCCTGCCACTATACCACAAGATGACTTTTCACCTTACCAAAGATGTAGGAATAAGGGTAGTGGGGATTGGTCAAGTATACTTCAGGTTAGCTGAAGTCCCCATTAGCCCAAAGTAAATACAAGTCCATTACTATAAGCCACCGAGATTTTTTTCTGTGGTTGTTTTTTGCACAAAGCATTATGGTGATAGGTAACTGATATACATTATTAATGGTCTTAAATAACAAGCAAACAGGATAAAGCTTGCAAGCCTCTGCATTTCCCTCTTCTACTTTGAACTCTGTGACCCAATTTTACTCCTTCATCACCTCACTGATAGCACCTCCTGTCCACCCACCACCACTGTGAAACCAGGCCTCCTCTCCACCCCGTAACTGCATCCACAACTCCAGATATTGTCCCCACCCTTGTCTTCCCCACTACTGCCAGAGTTATCATGCTAAGCGCTGTTGTGCTGAAAATCTTCAACAGCTCCACAAAGAAATACCACAAGCACCGGGACTCCTCAACTGTGAATGACTCCTCCCCAGCCCTCTTCTTTCTCTATTGCTCATACTTTTTGCCACCTGTGCCCTCAAGACCCAACACTTCAAACCCAAGAATACAACTGTTATTATCCACAATCACCAGGTTCAGTGACTCCATTGTCCTTTCTTCGTCTGGTCTGAGGGGATTTATGGAGCCTTGTCTGATGAAATGATATCTCAGATAAAATGATATATACATCATATGGAGTTTTTCTATGATTACCTTTGGTAGTATTCATCAGCCACCCTCAACTTCTCTATGTACTCACAACATCTTTTGATGACAGTATTGTACCTCACAACACCCTTCATCCTTCACTCTCTCGCACCAGCCACGAGGACACCATGTGAACCGATCAAATACCAAACACATGCTCACCCCAGGTCATTCACACGGGCTGTGCCTCCACAAAGAAATTGCCTTCCCTGTAATTTACAACATGCTTGTAGCCAACATTGCTGTGTGACATGTAGGGAAGTTTATAAAGACTAACTACAAGGATTTTTTTCACAATGAGAGAATTTTCTTTTTTGTTACTTTTTCTTTCTTTTCATTATATCTATAATAGAAGATGGATGTTATTTAAGCTATTGTGACAATAAATTCACTGTGTATATATATATATATATATATATATATAAACAGTCATTATGCTATATGCCTTTGACTTAGACATGATGTATATGATTTTTCTATAAAACTGGGGAGAAAGGGAGGCCCATACATTATATATCTACTTATCTATATTCCCATTTCCCTTGAGTCTTTGCTCCAATGGAAACAGCCTGAGCTACTACTGATTACTGTAACCTCCCCCAGTCCCAGACCCACATTGCTGACCGATTTCCCCCTGCTCCATTTAGTTTCTTTTTCTCATCCCTTCTCTCTTACTAACATCATATATATCCTGTATATTTATTATGATTGCTCTATCTCCCAATAAAAAATATAAACTCACAGAGTGAAGAACTTTATTAGATTTTCTGGTGTATCCAAGAATTTAGAACAAGACCGGATGTATAGTAGGTTCTCTGTATATTTACATTTAATAAAACATGAATTAATAAGCCTTTTCTTACTCATAAATGAAATGTAAAACTAAATTTCATTGCCCTTATTTTCTCCCCAATTCCAAAACTCCTGGATGCTGAGATGTTTAACCATATCACCAACCTGCCACCTGTAGCTCCAATCTGGCTTGCTCATAAAAGCCTCCATCTCTGAAGAAGCAGGTGTACAGCCCATTATCAGAAGCCTGGATATTGTGGATGGTCACAGCAGCCTCCCCCTCACTGAGGAATTCCCCCACCAGTGAGGTCCGCCCTGTGTACTGGGCCATCAGCAACTCATGTCGCTCCTGTCGGTCTTCATAGATGAAAACTGACTCCAAGATATTGGACCGGAACCACCTCAACTCCATGTTCTCTGCACTCATGACTGGGTACAGGGAGCAGGACAGTGTGGCATCCTCACCCAGCTCTGCCACAATGGGGTCTGAGGGGGCAATCACATGGAACCTCTCTGTGAACACAGAAATGTAAGTTAGGAAGACTGAGAGACACAGTCATATCTGGAAATGCACAGCAGTGTGGGAGGCCAAGGTAGGATGAGGGAAGGTGTCCAATGAGAAGACAGCTGACCTGAGGATTAGAAATGACAATTCTGAATCTTGGAAAGATCATCCAACCACAACTTGTGGTCCAAAAAAAATGTTAAGGATACTCCCTCACTCATTGGTATGCCTGATAGCAGGACCTTCCATGACGATCTCTAACTCCATGGTTCTCATCTTCAGCATCAGAATCACCAGGAGAGCTTGTAATGTAAAATATGGGGTACCTGCCTCTGATCTGATGTAGTAGATTGGGATATAACCAAGAACATTGATTTCAAAAGAGTTCCTGGGGGACTAAGATGGTGGCAAAGGTAATTCATAGTGTCATTGCACAGAGGATCATCAATGTTGATGAGTGAACAGGGCACCCAGAGAACACCAGGCTTGCGACAAAACTGGACAGCCTTATACAGCAGTCACTGGCAGACAGGCCAAAAGGGGCACAAGACAATCATGCTTCACTGACCAAGAGTTAGGCAGAGAAGACAACCTGGAGGCTGTGGTCAGGGTGGGGGAGGCTACAGCATTCACTGTGGTGGTCACTCAATCAGGCACGTGACCCTGAGCAGGGAGAGCTGACAGTGAGGGGCTTACAGCTCTGACTGGGGGCTCCCAGCTAACAAGGTGCCCAGTGAAGAAACAGGGCACAGAGCTGGATGTACCCCCACTTCCCACTCAGGACCGACCCCGCCCTCCTGAAGCTCAGGGACAGTGTGTACAGGGAGAGTCTTAGGGCTGGACTGGGAAAGGCAGGTGTCAAGGGGGCCACAAACATGAGCTCACACTCCCCAGCCAGAGCACCCACCCCAGAGGCTGGATGCCTGCAGGCCCCACAGTCTCTGACTTAGCATCTCAAATATCAGGTCTCTAGACCTATATAAGTTACAAATCTAAAAACACTTACTAAACTACAGGGCCACCTGATGGAATGTTAAAAGTAGTTCAGCTCTCTCAGTTACCACTACAGATGCCTTTTTTTCCCCAAAATAGGAAATTTAAAGCAGCATAAAAAGCACAAGAAACATGCTTTATGGCAACTTGAGACCTGAAGGGAACATGAAATCACAAGAAGAAAACAACTCTCCAATACAGAACTACAAAGATCTGGAAGATCTTATCTTACCATCAAGTAGAGTTCAACATTGCCATAATAAAGAAAGCCAAAGAGATGGAGAAAACAGAGAAAAGTGAATAAAATAGAGAAAACAAAATTCCAAATAATAAATGGATGCCTTGGAAAATAAACTCAGTGAACAGCAAATAGAAATGGAAGCCTTAAATTCACAGAGATAGAGGCTATAAAAAGATCAACAAAGAAGCTGCTCACTCCTGGAGAAGCTATTGGGGCAGAACAGACTAGAAGGAGCATGGAATCAGTGACCTCATGATAATAATGCACAAAGGACCCTATTGGAAGAAAAAAGAAAAATGAAGAAAAATTTGAGATCTAAGCAACTCCATGAGGAAAGGAAACAAAGACATAATGGGTATTCCACAACTTGAGGAGAGAGAGGATCATGGATCTATCCAAAGAAACAGAGCAAAATTATGTATGTATACACACACATAATTAAATAGTATTCAATGTCTTGTTAAATAAGTAAAAATCATGCCATTTAAAACAATATGGATGGGATTGAGGAAATGATGCTAATTCAAATGGACAAAGACAAATGCTGGATCACTGCACTCATTTGTGGACTAGGAAGGGGGAAAAAAGGCAATTAACACAACAAAAATCAAATACTTTAGACAAGAATGTGGCAATGACCAGAGGAGAAGAAGGGTGGAGGGGATAGCTTGGTGGAGGATTGTGATTGCACTTTTGGTAGTGACTGTGTGAAATAAACAGGTGCTGGTGTGAGAAACTGAACATCTAATATCTACACAGTGTGTAAATTAAGGTTACCTCAATTAAAAACAGAGAATTCCCATAGTCAGCTGTCAAGTCAGAGCCCATGGCCTGAGGAAGCTTGGGAAGAACAGGACAGGACTGTGCTGTCCTCAGGAGCCCCCTGCACCTCCAAAGAGCCACTTCTCACCTGTGCTGCCCCAGCTTAGCCTGAGCCCCTCCTCTCTCACCTGGAGACACAAAGACTAGTCTCTCCTGCCACCCCCAGTCTGGGCCCCTTTCACCTGGGAGCTGAACTAGGTCCTGCTCTGCTCACAGCCTGGCAGGGGCTCCCCAGGCCCACAGTCACCCCCAAGCCCCACAGGGTGACCCCTTCCCAGGCCTCTGACACCCACTCCTGTGTCCCTCCCTCTCCCTCTGCTCCAGTTGATCCTCACCCCCTCTGTCCTTGCACACCTGGCACCAGCCAGCTCCCCACAGGCCCTTCCCTCCATGGGACCCTCACCCCCAATACCCCCTCCCCAGAGCTTTGCTCCCATGCCACCATCTACACTGACCCCCTTGATGGACACAGCTGCCCCCACACGCCCCTCTGCCCTCACTCCTCTCACCCCCTCTGCATGTGGGGGTGGGATGGGTTTCTTGTATTTATTGTTCACTGTCTCCTGTGAGAAAACAAGCTCTCTGAATGGGGATCTTTCTGTTTTGTATATAGCACAGAGCACATGGCTGACCCCCTATAAATATTGGTGGAATGAAATGAAATTCTGACTGGCATGTATTTTCAATAAAAATAAAGTCAAAAGCAAAAAAGGAGGGGAAAGGTATTTTCACATTTTTGACAGTTGACTTTGAAACACTATAAACCCCTCATAGAGCAATTCTCAACCCCCACATGTTATAGTGCAGTGACTGTTCTTAACTGGGTCTTCACATTAGTGGTCAGGGAGCACCCCAATCTTTCTAGAGCCTGGGCCCCCACACAGACATCCTTCATGAAGGAAGAGCTCCCAGAGGCCCTGGGCCCCACCCACCCAAGGGAGACACAGGACAGGGAGGGACACACTCACCTGAGGACCCCCCAGGGGGCAGCTGGAGGAGCAGCAGGCAGGGGAGGAGGCAGAGCACAGAGCTGGGGCAGGAGCAGGGCGCCATCTCCTCAGGGCTGGGGAGAGACATGGCAGGAGGCAGCCAGGCCCACACAGAGGAGCAAGGCAGCCAGGAGCTCTGGGCTCAGAGGGGAGCAGGGCCCAGGGACCCCCAGCAGCAAGAGCAGGGCCTTCCCCTTGACCCCTTAGGCCCTGAGACCAAGGAAGACAGACCAGGATCCCCTCAGGGCATTGAGCCTCTTTACTTCAAGAGACCATTAGGTTTTTGGAGAAAAATATCCTTCCTTCCCTTCCCACCCCACGGAACAACACGCCAGACCCACTCTGCTCAGAACACCAGGCTCCTCCATTCCCAGCACCTGAGCCCAGGGTACAAACTGCCCTCCCCTCCCCATCATCACACCCAGTGACTCCCCAGGACAGAGGCCCAGACCCAGGCTCCCATGAAGGACAGGTGTAGTGGCAGGATGGCCACTGAGCAGGTTTTCTATGATCCGGCATACGGAATAAAGAAGAGACTTGCAGCCTTCGGTGGCTTTCTCAGGCTTTTACTGAGCTTTACATGTAGTGTGGCCAACAGGTACAGGGCAGGCAGGGGTGCTGAGGGGCCAGGAGGCCAGTAAGCCTCAAAGCCCCCAGAAAGTCCTCACTCTGGGCTGTTTTCTCCTCTCTCCTGGCTTTCTCCCCTTCTCTCTCCTGCCTCTCTGCTTCTGCTTCTCTTGGTGGCTATCTCTCAGTATTCCTCCCACGGCCCTCAGAAGTAAGTAAGTCAGCTTGCAACAATGTAACGACTATAGGTACCCTATCAGGCAGGGCAATCCTAATGGTGGAAGGGCAGAAAAGCCTGAAAATCAATTACCAAACCATTTACCCTACAACAGGCCAGTGCCTGCTTGTGAGCAGGTGTCCCTGAGCAGCTCAGGACACATGACACTGTCCCCAAGAAGTTGGGGTCCTCCCACAAGTCCCTGTCCTGCTCTGTCTGTTCAGTTCACCTGATGGTCAGTCTCTCCCCAGCTCTGACCTGACAGGGATAAGGACAAGGTCCTGCCCCAAACACAGCAGGAGGCAGGTCAGATCCTGTAGGGTGAACGGTTTTCAGGCTTTTCTGCCCTCCCACCATTACGATTGCCCTGCCTAATGGGTCACCAGAAGTTGTCACATTGTTGTAAGCTGACTTGTTTACTTTTGTGGGCCATGGGAGGGGTATTGAGATAGTCACCAAGAGAAGCAGAAACAGGAGAGAGAAGGGGAGAAAGGCGGCCTGAGATGCCCAGTGAAGACTTGCTGGGAGCCCTGGAGGCCTTCTGGCACCTGTGCTGTGTACAGCACCCCAGTGTACCTGTTTGCCATATTACATGTAAAGCTCAATAAAAGCCTGAGAAAGCCACTGAGGGCTCCAAGACTCTCCTTTACCCATCTGCTGGATCAGAAAATCTGCAGCGGCCCTTCCTGCCACTACAGATCCCCACTGAGAACTTTGTCCTTGTTCTCTCTAACTCTGGGAGAGATTCCTGCCTTGGGGAGAGAGACCTTATGAGAAGTCCAGCAGAGAAGGGAAGATGAGTTCTTCAGAGAAAACACCCTCAAGGAACCCACTGGCTGGGGGTTGGAGGAGGTAGGCCATGTTCCCGGAAGGACAGACACTGCAGGATGACTATGAGGTTTCTTCTGAACTCGGTCACCTCCTGTGTGACTATCTTGTTCAAGTCTCTTAACCTTCCTGCCTCACTTTCCCCACCAGAATAATGGGAATAGTATCAGCAACTCCCAGACAAGTATGGAATGAGAATTACATGAAGTTATTTTTGAAGAGTCACTACCTATAATTCTAGAACAGGGTCCTGCCCCAGGAGTGTTACAGACACATTATTAAAGTAAGTGAAGTACAACTTTCAATGAGGTTGTGCTGGGTCCTCTTAGAGCTGCACCATTTTCTGTGCCACCTCCCATCCCAGTCAAGTCTCACCAAATTCTCAACCCATCCTTATAGTCAGCTGCTCCCTACTTTTCTTCATCTTAAAAGAAAGAACTCTCTTAAATTGACTTACCTGCTTTGAAATGGTGGGACTTCAAGAGTATTGCTTCAAGCTTAAGACGTTTCAGTGTTTCCAGCAGACCCCAACAAGTTTGTACCTGCTGTTAGCTGCACATGAGTCATGCTGGGTGATAAGGGGGGCTCATGGCTCTGAGAAGATGGATCCCAGGAAAGCAGACTGGCAGAAACTGGCACACATAGGGGGATGTCTGTAGAGAATAGTCCTGTGGTCCTCATAAATTTCCCCTAGAAAAACCACCCTTCTCTGGCTCCTTTTACCCTTTGAAAGTGAAAGCTTGAAATGCAATCCCAACAGACTCCACCCTGCCCTCTGGACTGTGCACCCCAGTTATCAGCAGGAAACAGCAGGATCAGAGTCCTAGGGCAATTTAGGGATAATTAGGCAGCCTCAAAGCAGTGCAGGGTCTCTAGGAGAGTTAAGGAAGTTTACAGAGATACAGGCAACAAATTCCAAAGGGGACTAATCAAACACCTCAGGTCTTATGACATTAGAGACTTACTTTATGACATTTGAGTCAACAGGACACTCCAAATATAGGGCAATTGTAGTGGCAGGATGGGCACTGGGCACTGAGCAGGTTTTCTATGATCTGGCTGACAGATAAAGCGGAGTCCTAGAGCCCTCGGTGGCTTGCTCAGGCCTTTATTGAGCTTTTACATGTAGTGCAGCAACCAGGTACTGGCAAGCATGGGTGTCGCGTGGCCAGGAGGCCATGGGCCTCCAAGACCCTGGCAAGTCTTCACTCTGGGCTCCTTGGCCTACTTTCTCCTCTTCTCTCTCCTGGCAAATATCTCTGTACTCCAGCCATAGCCCACGGAAGTAAATAACACAACTATAACAATGTAACAAATGCAGCTGCCCCATCAGGCAGGGCAATACTAATGCTGGAGGGCAGAAAAGCCTGAAAATCACTTACCCTACAGCCATGAAGAAAAAAAGATAAGGGCTGAGACAGGGAGACAGGGAGACTTAGTTCTAGGCACAGAAACATTCAGGCAGTGAGTGAGACACCGAGAACTGACCAATCACAAAGACACTGGTGGCGCTTTAGAATAATTTGGATGTTAGGAGTTGGCGCCTCAACTCCGTACAGGGGTTCCCAAAGACCACATGGAGCCAGAGATGCAAAAGCAAACAGGTTTTATTGCTAGTTTAAGCTAGGGCCCAACTCTGCCTGGAGTACTGACACAGCAGTCTCATCAGGTTGAGAGAGGGACCCCCTCCCAGAGCAACCAGCTGTTTTTGTACTTTGTTCACAGGACGTGGGGACTTTTCACACCAGGGACCAAGTTCAGCCTGATTGGGTATCTCTCCTTGGCACTAGTTAAGTTTCGTTTACCCTTGTCTTGTGGTTTTTACCCCAGTCTGGTGGTTTTTGCCTTGAAACAAAACTAGGGCATAGCTGTGCCCTTTAAAATGTCTGTTTTCCTTAAAATGGCTGCTGTCTTGCTATGCCTAATTCTTTAATATCTTATAAGGAAAAGAAAAGGTCTATATTCCTTGAGACGCAACTCCACTTGGGCTTCCTTCTCCCTGCTTGGCCTGGTTCCACCAGCCTGGGAGTCCCACTTTATTTCTGTTCCTTTTCTCCTCAATAAATGTTTTTCTTTTTTCTGAACATATCTGCTTCTTCTCCCTTGCTTGCCTGAGTGTCTGCAAAGTTCCTGCTGCAGCTTTGGAGACACCAGCCCATGGTGGTCTAGTGGCTGGGCACTGCCCCTGCAGCCTGGGATCCGTTCCTGGCTGGGAGACTGGGCCTGAGAACCTGCAATTCTGGTATCAAGAGGAGCTAGCAGAGGGGAGGGGCAGGCGCCCTGACACCCCTGCAGGCACAGGGGAGGCACCCAACCAGCACCCACTGTTGAGAACCCACTGTACTCTAGGCTGCTTGGCTCCCAGACCCAGAACTAGGGGTGAGTGTGGGGCCCAGTGAGGACTGACACTGAGCCCCGTGCAGGGCTCTGCCTGTGCCTGATGGTGACCATACAAGTGACCCCATGGCAGCTGTTACCCCACATGGCAGGGCCAGTGAGGAGCCCCCCAAGGGAGCTGTTTCTCTTTTCCTCACAGCAGCTGACCCAGGAGCCCCACACCCTGGACACCAGGAGTCAGCACTGGGCACCAGGAGCTGCCAGGACCTGGTCCTGCCCACACTGCGTGGACGGGGCTTGAGGCTTGTTCAGATGTTAATGTCACCTGAGACCTGGTCACAGGCCCTGGTGACTCCAGGACACGGGGTCACCAGGAAGGCCCGATTCTATGTGTCCAAGGAAACCATGGAGCCTGGGCCTCCCCTCCCCCTCACTTCCCGTGGTTTCCCCTTCTCAGTGAAGGGCACCTGTGTCCCCCAGTTATCTCTGCCAGAGGCTCCAGGGTCATCTTCACAGTCCACTCCTTTCACTGTCTACTTCCCATGCACCCAAATGTTCAATCCATGTCCATGACCATCACCTATTCCACATCACCCTCATTTCTCACCTGGACCAAGGGTCTCCCCACCCCACCGCCAGCCTCACCTCCCCCAGCCCATTTCCTCCCAAGATCTTGACCCTCTCCAGTCAGCTCATGTCATCTCCCTGAATCATCCCTTCAAAAGATCCCTCTGCTTAAAGGAGGGTCTCCCAGGCTTCCCACTCCCTTTCTGACCGCCTCCCCATTGCTTTCTCAGGGGCCTCCTCTGGCTCAGGTGACTCCTCCAAATCAGGGAGCTCTCCCAGCCTCAGGCCTTCTCACACTCTGGGTGCTCTGGCTGCTTCTGCTCCTCAAGGCTCTCACTTTTCAGGCATCACCTGAAGTGATATGCTTAAAAGGGGTTCCACCACGTCCCAGTCCCCTTGTGTCTCCCACACTTGCTTATTGGGATGGGTGGGGGGCTGTTCTCACCCACAGCCCTGAGTTGTGTCATCTGGGGAACCCCAAAGGGAGGCCCTGTGAGTCCTGCTCCATGCCCAGCAGGGGGGGCCCTCACCAGCCTCAGCTGAGCTAGTCTGCAGAGGAAATGCTGCTGCTGCTGCTCATCGGCCTCTTGGCCTCATCCACTCAGAAAAACCCTCAGTCCCCTGAGAACACGAGATACCACCTCTGACCTGAGCAACAGCCCCTGATGGACACAGAGTCCGCCATATTCCTCTGTCTGTTTTCTATCCCCCCACCCAAACCTAAATAGGTCACTAATCACTTCTCACTGAGCTGGGAACATTAAGGTGAGCACCTGTGTTCGCCCCCCAGGCCTGCCCAGAGCTCAGGGTCACCAGGTAGTGACTCTGACCATTGGGGCCCTCACTGTACTCCTGTCAGGTTGTCATCCTCACATCACTTTCTACACACCAGGGACCCGACTCCTCACAGAGTCACGCCTCACGCCAACAGAACTGTCCCTGCCAGGGCTCACTCTCGCTGTCCTGAGAGGCCTGCTATGTCTGTTTTCATGGAGAAAGGAGTGTTCTCTCATCACAGAAATCCACGATTTCTGCCTGCAAGTCAAATACGAGATATTTAAATGCTGGTAAAAACCAGGATTTCTAGAAATATTTAAACACATCCCAGTTTGTTATCCTTCAAGTTTCATTTGTGACAATCTCCTCTTAGACTCAGGAATTTGGGAAAATCCATCTTCATCTGAGAGTAACTAAAGAGACAGGAAAATGCTCTCCTCTGTGTTACTCACCTCTGCCGCCACACATCCCTGTTCAGTGGGGATGCTTCTCAAGGTCTAGAGACATTAAGATAATTTGATGAAGACACAGAGGGAAGAAAATCAAACTTCTCTGAGCACCTACAAAGTGCCAGGAGCTGGGCTGCACAGGTGGTGTCTGTGGCCCCTGATTCTCACACCTGCAGACAGAGATGAAGTCCTGCCCTCTGTGTAGTGACATGATCCAGGACCTTCCTGGGGGAGGGGCTGAGGCTGCAGGATGTGCCCCACTCCAGCTCTTAGCCCAGCCCAGCACCCAGTTCCACACTCCTCAGGGAGAGGAGACCAGGAGGGGAAAAGGACTCAAAACTGCCCTGGGAAGACACACCCAGGAACCTTATCTCCTCCCAGTGCTGTCATTTATTTGATATGGAGAAGGAAAAGAGAGGAGGGTACAGAGCAGAGGGCAGGCATCCCTGGACAATCCTGGGGGACACTGGACACCCTGCAGGAAGGACACTCACCCCCCCCCACTGCCTCTCCAACTCCTCAGGGTCTTTTCCTGCTGCTCTATCAGCACACACTGTTCCCTGTTTCCTGAAGAGTCTTGTCAGATATAAATTGTCCTGGTGGGTTAATAATTTACTTTCCTGTTCAACCAAGGTATAATAGCTGTAATATTTTTATGGTTTCAAGTTCTTTGGAAACAGGTCAAGTAAATACACTAGGAAGTTAACAACAGTGGGGGATACAAAATGAGTTGCAATTTTAAAGTACAAAATACTATTGATGGGAGGATTAAACCCTTTTTCATGAACTTGCAATTCATGAAGTTTAATTTATCTTGAATCTGTTAAGATGAAAGTTTCACTGGATTCTCTTCCACTGCAGGAAAATGACCAAAGCAGTGCCTGATTGTTTCACTGCTAGGCAGAGGGGCCAGCTGGTGGGAGGAGGGGATGGGAAAGTAAGTGAAACACGCGCACACACACACACACACACACACACACATACAAAAACAGTGATGACTTTCATCCCCCCTTTAAACTCCCCTCCTTCCCTAACCAGCAGGACCCTGGTTGGGGCCTGAGCTCTGCCCTTGCATGGGAGGGGTGCTGCCCCCTCCTCTGAGCGAGCACATCTGCCCCTCTTGGGAGGGGGTTCCTTCCCAGCGTAGGCTGTCACCCCATCACTGAAATAGCCACCTACGGCTGCAGACCCATTTTCCTAATGCACACAGATACTAAAACCCTCAATAAAATTTGGCAAACCAAATCCAAGGATACATTAAAAGGATTATAAAGTATGAATATTTTTTTTTAAGATTGATTTATTTATGCAGACAAGAGCTGGGGTGCAAGCCAGAAATGTGGGGGTGAGAGGATTCACCAGAGACAGATGGAGAGCAAAAGAGGCAGATTTACTGAAATACACTGCTGAGGGGAGCAGCAGGGAACTCAGAAGTGGTCTGCTGCACCATATGGGTAGCTCCCTGGCTGGGGATCGAACTCTTGCTGCAGTGGCTTTAGATAGCTTCATAGTGCTGTGTCTTAACCACTTCTACCACCAGGGAGTCCCCCACCCTCATGTGGGGTTTATATCAGAGATAGAAGGATGGTTCAACATCCAAATGTCAATCAAAGCATTCACCACATCAACAAAAAGCAAGATAAATACCAGATAATCATATCAATAGAAGTCAAGAAAGCATTTGATAAGTTTCAGCATTCTTTTATGATGAAAACCTTCAAAAACCTGTGATAAATGGAATATATTTTAACATAATAAAAATCATATGTGACAGGGGCCTCCCCTGGTGGCGCAGGCAGTTGAGCACAGCACTGTGAAGCTGTCTGCAGCCCCTGCAGCACGAGTTTGATCCCAGCCAGCTGGTGAGATTCCCACATGGTGTGACAGACCTCTCCTATCTCACCCACTGCTCTCCTCAGCAGTGTATTGCCTGTTTTGTTCCCCGCTCTGTCTCTGGTGAATCCTCTCACCCTCCTGCACATCTGGCCTGTACCCTGATTCTTGTATGCATGAATAAAAATAAATCTTAAAAAAAAATGTAACAAACCCACACCTAACTTTGTTCTCTGTGGAGAAAAACTGAAAGCCTTTCTGTTTTAGAGCAACCCCGATACAAAATGGGGTGCCTGACTGTGGGTCCTCACCCGCGGGCTTAAAAGGATTTATCAATGCTCTACTGCAGGCACACGCGAAAGGTTAATAAAAGGTTTATTTACAAGGGAAGGGGAAATGAGGAAATGTACAGCTCAGGGAGAAAAGTGGGAGACAAAGTTTTAAATGAGTCCTACCCAATCCGCCGATCTGGAATCCCAAATGGCACTCTGAGAGCTGGCTGCAAGCCAGGAGCCGTGAAGCCAGGAGGCAAGTGACAGCGAGCCCCCCAAGGCCCACGTGTTTGGTTTTTATATCCAACCTGGCTGCCCAACTCCACCCTCAGGTCCCAGCCACCCTCCCTTTGGTGGTGATGGTATTTGTCTTTCCAATGTCTTGATGGCTTTAGTCTGGAGTGGGGGTGGGGTCCGCAAAGCCTGTATGGGATTAGCGCAGGACATCCTTTCCCCCTAACAATTCCCCACTTTCACTTTTTGCCACCATTTCTATGATGATGAAGATCAAATATATGGATGCTGGGATATTTATTGTCTCAGATGAAAATTTTCCAGGTTTTTAGTGTGAAAGAAAACCAGTCCCTCCAGGTATTGTCCATTGTGGAAAGCAAAAGTTCTCCAGTCCTGGAAAAACAGTTCATCAGTCCAAGCCGAAAGAAAACATCTGGAGGCATTAGCCAGAACAAGACAGCAGCCATGTCAAAATCACAGGAAAAAAAATCTTAAAATGGTTCAACTTATGTAAGAACAAATTTTCTCAGCCTTGATCCCAATTTTTTTTTGAACAGCATAGAAAAATCTGTAAACTAAATTTACTTTTAAATCATATTGCCTATTTTTGCATAAAATCACAGGGCAGCATAACTAAGCAGAAATTTTTTGCTGGCGTTGTTGGAATACTCCATATAGGATTCAGAGCAAACTGCTGACATCCGGTCCATGTAGGCTTTAGGAACAAGTTGGTCTCATTAGACTCCACCTGGGCTTTCCTCTTCTCGAGGATACCAGGGACTTTTTGTTGGCTGGGCTGTCCAGTCCTGCCAATGGAGGCAAGCTTCCTCACCTTCTTTGGAGGTCTCTGGAACCCTACGAACAAAGCAAACAGGTTCTCCTCTTCTTGGTTCAGCTCTGTTTCAACTTTCTGGAAGAACTCCACACAAAGCCACACAATGAAACTTATGTCCAATTTTTTTTTTCAGTTTAAGCAAACAAAATCCCTATGGAAGTTATGCAAAAACAGACTCTGAGAGAAGTAGTAAAGATTACTACCACTATTTTTATGTTGTGTTGGTATCAAGGGGAGAGAAAATGTAAACACTAGTTAGCTTTGTTGGAAAAAAATTGCCACCTTGCTGCAGATCCTGGTCACCAGAACAAGAAAACTTTGTGGAATCAGAACAAAATGTAAAAAAAAAAAAAAAATTATCGGTATTATGTCAAAGAAAACTTAGTAAATATTAGGTGTATTTCCAAGTCAATTCAGTCCTTAGTAGAAAAGTTTTACTCTCAACAGTTCCATCAACAGGAATCTGTTGAGACCTTTTCTCCCTATATTTCCAGAAATAATTCCTGTAGATATTAAGCAATTGAAGTATACAATATTACAAGATGACAATCATCATTGAAAATTTACATTTAGAAGGGGGCGGAGCAACATGGCGGCGAGGAGACGCTGCGAGTAAGATCTCCCATTAAAAAAAGTTAATAGGGAGGAAAAGCGGCAGGTCCCAGTGAGAACTGGGACACGGAAGATAAACGGACAACTCCAGCAAACTACCTGAAGAAGAAAGTTACCATAAAAGAGGACTAGAGGGGAGGAAAGCGCAGAACCCTGCTTCCCTCCCCCGCCCACAGAGGCGGCACTCTCCGACCGGCAGAGAGGAGGGAAACAACAAACCAAAACAGCCAACAAGAACAAACGACGCAGCAAGCGGGACTGTGAGCGGAAAGGAACTATTGCAGCCACGACACCCCGTAAACGGGAGCTGTGGAGAACCCTGCAGGATCCGCCGCGGCAGTGAGCGAACGGCTCCGGGCGCCATTAGAGAAGAACAAAGACCCCGGGAGACGCGCACACAGCCCGGGCTGCTGGTAAGCTTGCGCAGGAAAGCAGCGCGCTTGGCGCGCGGATCGCGGCTGCCCAGGTCCCCGCGCCTGCGACCTAGGCTTGCGGGGAGACCCT
Organism: Talpa europaea; assembly: GCF_964194135.1. Lineage (NCBI taxonomy): Eukaryota > Metazoa > Chordata > Mammalia > Eulipotyphla > Talpidae > Talpa > Talpa europaea. The sequence goes on along the minus strand of NC_140068.1, from coordinate 99,993,709 downwards.
CACGGGGGTGAAAGTCCCTCCCTGAGTGAGCAGGAACCAGGCGCCCAGGCACCGGAGCGGGGTGCAAAAGGCGCCATTCCCGCGCCACTGAACTGGGCTACAGCCCGCGTCCTGGACCTGAGACCCGGGGCACGAAAACTCGGGGAGTGGGTTCTCCACGACGGTGGGGCACAAGTCAGACACAGCACCCCAAAGCTGTTGAGGCTTACCCTACCATTCCCGCTCTGTTCCCTGTCCCACGGGGTGGGGGGGGGCGAAAAACAGCCCCCCAAGGACAATAGGAGAGATCTCTGGCGCCACCTAGCGACCAGGAAAAAGAAAAAGTCACTAACACCCCATAGAACAGGAAATTTCTTAAGACTGCTTGAAAAGGGCAGAAGGCTTCTGGAGGACCCAGTGGCCAGCCGGGAAGTTAGCCCACGCCAGGCCCCTTCCGACCAGCAGTCTGAGCCCACAGAGGGAGCAGGCACCCACGTCCGGGGCAGACCGGGCACACAGAAGAGTGTGCCTGAGACCGGAAGCGCAGGGACTGCATCCCGCTTCGCCATTATAAAACAGAGACATTTCTTCAGTAAAAACTGCCTAAAACCATCAGAAAGCTCCCCCAGAAGCCAGAGATGGCTCCTGCAGGAGCCAGAGGGGAGCAGAGAAGTTCACCCAAGATGCCAGCCAGTCCGAGCAACACAGTGTCCCAACGCATATGACAAATTAGAAAACAGACAGTAGGGAGTAGAAGAACCAAATGCAACCTAACAACGCCTCAGGAAAGAAGCACACCACAAAAAGAAAACCACTCCCCAGATTGCAACGACAGCAACTTGGAAGAACTTCTGAGCCTTTCAGAAAGAGAATTTAAAATTGCCATGATTAAAAAAGTGATAGATCAGAAGAAGGAAATTGAGTCCCTAAAGAGGGAAAACAATGGTCAGAAGAATGAAATTGAGTCCCTAAAGAGGGAAGTAAAAGAAATGCAGGAGATCAAAGAATTAATGGAGGAACTAAAGAACTCTGGGAAAAGCAATGAAAGCAGAATAGATGAAATGGAAGAACGAATAAGTACTCTTGAAGACACAGAAATAAAAAGAACCAAAACAGAAAAGGAAAGAGAAGTACGAAGGAAAAATAATGAAGAAAGACTCCGGGAACTATCTGACTCCATGAGGAAAGGAAACATAAGAGTTATAGGAATTCCAGAAGGAGAGGAGAGAGATGTAGGAACAGAGAAAATATTCCAGGAGATAATTGAAGAGAACTTCCCAAATGCGAAGAAGGAGCTGAAAATTGATATACTAGAAGCAAGAAGAACACCAAACTTCCACGACAAAAGGAAAAACACAGCAAGACACATAATAGTAAAGCTCCCAAGAATCCAGGACAAGGAAAAAATAATGAAGCTGACAAGAGGGAAGAAACAGATAACATTCAAAGGAAAACCAATCAGGCTGACATCAGACTTCTCTGAAGAAACACTACAGGAAAGGAGAGAGTGGAGGGACATAGTCAACAGACTCCAAGAAAACAGATGCCAACCAAGAATACTCTATCCCGCAAAGCTCTCTTTCCTCCATGAAGAAAGAATATGGACCTTCCCAGACAAAGAGAAACTCCGGAATTTCATTGCGACTAAACCCCCACTCCAAAAAATACTACAAGGAATCCTAAAGCCAGAACCTCAGAGGGACGAATAACAACGAAAGAAGGCCAAAAAAAAAAAAGTTATTAAAAGAATAAATAAAATCAAAGGAAAGACAAACACAATGGCAAATACAGATGCTAACATATCAATATTAACTCTAAATGTAAATGGACTAAACTCTTCAATAAAAAGACACAGAGTTGCAGCCTGGATTAAGAAACAAAACCCAAACTTTTGCTGTCTCCAGGAAACACATTTAGCTACAAAAGATGAAAATAGGCTCAAAGTCAAAGGATAGAAAACAATCCTACAAGCAAATGGGCCAAAAAAGAAAGCAGGAACAGCTATACTTATATCAGATAAAACAGACTTCAAACTCAAAAAAATAAAAAGAGATCCCAATGGTCACTACATTATGATCAAGGGGACAATACTTCAAGAAGAAATAACACTCATTAACATATACTCACCAAACGAAAGAGCACCAAAATATATCAGACAACTGTTGTCCTCTCTGAAAACAGACATCAGAGAAAACACATACGTAGTGGGAGACTTCAACACACCACTATCAACAATGGATAGATCAACAAGACAAAAAATAAGTAAAGAAACTAAAGCTCTAAATAAGGACCTAGAGCATTTGGGCTTAACAGACATCTATAGAACACTAAACCCAAAAAAAACGGAGTACACATTTTTCTCAAGCGCACAGGGATCATTCTCCAGGATCGATCACATACTGGGGCACAAGACAAACATCAACAGATACACCAAGATTGAAATCATACCAACCATCTTTTCTGACCACGAAGGCATCAAACTAGAAATAAACCATAAAAAAGAAGGCAAGGAACTATCCTACCTCATGGAGATTAAAAACCACACTAATGGAAGACCACTGGACTAACGAGGAGATCAAAGAAGAAATTAAAAAATTCTTTGAATTGAATGACAAGGAGGACACCAATATCCTAAATGTATGGGATGCAGCAAAAGCAGTAATAAGAGGAAATTATATAGCAATAGAAGCTCACATCAAAAAACAAGAAAGAACTCAAAGAAACAACCTAATCTCGAAGCTCAAAGATCTAGAAAAAGAACAACAAAAAAACCCCAAAACCAGTAGAAGAAAAGAAATAATAAAAACCAAAGCAGAAATAAATGAAATTGTGCCGGGGACCAGCCTCCAACAAAACGTCGTGTCAGGGGTTCCTGAAAGGATGAGACGGCCTAGGCGAAAACGAAAGAACTGAAAACTTAAGGGCTGAGGGGGAGGGAAATGAGGAGACACCAACACTTGGTGAGGTGTTAGTATCTTCTGCCGAAAGACTTAGCAGGTCTTTATTTATTCGTTTTTAGTAATAATAATAAGAAAATACATTATCATGTGTAAAGCATAAACAATTAGTATATTATGTTTCCCATAGACTACTGGCCCCTACAGGTCTCAGCTAGACGGCAGCTCTCAAGGTTAACAGATAATAAACCAACCTAACATTAAAGCTACTTATTTTTTCATTTAGACAATTATTGAAAATAGTGAATAACCGCCAGTGCATCCCTATCAGCTAAAGCCTAAGCATCAAAGGACTATTTTATTCACATGACCTTCAGCCGGAGACCAGCTGCAGTTCAGCTATCAGAACTTTTTCTACCTAGAAACTCCTTAACTCAAATAGCTTCATATTAAAAACTTTCCCAAGAAACTTTAAGAGAAAACAAAATAGAAGGACCTACTATGATTATTGTATTGTAATGCTTGTCAGGCATGCTCAATAAGTTGTCTTCCATTGTCAAGTAGGCCAAATCGTTTAATAATTAGTTTCTAATTTTCCATGCCATTTATTTGCAATATACTGATGCATATAATATAGTGCCTAATGTACCTTTTTGGGAAATTTTTTCTTATTTATGACCAAGAACAAAAAGTGAAGGAATGTTAGATCTTCAACCTCACGGTGTGAGGCACAAGGAATCTTCGGCCCCACGGTGTGAGGCCCTTTGGCTTCGGCCCCACGGTGTGAGGCCCTTTGGCTTCGGCCCCACGGTGTGAGGCCCTTTGGGCTTCGCTGCTTGCCAGTGTCTTATCTGGCTGGGGCATCAAGGCCTCCTGCAGCAAAATTGAAACTAAAAAAACAATCCAAAAGATCAATGAAACCAAGAGCTGGTTCTTTGAAAAAATAAATAAAATAGACAAACCCCTAGCCAGGCTCACAAAGGAAAAAAGGGAGAAAGCACAAATACACAGAATCATAAATGAAAGAGGAGAAATCACAACGGACACAGCAGAAATAAAAAGAATAATCAGTAACTACTATGAACAGTTATATGGAAACAAGTTCAACAATCTAGAGGAGATGGACAAATTCCTACAACTCTACAATCACCCAAAGCTAGATAAAGAAGAAATAGAACACCTAAACAGACCAATTACAATTAGCGAAATTGAAATGGTAATCAAAAACCTCCCCAAAAACAAAAGCCCAGGACCTGATGGATTTACAAATGAATTCTACCAAACATTCAGAGACGAGACGAATTAGTGCCTGTCCTTCACAAACTCTTCCAAAAAATTGAGAAGGAAGGGACAATACCAAACACGTTCTATGAAGCCAATATTACACTAATACCAAAACCGAATAAGGACAACACAAAAAAGGAAAACTACAGGCCAATCTCCCTAATGAACACTGATGCAAAAATCCTCAATAAAATTTTAGCCATCAGAATCCAACAATGTATCCATAAGATAATTCACCACGACCAAGTTGGATTCATTCCAGGGGCACAAGGATGGTTTAACATCCGGAAATCAATCAACGTTATCCAACACATCAACAAAAAGAAATATAAAAACCATATGATAATATCAATAGATGCTGAGAAAGCTTTCGACAAAGTGCAACACCCATTCATGAAAAAAGCCCTTGAAATTCTTGGGATAAAAGGAACATACCTCAACATCATAAAGGCCATCTATGACAAGCCAACAGCCAGTATCATTCTCAATGGTGAAAAGCTGAAAGCAATTCCATTAAGATCTGGAACAAGACAAGGATGTCCACTCTCACCACTGCTTTTCAATATAATACTGGAAGTCCTAGCCAGAGCAATAAGACAAGAGAAAGACATCCAAGGAATCCAAATAGGAAAAGAAGAAGTCAAACTATCACTATTTGCAGATGATATGATAATATACATAGAGAACCCCAAAATCTCCACAGAAAAACTAATTCAACTCATCAATCAATTCAGTAAAGTGGCAGGATACAAAATCAACACGCAAAAGTCAGTAGCCTTCCTATACACAAACAACAAATCTGAAGAAGAAGAAATCAAAAAAACCATCCCTTTTATTATCGAAACAAAAAAAATCAAATATTTGGGAATAAATCTAACAAAAGAGGTAAAGGACCTATACAAAGAAAACTATAAAACACTGTTAAAAGAAATAGAAGAAGACACAAAGAAATGGAAAGACATCCCCTGCTCATGGATTGGAAGAATAAACATTATTAAAATGGCCATCCTACCAAAAGCAATATACAGATTCAATGCTATTCCAATCAAAATTTCAATGTCATTCTTCAAAGAAATAGAACAATTATTGATGAAATTCATATGGAATCACAAAAAACCCCGAATAGCCAAAGCTCTCCTGAAAAAAAAAGAAGGGAATGGAGGCATCACACTCCCAGACTTCAAACTATACTACAAAGCCATAATCATCAAAACTGCATGGTATTGGAACAAGAACAGACATACAGACCAATGGAATCGAATAGAAAATCCAGAAATAAACCCACAGATTTATGGTCAACTAATCTTTGACAAAGGAGCAAAGACTATGCATTGGAGCAAAGAAAGTTTGTTCAATAAATGGTGCTGGGAAAACTGGGTCGCTACATGCAAAAGAATGAAGCTTGACCACTACCTCACACCATACACAAAAATCAACTCAAAATGGATTAAAGAACTAGACATAAGACCTGAAACCATAAAATACATAGAAGGAAATATAGGCGAAACACTACGGGATTTGCACATCAAAGACATCTTTACAGACACATCACCCAAAGCAGTGATAGTGAAGGCAAAGATAAACAGCTGGGACTACATCAAATTAAAGAGCTTCTGCACAGCAAAAGAGACAATAACAAAAACAAAGAGAAACCCCACCAACTGGGAGAACATTTTTGCACCCAACACTAATGATAAAGGACTGATCACAAAAATCTGCAAAGAGCTGATGAGACTCAGCAACAACAAAGAAAATAATCCCGTCAAAAAATGGGCAGAAGAGCTAAAAAGAAACTTCTCTGAAGAGGAAATGCAAATGGCCAACAGACATATGAAAAAATGTTCAACATCACTTGTAATCAGGGAAATGCAAATCAAAACTACCATGAGATACCATCTCACACCAGTGAGAATGGCACATATTAAAAAAACTAGCAACAACAAATGTTGGCGAGGGTGTGGAGAAAAAGGAACTCTCCTGCACTGTTGGTGGGAGTGCAAACTGGTCCAACCACTATGGAGAGCTGTGTGGAGATTTCTGGACCTACTAAACATAGAGCTTCCATATGATCCAGCAATTCCACTCCTAGGTATTTACCCAAAGGACACAGAAACATCAATTCCAAAGAACACCTGCACCCCTATGTTTATAGCAGCACTGTTTACAATAGCTAAGCTTTGGAAACAACCCAAATGCCCAAAAATAGATGACTGGATCAAGAAGATGTGGTACATATATACCATGGAATATTACTCAGCATTCAAAAAAGATAAACACATGCAATTTGCAGCAACATGGATGGCGCTGGAAGGGATCATGCTCAGTGAAATAAGCCAAAAAGAAAAAGAAAAATACCGGATGGTCTCACTCATAGCAGGAATCTAGAAAACTTAAATAAGGGACCAGGAAAATGAATATAAGAAAGTGAAAATCCAAATCAACAAAAAGCTATGAACCAGAGACACTTTTTGGGGGGTGGGGGGCGGGAAGGGAAGGATTGGGGTCAGAATGGGGCTTTTGCAATTGTATGGGGGAATATAAAAATAAAATTTATTATTTAAAAAAAAAAAAAAAAGAAAAGAAAATTTACATTTATATCAGGTCAAGGTGTTACCCATTTTCCCAAGTGACAATGCTTCCCTTCTAGTTTTACTCTACTAGGTAAGCCAAATAGAACAAATTCATCTAATGCCTTTCCCAGGAGGAAAGGGAGAAACTTTGTGGAGTGTCTCAGGAGCTCTACTGAGGTTCCACAAAATTTCCTTGCATCAGCCAAATGACAGGCTACCAAATTTGTATTTGAATTTAGATTTCTGGGAAGTTTTGCTATAAATATCAGAAAAATAACAGAAACAACATTGTTCAATCTCTATGAAGGCACCGGCTTAGTTCAGTAGTACAATTTTGACAATCAAACCATAACCTTTAGTTTTTCTCATAACTGGAGACTCTTTTTTTTTTTTTTTCTTCAACGTCTATGGGCACCATGTGTACCAATTTGTCAACCACTGGAGGTCAAGACAAGGACACAAGAAAAGGACTCATAGACATACAACATATAGACACAAAGAGCTCTTTAGTTACCATTTATCACGCATGGGATATCTCATACAACTGCAGTTTCACTCATAGGCCGAAGTAACAAAAGCAGAGAAAAGAAAAAAAATCTCAAAATTAAAAACAAAAGTTAAAAAGAAATACCAAATTCAAGATTGAATGCCTTTCTGTGTAAAAAAAATATATATATACTGGCAGCATATGCATGATCCTAGATGTTATTTCATGTCTCCTAAACTTTGAAAGGAAGAAGATTGGTTAAAGCATGTTATTTTTCTCAGGGTTTCTTCAGAAAAAGTGATACCTTGGGTATCCTGCAACAATAACTGGAAAAGAAGTCAGTAATATTCAAGTTTTTGTCTGTTTCTTAAACAAATATCTCAAGTCCTCAATGGGTTCGCAAGACCAATGGGACTTCGTCTCCTGGTCAGTTCCTCCTGGGGCTTTCGTAACTCTGGAATGATGTACACAGTGTTTTATGCCTGCAAGTTTCAGAGAAGTATGTGTGCTCAACAAGACATCATAGGGACCAGTTCATTTTTCTGACAGCTGGTTTTGAGCATCCCCGCTCTGCCAAGTCTTCAGTAAGACCTGATCTCCAGGTCTGAAGGGATGCAATGGTTGATCAGGAGGCATAGAGATCCTCGAGGTTGCAACGTTATGAATTACTGCCAGAACCTCCTGGATGTTTCACATATTATGTTATCCGGCAATCTTGTGCTATTTCCAGACTGGCTTTCAGAACCGAGGCCTGGAAAGGTCTTCCAAACACAATCTCAAAGGGGCTTAATTGTAGCCCACTTCTAGGTGCCACTCTTATGCGGAGGAGGACAAGGGATAGTACCTGGTCCCAACGAAGTTGTGTTTCTTGGCACAGTTTTGCCAAGGTTTTCTTTAAGGTGTGGTTCATCTTTTCTGTTTGCCCGGAAGACTGCGGTCTCCATGCAGCATGCAATTTCCAGTTGATCTGTAACGCACTGCTTACTGCATGAGTGATGTCAGAGACAAATACCTGCCCATTATCACTCTGGATAGAGTCAAGCAACCCAAAGCGAGGGATTATCTCTTTCCGTAGCTGTTTTTCAACCTCGGAAGCTTTTTCCGTCTTTCGATAGCGAGCCCCCCCAAGGCCCACGTGTTTGATTTTTATATCCAACCTGGCTGCCCAACTCCACCCTCAGGTCCCAGCCACCCTCCCTTTGGTGGTGATGGGATTTGTCTTTCCAATGTCTTGATGGTTTTAGTCTGGAGTGGGGGTGGGATCCGCAAAGCCTGTATGGGATTAGAGCAGGACATCCTTTCTCCCTAACATTTCCACTAAGATCTGGTACAAGAGAAGGATGTTCATTTTCACCACTGCTATTCAACATAAAACTGGAAGTCCTAGCTAGCACAATTAGGCAAGAAAAAGACATCAAAGGAATCCAAACTGGCAAACAAGGAGTAAACCTATCATTATTTGCATGATAATATACATAGAGAACCCTAATCCCCCCCCAAAAAAAAACCACAACTAATTAAAAGAATAAACCAGTTCAGCATAATGGCAGGATACAGAATAAGACACAAAAATAGTGACCTTGTATACACAAACAATGAGCTAGAAAAAAAAGAAATAAGAAAGCCATCCCATGTACAGTCTCACCCCCCAAAAGTTAAATATTTAGAAATAAACCTAACAAAGAAGGTGAAGAATCTACACAAGGAAAGGTATAAAACACTGCCAAAAGAAATAGAAGACACAAAGAAATGGAAAGATACTTTTGGCTCTTGTTTAGAAGAATCAACATTGTCAGAATTGAGAGTATGGGGTGAGAGCACAGTGGACTGTGGAGGAGAATATGGGTGCTTGGCTGGTGGGAGGGATACAGTGACCACACCTGAGGGGAGAGATCGTTACTATCCAAATAGTAAGAGGATTTAAAGCAAAGGTCTTTCATTAAATAATCAATTAATAAAAAGTCTGAAACAGATTAAGAAAACCATTCATTAGCCAGCCGGTGACTGTCCCTCTCTTAGGGAGCAGCCCGGAGCTGGGGGTGATAAGGGTTTTTAAAGCCGGAAACTGCCCCCGGGAGTTTGCAGTTGCTACAGCAAGCGGGAGGACAGAAACAAAAATGTGCTGTTACAAGCAGCAGAGGGTTTCACCACATCCCAGGTCTCAGGTACAAAGGGTACATACCTCTTACTTTTCTCACAGGAACCGGCCTTTATTGTTTTGGCCTGGAATTTTCCCACAGTCCTAATGATACCGGAATTGTCAGGCCTAGTCTCCCAGCCAGGAACAGATCTCAGGCTCCAGGGGCAGCGCTGAGCCCCAGCCACTAGACCCCCACGGGTTGGTGTCTCACGAAGCCACAGCAGGAACTTCGCAAACGCTCAGGCAAGCAAGTGAGAAGAGGCAGGTTTGTTTAGAAGAAAAAGTTTACTGAGGAGAAAAAGAGCAGAAATAAAGTGGGACTCCCAGGCCAGGGAACCAGGCCTGGGAGGGGCAAGGAAGTCAAAGTGGAGTCGTGTCTCAGGGAAAATATACCTTTTTTTCCTCATTATTCTAAAGCTCCACCAGTCTCTTTGTGATTGTTTAGTTCTCATCTGTCTCACTTAATTTGTTACTGAGTGGGGGATCTTTACATTCCTTATCTAACAGCTTTATCTTTCCCCATTTGTTGCATCTTTAAATTTATGGCCCAGTCTTCTGGATGGGCATCCCTGCATTGAAGTTAAACAGCTGCCCTTCTAATGTGTTCATAAATTAAACCACTCTTTATTTCTCCAATTTCCGCCTCCCTTTACCACCTGAAGGAAACCAGGACTAGCATTAACAATGTTGTCCTTGGTCCTGGGATGTTTGTTTTTCCTAGTGGAATGGGTTACTTTCCCTTGGTTGTCCTTATCTCTGAAGCCTCCCTAAATTCTTCAGAGGTCCCCTCCTGCACTGTCCCTAAAACTGCCTAATTTCTACCTTGCCCTGTGTCTCATTCCCCCCTTTACAGTGGAGCACCTAACTGCTGTTAGGACAAAGGACGTAGGTCTGATCAATGAATGCTTCCTGCTGAAAGTGGGCAACGTGGGGAGACAGTCAGGGCTCCACAGCAGGGTGACGATCTAAGGGACCCCGGAAGATGGACTGTGGAGACGTCATTTTGGGTTTCATTTGAAGGACCATTTGGAGCTTGATGGTCTCCAGGCGAGCGGAGATGATTCTGACGAGAACGTTAAGGATGCAGGGCCCAAACAAAAGAACAATAAGGAGAATTAGTAAGGGAACGAGAAAAGGGAGTAGCCAGGACAGAAGTTGTCCTTTTATAGAATCAAAAAATTGTCTGTGTTTAGCTAAGCCCTTGTCCTGCCTGTCTTTTGAGATTATCCACAATCTGTATATTTTTCTTTAGTATTTTTAATTTTTTTTAACCTCATGAGAAGTATTTATTCAAAAGCAACATGTTTTTTTTAAGAGGGCACAAACTCCCCTTACTTCAGTCGTAAGCAGGTCCAGGGTTTTGTGATTTTGTATTATCACTGAGACTAGAGATTTTAAGGAGCTATGTTGGGCTAGTGCCCTAAACACCAGGAGGTGTTGTAGCCAAAATGACAGAATTAGTGAGACCTAGGACTTTAGTACCATTTTATGTTTAGTAGCAGCAGCTAGGAGAGCCAATAGTGGCTGTGGAGGCTGCTAGTTTGGAATTTAGTTACAATTTTCTCCATCCTAATAGAGGAAGTTACGAAAACAAAACTAAAAATGTATAAACAAGTAGCTTTGTAGTGAGCAAGGTAGCAGTGTTGTAGTGTCCTGGCTCAGGCTGGCCATCTGTACTAGTGAGGGGGACAATTGACCAGTAGGTCAGTCAAAAGAATTGGAGTAAGGCAGAGTAAGTGTC